>NW_028318083.1:12302500-12623750 GCF_062004578.1 Staurois parvus | reverse complement strand
CCTCATCATCCCTAGCATCAAGATTGGTGAAGCGAATGTGAACCCCCAATATAACGGTATCAGTATGCAGGACTGAACGTCCATTTCAGCTATCAAGTAGAATAGTAGAAGGGTGGTGATAGGATCAATTTCTGTCTGTCTCTGGCCTGACCTGTCCTCTATTGTCTCTACCTCTGGATCCAGGAGATATAAAGCTCCAGACACAGAAGTGTAAAAGCTGTATCTCTGAAAGTTTAATGCAAGACAAGAAATGTTATACAGAAACTCAACAGGCATTTCCAGTCAGGATAACCAATGAAACATTCCACTTTTATCACTACAGTTATGTGAAGAGCAGGAACTGCAAATAGCTGAGGGATACCACATAAGGTGCATCAGTTTACAGAGAAATTAATGTACAGTTATTAAACGAGAGTACAGTTAAGAAAGGGAATTTAATAATGAAACTGATTGGTTGCATATCCAGAAATGGAGGAATTATACAAAATGGATGCCAGTTAAAAAAAGATATATCTCCTTACAGGTGGTAAATAGTAGCATCTTCTGCTAGCTAAGAACACAAGCATCAGATACAGTTTGGGAGCATAAAATGCTTGAGCTGTTCTTGACTCAACAGCCCTTATTTAACAAAAAGTTCTTACACTTATAAATCTTAGATGCAGTAACCATAATTTATCTTGCACTGGACTGAATTCATAGACATGGTGGGGTTTATTTACTAAAGCTGGAGAGTCCAAAATCAGACTCCCTTCTGCATAGAAACCAATCAGCTTCTAACCTCAGCTTGTTCAATGAAGCTTTGGCAATGAAACCTGGAAGCTGATTGGTTTCTATGCAGAAGTGAGTCTGATTTTGGACTCTCCAGCTTTAGTAAATAAACCCCGGTAAGTCAAGTTGAAAAACATCTGTCCATCAAGTTAAAACTAATTGCAGTCCAATTTGCTCCAACAGGTAAAATAATTCCTTCCTGATGCTGAAAAACAATCTGCAAACAAAATTCAAATCTTGCATTCACCAACATAGAAAGCCTAGGGTGAGAGGCAAAGTGACAATGACCAAGAGACCTGCACAGACTCTGTACCTACTAATTTTCTCAAACTTTCAAAAGGTAGTTAAGCAAGAAGTTATTTTACATAAATGTTTGATCCTGTGTGATTATGTGCAAGTCTGACACAATACAGCCTCAAATTTTCTGGCCTTCTAGAATCCCTTTTATATTAGAGTACCATTTATATGCTTTTTTGTGTGTCATAAGGAACCACTGGCATTTTTTTAGGAAAGCATACCCCCAAACTCCTGTATTCTAACTTTATCTGCTTCAAGTATACATAACAAGCCAGTTAATACTATATAAGGTGCATCGGTCAATATTCATTAAGAACTATGAATTTTCTGGACACTAATAGAGATGGGGTTATTTTCCTGTTTTGTTTGTATGCAATGTTGAAAGGATCATCTTTTCTTCATCACATTTCTGGCATGATATTGAAGACAAGGAACTCTCTCAGTTTTCACTGGTCATATTTAGACATGTTCCTTCAGTATGATGTATGGGTGCGAAAACACATTGTAGGTCAAAGACATGATCACCCAACACAGGTTCACCATCTGGAAGCATCAAGCAGGATTGCCGTTTGATGTACTGTAAACCTGCACACCTCCTCATTAAGTTTTTATCCATAACAGACTAATGTTTGAGGCCATGCAGGATTAACAATGAAAAGTGACTTACTTTGCCTTGATGAAGGGATACTGTGTGGTCCTAAAATGTTAATTTGTGAAACAATCAGTTCTTCGAGAGTTTGCTGGAAAAAAATTTTCATGTTGTAAATTTTGATAGTGTCATTCATTTTTTAACTTTAGCATACATCTTGAAACTAGATTTGTGTGCAACTAATGAAACTGTATAACACAAGGACTGTCAGTTGCGCACCTTTACATGAAAAAGCTAGTTTGAGCACAATCTAAAGTTTATTGTTGTTGTCATATCAACAAACCCAAAAATGGCGGGGGTCATAGCACCATGTTAAAAAAGAGAGGTAAAGAGACTCTACACACTGGAAGTTCCTTCCTGACTCCTTCTAGCAATAACTGAAACTATCATTTACTTTTCATAAATATTTTGGCAACTTTTCGATTAGCTATGGTATGTTTAGTGTACAACATCGTTTGTGTTCTTCATGCAAGAGGCACAAATTACTACTATTTATAGTATGTGTTAGTTATAGATTGAATAAAAAAATAAAACATTGTGCGTATTATGTGTTTATGTACTTCCGATGTTTGTAGTGATATATTGTAGCAAATATGGATTTCAAGTGTAGAAACTGCTGACATTCGCTAATGTCTAGTTGGCTGATTATGTTGAATCTTCAATAAATTCTGACAGTGTGCTACAAATCTGAGTGATTTCTACATTAACGATATACGAAAATAGAGAAATATATTCAGCTCCTTTTAGTCTACCTAACATATTAATCAAAATAGGGCATGACATTTTGACATAACATATAATATCTATTCAAACTGTAAGACGTTATTTTTCTGTGAGCGAAAACATTAAAACTTTTTATGTACTTTAGACTGCTCTTGGAGTTTATTAATTACATGTGTGTGGTACTAAAGCCTGCTTATTTAAAAACTGTGAAATAATGAACAAGATAATCATAGTTACATATCTTCATAGTTAGTCAGGTTGAAAAAAAGACACTAGTCCATCTAGTTCAATCAATAAAAAAAAAACTGAAAAACACACACAAATAAATAACCTCCATATATGAGATGGTATCAGAAAGTTTCAAGACTAGTTTTGTAACATGCCAACAGATGGCAGCACAGGGTGCACTGACCTTCATAAGTCAGTGTGCCATAAGTCATTGTCCTGTGTATATTGGGAGCTCTGCAACTGGTGTATTCTGACCACATGCGATACGACGTCTGCTATTTCATCATGGACAGCAAGTTAGAACAAAAAGCAAACATGAAATTCTACGTGAAACTAGGCAAATTGCTGGATCTTTGCCATGTTGTCAAAACGGCGATCTTTAGGCGGAAGGCATTTTTGGGGGTTGAGCTCACTGACAATCTTCCTGATCTCTTGTCATCTTCCTGTGATACGCGTGCCACTCAAAACACCTCAAACGACTCATTGCAGCATCGCTGAAAGCTTGCCGAATCATGTAAAACTATTCACACAGAATTTCATGGTTTCTCTTTGTTCTAACTTGCTGTCCATGATGAAATAGCAGAAGTGGTAATGCACGTGGTTAGAATAGCACAGGTTGCAAAGCTCCCAATGTTCACAGGACAATGTTTTTTGGCACACTGATTTATGAAGGTCGGTGCTCCCTGTCACTGTATGTGCAGCCTTGTGCTGCCATCTGTTGGCATATTACAAAAACCTTTTGATACCACCTGATATACTATTATTACTTCTAAATATTAATATCCAGTTATATTTTGTGCATTTAGAAATGCATTCAGCTCTTTTTTCAAACATTGACCAAATTTTGTTTTTTTTGTTTTTGGTTTGAGGTGTGCAATTGGGTATTGTCCAGTTTTTAGAAATAGTGTCATCCAGGGGCGGATTGACCATTTGGAAACACGGGCACTGCCCGAGGGCCTGGGGTCAGTAGGGGGTCCCATGAGATGCCCCTGGTACCTTTTTCATAGGCTTTTTTGAGTTTGGGCAAGGACACAGGGGCCCCATGATCCCCTATTGCCCGAGGGCCCTATGAGTTGTCAGTAAGCCCTGGGTGTCATCCACTGTTGTTTCTATCACCACAGCAGAAACGGAAGCTTAGGAACGCATATGCAACTAGGCTGCTTCCTGCCCATTATCTTTTTAATAAATTTGTGTTTTAATACTGCACTTAATTGGTGCCCCCTTGTGTTCCTTTTACAGAAACATTCTACACCAAGTTCTCCATATGGACCACTGACATATTTATAAATATTGATCATATCCCCAAGTCCCCAAGTGCATAATTTTACACTTATCAACATTAAACCTAATTTGCCACATAGCTGCCAAGTTAGGTAGTGTATTGACATTATCTTGAAAGTTGGAGACATCCTTTAAGGACATAATTCACACTGCATAGCTTGGTGTCATCTGCAAACACTGAAATGGTACTTTTAATCCCTTAACAATATTGAGATTATGTGGTTTCTGTAACACCCACAAAAAAATAGTTATGTCACTTGTATGCATTTCAGGATCCAAATTTCAATTATGACTGAATTTGGCCTTTAAACATGTTATATTTTATAGATGGATCTTAGGGAAAATCATTGATATGTCATGATGTCTTGATGAGCATCATCATGTGAATGCCATAGTAAAATAAGTAAACTACATACAGTATATATACAGTATATGTAATATATATATATATATATATACAGTCATGGCCGAAATTGTTGGCACCCTTGATATTTCTCCAGGAAATCATGTATTTCTCACGAAACGTATTGCATTAACACATGTTTTGCTATACACATGTTTATTCCCTTTGTGTGTATTGGGACAAAACAAAAAAAGGGAGGAAAGAAAGCAAATTCGACATAATGTCACACAAACCTCCAAAAATGGGCTGGACAAAAGTATTGGCACCCTTTCACAACTGCGGATAAATAAGAATGTTACAAGCATGTGATGCTCCTGTAAACTCACCTGGGGCAAGTAACAGGTGTGGGCAATATAGAAATCACACCTGAAAGCAGATAAAAAGGAGAGACGTTCACTTAACCTTTGCATTGTGTGTCTGTCTGTGCCACACTAAGCATGGACAACAGAAAGAGGAGACGAGAACTGTCTGAGGACCTGAGAACCAAAATTGTGGCAAAATATCAACAATCTCAAGGTTACAAGTCCATCTCCAGAGAACTAGATTTGCCTTTGTCCACAGTGCGCAACATTATCAAGAAGTTTGCAACCCATGGCACTGTAGCTAATCTCCCTGGTCGTGGACGGATGAGGAAAATTGATGAAAGATTGCAACGCAGAATAGTCCGGATGGTGGATAAGCAGCCCCAAACATGTTCCAAAGACATTCAAGCTGTCCTGCAGGCTCAGGGAGCATCAGTGTCAGCGCGAACTATCCGTCGACATTTAAATGAAATGAAACGCTATGGCAGGAGACCCAGGAGGACCCCACTGCTGACACAGAGACATAAAAAAGCAAGACTACAGTTTGCCAAAATGTACTTGAGTAAGCCAAAAGCCTTCTGGGAAAACGTCTTGTGGACAGATGAGACCAAGATAGAGCTTTTCGGTAAAGCACATCATTCTACTGTTTACCGAAAACGGAATGAGGCCTACAAAGAACAAAACACAGTACCTACGGTAAAATATGGTGGAGGTTCAATGATGTTTTGGGGTTGTTTTGCTGCCTCTGGCACTGGGTGCCTTGACTGTGTGCAAGGCATCATGAAATCTGAGGATTACCAAAGCATTTTGGGTCGCACTGTAGGGCCCAGTGTCAGAAAGCTGGGTTTGCGTCCAAGATCCTGGGTCTTCCAGCAGGACAATGACCCCAAACATACGTCAAAAAGCACTCAGAAATGGATGGCAAAGAAGCGCTGGAGAGTTCTGAAGTGGCCAGCAATGAGCCCAGATCTAAATCCCATTGAACACCTGTGGAGAGATCTTAAAATTGCTGTTGGGAAAAGGTGTCCTTCCAATAAGAGAGACCTGGAGCTGTTTGCAAAGGAAGAGTGGTCCAAAATTCCGGGTGAGAGGTGTCAGAAGCTTATTGATGGTTATAGGAAGCGACTGATTTCAGTTATGTTTTCCAAAGGGTGTGCAACCAAATATTAAGTTAAGGGTGCCAATACTTTTGTCCAGCCCATTTTTGGGGTTTTGTGTGACATTATGTCATATTTGCTTTTCTGCCTCTGTTTTATATTTGTTCCAATACATACAAAGGGAATAAACATGTGTATAGCAAAACATGTGTTAATGCAATACCTTTTTTGTGTGAAATACTTGATTTTCAGGAAAAATATCAAGGGTGCCAACAATTTCGGCCATGACTGTATATATATATATATATATATATATATATATATATATATATATATATTAGACATTATATTATTTTTTTTTTTCATATTGTAGGTTTAATAGTGGCATTTTGAACATGGCTAATGAATACTATATTTCTATTTAAAGAATAAATGTAGCTTGAATGTAACCATTGCATCACATTTGCATATATGGGGCTCTAATTATTATACCTGATTGTGATCACAAGGAAAATTTTCAGACAAAAATGCCTTCATTTTCCAGTCTTCTGTATTATCATGTTAGAAAGACAATGACATATTCACATTTTTTTGCTAGAAATCCTTACAGCAGAGGGTTGTAAGTGTGAAAAAAAGATATGCTGTTCCCTAATGGCTTATTACCATCATATTTGCAATTCAGATCAGTTGTAAATTGACTGAAATTTTTAAACACATAGCAGGCAGTTTAAACTAATGATTGTCTGGAGGTTCACATCTGACATGAACTAAGCTTCTGTTCAAAACAAATTGCAAATAATTCCTCCCTTAGAGTCAAAATGTCAAATTTTAAACCTTACATTATGTTAGATTTTGTCAGTTAAATAAAAAAAAGTTCTACTCCTGTTAATTGATATATATTTAAAAGTACATGCCATTTTTTGTATTTTCTCAAATAAGTTAACTTTCACAACTGTCTAATTTTTATTATTTTCAGATGTATAATTGTAAAGTAAAAGACCCTTGGGGCAGTAATGGGCCCAAGTTGCTTAGCAACCCTCAGCAGGTATCAAAGGATTCAGCTACAGCTGTCCTGCTTCTTTTCTAAAAAAACATCTTATTACTGTTTGTGTTAATCTCTAACTAGGCTTCTTAAAACCAACACAATTTCTGTTGGTTCTCAGGTAATATTAGAAAGTAATCTTTCAAACAGCATCCCAAATGTAATGTTACAAGGGTATAGTTCTAAATGATTGAGGAGGGATACATTGTTTGAAACATATGGTGTATTTTCTGTATAATTACTGTATGAATAAATCTGATTATAATATGTAGTTTTATTGATGATAGATAGATAGATAGATAGATAGATAGATAGATGTTTAATATAAATTCCTTATTTTTTTAATATTCAGAGAAATGAAGGCATTGTAATACAACATATGGGTTTCAAATAGATCGCAAAGCTTTCGTTTTAAATGAACTTTAAATGATAACTAAAAATAAACATATTCATTTGAACACTGGGTATTCCTTAGTGTTATCTTAAGAAAAGACAATGAAATGAGGAAAGAAAATGTGTAATGTCAAATCATTTTTAACATTTTATCCCACTTACTGACATTTTAAGCCCACCCAATGAGAAGCCATGTATATGCATATGACTGACGGGAAGAGGTCAAATCAGCACAAGGGACAGTTATTACAGTCCACGTGAAGTGTCCCTTGTGCCTCTGGCTGCAGTTGTAGTTGAAATCCTTTATCCTCTGACCCTCCTCAACCTCACAGTCATAATCTTCTAATGCCTCAGGGGTTAATATGCTCTGAGGGACCGGTCATATGCAGGTGGGAATGCTGGCTGATTGCACTGACCAAATATGACCATTGTCATATTTGGTCAATAATATCAGCCAGCGTACCTACCCCTTTGTTTATATTAAGATACTGCCCAGAACTCTCCCGTTGGGTAGAATAATAGGTTAGGGATGCTTAAATGGTTACTAGGAGAGGAGAAATTAGAAAGGGCCAAACCATTGTTCTTATGATGGCTATTAGTCAACAAATCAGGTAGGAGAAGGACAGGTGCAGGAAACTACAAGACGTATTGCTTTGAAAGCTAGTGTAATTCTCTAGCATGACAACCATCATAAATAACAGCATACCTGAACAGGATTGTACATATTTGGGTACGCAACAGTTTACTAATCAGTATTCTTACTCTGTGTTCATTTGTTTGGCTGATGTTTACTTTAAATCGTTACGTAATAGAGTGCACTATACACTAATATTATTTAATTAAACCCAAGTTGTATTGCATAGCTCAGTTGATTAGCTCCATGCACATTCACTATGTGCATGCCTGCAGGAAGTTGTATGAACCTGGCAACATACAAGCCAGCTATATTAGTGAAGAATGTCCTCTAATGCTTGTGTACACTGTTCTTAAAACCAAACCATTTTTCAGCGAAAGCACCTGAAAGGATGCTGTGTTTGACTGGTTTCTCAGTACGAAAAGCCAAAGCCTAGTAATACATATCTAATCTTCTGGCACAGATTTCCTTCACTTACTTTTCTTTTAAAGGCCAACAATAATATTTGGGGACAGTGATAATGCGAGTATGTAACTTCTCTAATTCAATAAAGAAATGGACACCGCTCAACTGTCCCCAGGCTCCAGGAAGTATATGGGATGGCCTCAGCCACTGCTCTGGCCACACCCTCTTACACTTTTTGCCCTGCCCACTGGGGCTTGATCACAGAGGTAGTGAGCATGTTGGAAGCCAGAGAATTTATCCGCATCATTGAAAGGGAAACAGGTGTGTATGTGTGCTTGTGAGACACTAAGAAAACATGTTGAAAATGAAAGAAGGGAAAAAAAAAGAAAAAGAAAACGGAGAGCAAATAATACTGAGGGAAAAATAATGCTGAAGGAAAATGAAAAAGATAAGATAAAATAAAGAGAATTAAAAAAAAATTGTAAAAAAAGAAAAAAGAGGGTTCCAAATAAATGCTTTATTTATTGTAATTAAACAGTAAATAAATGATAATGTATATAAATGGAGAAAAAAGAAAAAAATTATAAAAAAAAATGTAAATGGTAATGTGAGTGTAGAATGTAAATGTGAAAAATATAAGAATTAAAAAAAAGCTTTTGTATTTAAAATCAGAGCTCTCTTGCCCTTTATCAGGGACATCGTACGGGACATGAAAAAATTGTGGGGGAGGAAGAAATGGAGAAAAAAGGGGAGAGGGAGGGGAAAAAAAGGGGAGGAAAGAAGGAGAAGGGGAGGGGAGAAGTGGCTAAGAAGGATGATATGACATGATATAGCAATCAGTACCATAATATCAAACATATTATCTCCCAATATCTTCCTATATTGTGGCTAAGAGGGCTAAGACTATAGACATTATAGTTTCCCGTAGCCTGTTTCTCTCTAAACAGTCTGAACATACCTGGTTACACACCACAGGTTTTTTCAAATGCAATACCACTCATTGCTCAAGCTTTCGCTTCATTGGGGACTCTCACACTGTCACCCCCTGTGCTAATGGTAGCAATTATGACTAGACAACTAGTCAATTGCCATACTTGATTCTTAATCACCTGTCAAAAATGTAATGTCCAATATTTGGACCACACAACAAGGCATCTCACTGATAGAATGCAAGAATACCTATCCAATATTAAAAGAGAAGTAACAGGTTTTTTTTTGCCCAATATACTTATCTAGGTGGATGAAGCATTGGCCCAACGCTTCATCTGCCCCCCGGTGGTTCTAAGGGCATGATTGCTGATCGCTGAGTTCTCCTCTCCACTCTGAGCAAAGAGTTGTGACTGTCAGCCACCGTTGTCTGCTCAGCCCCCCCCCCCCCCCCATTGCTCACCGGAGCGCTGGGCTGTGGAAGGGGTGGGATAGGCTGGTTTAGGCTCTCAGCACTTTGCTAAGTGGCTGAGCCAGGTGCCGCTCCAGACTCTGGGGCAGATACCGACTGTGAAGTTGGCATCTTTCCCCAGCCTGGAGAGTGACGTCACCCAGACTTCAGTCCGCTGTCATCTGAAAATGGGTTATAGAAGTGCAGAATGAACTGCACTCCTGTGATCCACTTGAGAAATAAAACCAAAAGATCTTTGGCTGTACTTCTCTTTTAAGACCAGTAAAGATATGAACATTTCCAGACACTTCAGATTGTACCATAACTCTGATGCTAAATCTCTAAAAGTACAGATTATAGAGCGCATAGATTCTAATACAAGGGAAGGAGATTGTTTCTCACTCTTCTGCAAACGTTTTTTGGATTTTTAAACTTGAAACCCAGATGCTGAAAGGATTACGTTTTAGGTTGGATGTCACTCATTTCTATGAGTAGTATCATATACCAGTCTTCTGGTTACTACATCATGAATATATATATCTTTTTTCCTTGGACTTTTCATTTTTCATTTTCTTTAGTTAGTTTTACAATATTTAACAATCTTCCTTTCCCATTCTTTACCTTCTCTCCCTTTCCTTCCCTTACCTCCTCCTCCCCTCCTCCCCCATACCCCTTTCTCTCTTTCCACTTCCAGCTTGGAGCAGCGCTGTAAGGTATTTCCATAGCTTATATAACTTCTCTAAACACAGAAGGAGGCATTGTGGGAATGCTCCTGTTTAGGTGTGAGGGAAGTGAGCTGAAGATACCTCCAGCACCAGCCAAAACAAGGGAAATGGTAGGGATTGGAAAAGATGTCTGAATGCTGTTTTCCTTAGTGTATCTTGGCTGTCATTGTCTGTTGCTGTTTGCAAGTGCAATACAGACTTAGCTTGTCACCCATTCTAGAGTCATCTAATGTCTAGAGGGGTCTTACCAATTTGTCTTGGGGAGAAAAACATTCACGTATTATAGATCATGCATGCCCTACAGAGAGAAGCAAAAGGGGAATGTGCATACATTAAAAGATCAATGAAAATATATGTATAAATTAAAAAGACTATTTTTAACATTTTCATAATGCGCACATTTTAAATTGTTCATCTGGGTATGTATGAAAAAAGAAAATGCACACCAACATATACTGCATACAGTATGTATGTATATCAATTTGCATTTTATTTCATTAGAATTTATGCTACAACTAGGAATCCAATTCATTAGAAACTATATAAAACTATTACAAAAACTATTTTCTCAAATGTTTTTCTAAAAGACTTATTCCTTTCATTGCTGTGTGAAATGAAATGCATTTTTATTGCTGTAGAGAGTTAGGAATAAAAGATTAACAATTTCCATCATGGATAAGACGGCATTTTAGAAGCTTCAAATAGTTGTCAATTTTATGAGAATCCCTACGAAGGCAGTGGAGTAGATTGTAGAAAGCAAAGAGGCGTGAGTTTTCATCTCCTGGTATTGAAGCTGGACCAGGCCATAGTGAGTAAATTTCATTTTCTAAGTCACTTGGTTGAATCTAAGAGGAAAAGTTCTTATTAATTATTTGTAAATATATATAAATTACTTCTAAATTTGAAGATATAGCCTGAATGGGCAATCAAGGCTGCACACAAGCAGTTTATAGAACTATTAGTGTAGACACAACTCACAACCAAAGACTATAGTGTAAAGAGCACAGAGGAAGAGACTTAAAACAGCTTGAAAGTCTAAAATACGGAACAAGTGGTCTATCTATAAACTTTGCATTGGTTTCCAAACGGTAGGATCTATTTACTGCACTCCTAAATAAGATGTCAAAATAGCTGGTTACTGCACTTCCATTATGTCTATCACTGTACTGTAGCTGACTTTGGGAAGTATACACCCTTTTCTGCAAACATGAGCCACACCATGAATTATGCTACTAAATCACTACATGTATCTTTAATATCATATTTACCCTGCCAATAATCCTTTCCATTCCTTCCAGTAGACGTTTAGTTTGCTCTTCAATCTCTACAGCTTTCCAAAGGATGGTGTCTGGCGCCTCCCGGATATCCTGCACTTCAGAAACCATGTGAACCAAAGGATCATTCCATGATCTTAGAACCTTCAGCACCAAGTTCAGCAGATCTTCATGCTTTAGTGTATGCACAAAAATTACAGTATATCAGCCTTTTTCTATTAGGGATTTAAATATTCAAGTAAAATGGTAGGAAAGTTTAAGCTATACGGTATTTTTTTTGTTTTATACCAATATGGAATCAAGTTTAAAAAAAAACACAAGTTAACATTGTAATCTAAAAATAAACATGTCATAGAGAACTGAAAATTTAAACCAATAAAGCAATTGTATATGTATGTGTCTAAGAACTGTGGAATGCGCTAAACATTTGCAGGGATTTTAATGCTGTTTTAGGACTTGTTTTGAGTTATTCTTGTGAAATACTAAGTGAAAGTATACTTTATATTGCTTACAATATTCACTTACATTTTTTCACTTAATTGCCATTCATTTGAAACATTTGAAAAAAGCACTTACTTGTATCTGTCGGGCTTGCTCTTTGTCTTCTGGAGTATTCAGAGAAGAAGTATGGCAGCTTATTCCAGATTTTGCTAGAAACCTACGACCTGGAGTAAAGCGCTCATCCTGCCATATAGGAATGTAAGGTTAATTTGTACCAAAACATGTTTTAGTCTGTGCTAATTCTCTCAAGAAGAAACATTCACACACTGAAATGATGTTTGGGGAAGGAGGCCAACTCTAGAGTTCTCTTTTGTTATGCTTTTCCTTTAGAATTGTTTATCCCCTCCAATAGGACTGTCCTCCGCATTTTAATTTTTAAGCTTTTCTTGGCAATCCATCTGCTTTGTAAAGCTTCTCGTATTCACTAATGTCACTCCTCCTCAAAATAACTTCCTTCTGTTAGTTAATAATAAATATTTGCCAGCCTCAAAATGTAAACAGATCCACTATAGTAATTACACATTATGTATAATCTCCTTATATGCTAATAGCAGTGCAAACTTTAATTGCATTGTATGTGGCCTCTGTGTTAATTTACCTGCATAATTACTTGCTCATTTTTTATTGCTTAAAGATGTGTTTTATAAAACTCATCAGAACCGCTAGTCAGCCCAAAAAAAGACTTATTAAGCTGTTTCAACTTTTAGTTTTTTTTGTTGCATACATTTGCAAATACATGTGTAGCTAGGTTCTACAGCAATATGGAGAAAGAGACATTACCTTTTATTCTTCTCTCTCTCTACTCAAATACTGATGCCAAGCTGCCCCATTCTCCTCAGGCCAGCAGGGGGAGGTCTAAACCCAAGCAGGCCCATTGACTTCTATGCAGAAGACTGAGACTTCTGGCATTTGTAGTTTAAGATGGCAACCATATAATGGGGCAAATGGACTCCTTACACTATATATCCCAACAAGCAATGTGCAATAAAAGGAGTATAGAGATGATTTGTACTAAACTGCCCTGGGGTAAGCGCTTTCTCTTGGTGCTAGGGGAGAGAGAGAGAGCACCTCTGGATAGTCACTTGCCCGTGGGAGACAATACAAGCTGAGAGCCAAGCCTGAGACTGGGAATGAGGACACCCAGAGATAGCGCAGCCCATCCCACATCACAGTATCTGCACTGCTGCCACAGGGAGACTGGAGCATCCACTCACTTTCTGCTTCCCACAGCTGATCACTGGAGGCTTTTGCAGAGAAACCAAGAGGGTCCCCCTTCTACAGCAAGACGTCACCACGGCATTTCAGGGTTTGGTGAGTGGGCTATAAAACTGCTTGCAGGGACTGAGCCAGAGCAGGATACCAAGTATAACCAAACGAAACCACACCCATACTGAACTCTCTTCCGCTCTTATTTCAAAAATAGACTGTACCTATACCAACCTTATACCACATTATACTGCATCTTTACCACATCTGAACAATGTCTACCTTGTACCCGAGGTGAAACTATACCATACCTATACTGCATGCAGGTTACTGGGACTGTCGTTAAGTGCACCAGTGTTCTTAAAGGGCCTGCACAATAGCTAAAAGAACATCTCAAAGGACTGATCCTCCTGTGCTATATTCAGCAAGTCCCCTTTTTTCCCTTGTCACCTCCTCTACCATCATCCTTTGTCTTTTGGACAGGGTGGGGTTTATTTACTAAAGCTGGAGAGTCCAAAATCAGACTCCCTTCTGCATAGAAACCAATCAGCTTCTAACCTCAGCTTGTTCAATGAAGCTTTGGCAATGAAACCTGGAAGCTGATTGGTTTCTATGCAGAAGTGAGTCTGATTTTGCACTCTCCAGCTTTAGTAAATAAACCCCTGTATGTCCAGTCAGTCTAGGACTAGCATCACCACCATAAATAAGCTGTGGTGGTATAGTTCCAGCACTTGATAGATTAAACTTTACAACTGCTCACTGCTGCACTTGAGGTGGCCTTGCAACTGTTTATGTGGATCTGGATGCCAAATGTCATCTTATGCCTAATCCTTACTGTTATTCACTTTGTAAACTAGTGTTATTACCATCGTCAATCAATTTTATGTTTGCCTTGTTACCAATAAAATTGGGTGACGATATATTACGTTTGCCTTTACTACCAGATTTGGTGCCTGTTTTCTGTGAAGCCACATTGCTGTACTAAGGTCTCTATGTCCTGAACCCTGTCTCTATGTGGGCTCTATCTCTGAGTTATCTGCCCCCAAACCTGAGAAATATATATAAAGAAATGAATAAACGGAATAGGAATACCTTTGAAGTAGTCCCGTTTTCTTTAAAGGAACAGCAACACAGGTGCTGAGCTTTAACTTCTTTTTAAAATTCATCTCCCCCATGTTTTCCTGAATCATTGCCATTTTTGTTTTTATCATCTGCAGGTGTTGTGGCTAAGGAGGATGTCACATTGCTTAGACATTAACATGCTAATTTAGACATCTCTACAGGTAGATATGTTCACGTTAGAAGTAGAAGAAATGTGGAGGATAGGAGTCACTTTTAAAGAAGCTTCTAAGCCATCCAAGTGTGGAATTGCTGAAAAAAACTTTACCACTGTCTCCACCTCTTATACATTCACCAACTCAAAACAAACCTTTTAGTGTCTTCTAAAGAAAGTTTCTATGGATGCCGTTAAAATAAAATCTGCTATATACCATCAAAAGCTAAAAATCTCATATTTGGAAACCAAATCTAAGTGGTCTGAAAATGTAAATTAACAAATATTGTAGGTATGTAGTCATTTTTTGCCAGAAAATAAATATGTTATAGCTATACTTACAAACTCATTAAACATTTCTGAAGAAAGAGAATGGATATAATGTGAAAGTTTTACGGCACGGTCAAAGAGAGCAGAAGTGGGTATTTGACAGTTTGTGCCCCCATTTGGGCATATTGGTTGTGATGTCACCCCATTTCCTTCTAGTAATATGCTGGATCCTGCTAACATTACCATCATCACACCTTAGAAAACAAACAGAAAAGAATCATTGTATAAATAAATGAACAAAAGAAAAGATTAGGGAAAAGAGACAACTTTGAAGTAGCAAAGAAAATTAGTTCTTTTTACAGTGAACTTGACGTGCTGGCTTTATTGCAACATGAATCATTTTCATGAATCTCCATCTTAAAATATATATTTGTCAAATAATGTCCTAGAAATTTACATACACATGTTTTATGTACAAAGCACTGTGACAGCTGCCATTATTGATAAAACGTATTTCATAAACATGTCTAAAAACTAAATGAAAAAATATGTTCAAGCTTGGTTTTGATATTTTTAAAAAGCATATGCGCTGAATATACATCAAATAGAATTCTAGCCTGTGATCAAGATAGCCTCATTTTATGTATTTCCTAACAAATAAATGAAAAGTATTGAGTATGAAATTAGACATTATGTTTCAAGTAATTTTAAGCATTAGGGTAACAATTCTTGTAAATGTAGAAATAGATAGCAATGCATGAAATAAAAGATACCTTTAAGTGATATGGCCATCAGATCAATCATTGTGGAGCACGCTATGCCCAGGAGTAGACTGACTTGTCTTTGTGCTCAACATTTGCTGTTTTTATGTACTTGGACACCTTTGATGATTTAATTCATCTTCTACACTTATAATTACAAACATCAAATGCCTGCTTCGCTTCATTCATATTCACAAATGTTTTATAAAAATAGTGCAATACATTTATTTAACTAGAATTATATGAGTGGGCTAAAGTGTTGGGCCATAAGGTTCCATTTCCAAAAGTTAATTATTTTTCTTATATTTATTCAGTTACTCAAAATGCTTCCAGTAAAACATACATATACTGTATGAGCAGAAATCATAGAGCATATGATCTATTAACAATGGAGAGACTTACACGCACATCAGAATACACTGATCAGTGCTGCTGGCTATAGCCGGAGGCAATGATCGAATGGCAATTATCCGTGGATGTACAGAAGTCGATCAGTAGATCAATGTCTCCACAACAACTATCCCCAAAAATAGATTGAAATTTGGCCAGTCCTTACTGCATTTACTGAGTTTTGATCCATGTATGGCCATCTTAAAATTTTTGTTCTTTTTTCACAACATTAAAACAGATTTCAAAATATTAAAAATATTAGCAACTAGGATGAAGGATTTAATGGCGGAGTGGATACACTTAAACCAGGTGGGATTTGCCCCAGGAAGAGAAGGAAGGGATAATGGCCTAAGATCATTGCTCCTTTTGCAGAAGACTAAAAAAGAGAAGTCCCCAGTGCTATTCGTGGATGCTGAGAAAGCCTTCAGCAGGGTAGACTGGGGATTTATGATGGATACATTAGAAGCAATAGGGATAGGACCTAAAATGATGCAGTGGATAAAAATCTGTATAGTTACCCATCAGCAGCTATAAAGATCAATGACTTACTGTCATCAGTGTTTGAAATGTATAACGGAACTAGGCAGGAATATCTTCTATTTGTATTATCTTTAGAGCCGTTACTAGCGACAGTGCGAAATAGTACAGATATTAAAGGAATTGGACTGGGGACGTGGAACACAAACTTGCAGCGTACGCAGACAATATGTTATTCTATGTGGTAAACTCTAGGTTAACATTACCAAACTTATTGAGAATATTAAAATATTATAAAGAGTTATCAAACTTAAAAGTGAACCTTTCAAAGTAAATATTAGCATCTCAAAGTTAGAGAAAACAGTATTACAAAATGAATTTCCTTTCACATGGAGGGAAAAAGAATTAAAATATTTAGGAATAAAGCTGACCTCGTTTCTTAAAAACATATATCAGGTAAATTAAATCCCAATAACAAATGAGATAAAGAATGAGTTGAGGGCAAGTTCAAGAGGATCACTCTTCAGGGTAGAAAAAATAAACTTGGTGAAAATGGTGATAATCCAAAAGTTTTGTATAAATATAATATGCTCCCGATATATATACCAATGACATACTGTGGGATCTTAACAAAAATAATATTAAGGTATATATGGGCAGATAAAAAACAAGAGTAAAATATGAAGTCCTGTGCAAAGATAAACTAGATGGAAGCTTAAATATGCCAGATTTTAAGAGATATTGCCATTCAGTAATATTATCATGGGTAGTAGATTGGGTATATAATGCACAAGGGAAAAGTTGGGTAAAAATAGAAAGCACACTAAGTGAGGCACCGTTAGATAACATTATTTGGATTCCACAACAGTTCTGGATGTTTTCTAATAATACTAGCACATTAACACCAGCAAGAACTGGACATCCCTCCAAAATTGATGAAAAGACAAGAAGAAAACTGGTCTGGTCTCACAAAGAAAAGCATCCAAGCCCGGCTAAATTTTGCAAAAACACATCTGAAGTCTCCCAAAAGCATGTGGGAAAATGTGTTATTGTGTGATGAAACCAAGGTTGAACATTTTGGCCATAATTCTAAAAAGACATATTTGGCGCAAAAAAACAACACTGCACATCACCAAAAGACACTATACCCACAGTGAAGCATGGTGGTCGCAGCATCATGCTTTGGGGCTGTTTTTCTTCAGCTGGATCTGGGGCCTTAGTCAAGGTAGAGGGAATTATGAACAGTTCCAAATACCAGTCAATATTGGCACAAAACCTTCAGGCTTCTGCTAGAAAGCTGAACATGAAGAACTTCATCTTTCAGCACGACAATGACCCAAAGCATACATCCAAATCAACAAAGGAATGGCTTCACCAGAAGATTAAAGTTTTGCAATGGCCCAGCCAGAGCCCAGACCTGAATCCAATCGAAAATATGTGAAGTGATCTGAAGAGGGCTGTGCACAGGAGATGCCCTCGCAATCTGACGGATTTGGAGTGTTTTTGCAAGAAATAGTAGGCAAATATTAAGTTAAGATGTGCCATGCTGATAGACTCATAGCCAAAAAGACTGAGTGCTGTAATAAAAATCAAAAGGTGATTCAACAAAGTATTAGTTTAAGGGGGGGTGGATCTATTTTTATTACATCATCGGTTTCTATTTTATAGTTTAACGTTTATTAAATTTTCCACATCTGGCTTTTTATCTCTTTTTTCCTTATTTTATATTAAATTGTACTTACCTGCGTTTATTTTATTTTATTATATAATTTGTATTAATTATGGTTAATTCATGTTTTGATTGTCTGTTATGATTCTTGTATTGTTTTATGTATACATACAGCATCGGTGTTACATTTTTATATATATATATACTGTATATATATCATGTAAGTGCATACATATCGTTTTCTCACTCAATTTTTTAATAAACAAAAGACAAAATTATATGTATGCACTTACATGGTTCAGGTGGCAAAGGGGGGCACCAACACATTTAGCTCACTAGGGGGATCCCTTCCTCACACCGCCACTGGCATTCGTGGCCAGCGTGTGTTCCAACTGGCCAAATGTGACATCAGGGGACAAACCGGAAGTGATGATTATGGCTCAAGCCTCAATGCATTTCACACGATAGGTGTCCGCATGTTATCATTGTTTCCAGTCATTTGAACTTTAAACAACAGTGGAGAGATTTTTCACTGCAAAAGAATTTGAAACAAGCTGGAAATTCAAAATCTCCTAAACTATCTCTCACTATTGCTCATTTGAAATCCTAGAATGCTACAAACTTATTTCTGTTAAAACAGACCTGTGTATGAACCATCTGATGCTGCTAAGCATGACTAAGAGCTGCTATGCCCACCACCTTCGATTTTCTTCATTGCAATGTAACATTATTAATGTGGAAAGATGTAGTATCACAATTATTACTTCTAGGTTAGGTTACAGTAATGATTACAATGTTTGCCATTGGTTGTTTACTTACTTCCATATTTTCTATCCTGCCTTTTAGAAAAAAAGCATCAAATAATGGAGTAAACTTATACATTTTTATTAACTTCTGACATGCTTATGCTCATAAGATATATTTAAATAATGAATAAATAATTCTCAAATGATGTGATATACGTAGTTATGATGCTTGAAACATTGCCATTTAATGTGAAATGTGTGTGAGTCAAAAGGGCAATCATTTCTCAATTAATAAGACGTACTGTGTGTTCTTGGGTCGGGTTTTCAAAATGACAGGCTTAACAGTTCTTGTCATATTGTAAACCATCTGTGAGAATATATTCCATTACGATAGATTAATCCATCATCTCCTCAGACCTGTTTAATCATAACATACTTTTAATGAATGTTTTAACTACTAATAACATTTAGATTAATAGGGAAGAAGAACAATTAAATGCTGTAAGCTGATTTTTATTCTAGGACAATTACATCATAAAAAAAATTAGTTTAGTACTAAAAATGTATGCACCTAACAAATTCTAAAACAGTAAAAAAAAGTAAGATAAGTAATAATGGTTACAGTTTATGTGATGCTTTTTTCCCATAAGCAGCAAGTAGATAGTCAGGAAATGTGTTATTGTCTTGCTAAAGCTGTTAGAATGGTTATAAGGTTAAAATCAAATAAAATGATTTGGGTTATGGAGAAGAGGATGGGGGTGTCCTGTAGTTAACACACTTTCTGTCATATAGGGGTTGATTTAGTAAAACTGGAGAGTGCAAAATCTGGTGCAGCTGTGCATGGTAACCAATCAACTTCGAACTTTAGTTTGTTCAGTTAACCACCTCCCGCCCGCCATATAGTCTAATGACGAGTGCAAGGTGGTTCTCTCGTTCTGAGAGGACGTCATATGACGCGTCCTCCCATTCTCACCGTGCATGTGCGGCTCAAGGAGCGAGCAGCGCGGCGATCGGCGGTGTGCTGTGTCCCTCGGATACAGCGGATCACCGATCACGGAAAGAGTAGAAGATGTCGGCTCGGTCATGTGATCAGCTGTGTCCAATCACAGCTGATCACATGTAAACACAGAAATGCCGGTTATCGGCATTTCTTTCCTCTCGAGCTGTCACGCTGACAGCTCGAGAGGAGAGGAGAGCCGGTAATCGGCTTTCCGCGGAGGGGACATGTACACTGATCATCAGGGCACTGATGATCAGTGTGCCCTGATGATCAGTGTAGCCCCAGCAGTGCCACCTGTCAAAGCCCATCAGTGCCAGCTGTCAGTGCCGATCAGTGCCAAGTGCCAGTGCATATCAGTGCCACATCAATGCCGCATACCAGTGCACATCAATGCCACATATCAGTGCCCATCTGAGCTGCCTTTCAGTGTCATCATCAGTGCCAGTCAGTGCCACCTATCAATGCCAATCAGTGCCACCTATCATTGCTGCCAATCAGTGCCACCTATCAGTGCCAGTCAGTGCCGCCTATCAATGCCAGTCAGTGCCGCCTATCAGTGTGCATCAGTTCCACCTATCAGTGCCAGTCAGTGCCGCCTATCAGTGCCAGTCAGTGCCGCCTAACGGTGCCATATATCAGTGCCATGTATTAGTGCTGCCTTTCAGTGCCCATCAGTGATGCCTGTCAATGCCCATCAGTGCCACCTACCAGTGCCTCCTCATCAGTGCCACCTATCAGTGTCCATCAGTGCAGCCTATCAGTGCCAATCACTGCAGCCTCATTAGTGCACATCAGTGAAGGAGAAAAATCACTTATTTACAAAATGTTATAACAAAAACTAAGAAAAAACATTTTTTTTTCAAAATTTTCAGTGGTTTTTGGTTTGTTTAAGAAAAAATAAAAATCCCAGAGGTGATTAAATACCACCAAAATAAAGCTCTATCTGTCACAAAAAAAATGATAAAAATTTCATATGGGCACAGTGTTGTTTGACCGCGCAATTGTCATTCAAACTGCGACAGCGCTGAAAGCTGGAAATTGGCCTGGGCAGAAAGGGGGTATAAGTGCCCTGTAGGCTAGTGGTTAAAGGAAAAGTTCACGGTTTTTTTTCTTAATTCCAGCTCCCCTATGTTCCAATATAGCATTAATATACTTTTTTTGCAGACATTGGAAAGCTTTCCATTTTTTCTATCCACTTTTATGTCAGTGTCCAGATGGCTGTCCAAAAAGCTTTGCCATTACTTCTGCCTAATTTCCTACAGAGAATTTAGCTTAGGATACAGGAAGAAGTTGACCAGCTGACCTGATTAGCACACACCCTGCATCATCTACCCTCCTACCTACCGCCCACTTCCAGGTGCATGACTATTAAATGAAAAGTAATCAGTCAATGACCACTGTTCTCACTCATTTTGCATAGATCATTCATTTGGCAGTTTGTGCTGAGTGAACAGATAACAGCCTATGTGGATAAAGCTGTGGTATAGAAAACAGAAGAATTGTGTTCTGGGTTCTGTAACGTTCACTCTATACAATTGGATTGTACAATCTCCTTTAGATCTACCATCAACTATGTAGTGCAAGGGCCTGCCTGATTGGATACAGATGATTGGGTAGAAAGATGGGTCCTCCTATTCCATAGTTCTGTTCTGTTGTCACATAAAACTCACACAACTTTCACCAAGATTATTATATTTTTCTAACTGGATTCAATTGGAAAACTGCGTGAATTTTGGGTGAAAGGTATTTGGATTTTGCATTATACTACTCTGGTCACAGTGTATTATGAAAAACAAATTGTAAAAAAAAAGAAAAAAGTAATAAAAAAAGTAAAAAAATATATATATTTATTTATGTTTTCATATTGTCACCAGTCGGTGTCCCTGATCACTGCCACACCAGTTATATGATGATGAAGTACCATTGGCCAACAAAAAATCATGGCTGGACAGGGAATGCTGGAATGCCGCAATCCTTTGGAACCCTAAAGACCCTGTAGAAGTTTGCAGTGAATCAAACACAGACTGTTAGGGGACACTGGTGTGTGTGTTATTGTTGCCAGTTGAATGGAGAGTATGATGTGCTTCCAGTATTGATAGTGCTGGAAAATGTAGTTCTACATTCAAAAAGAGATGCTTTTATGACTTATGTTGTTGTAACTTACAGTTGTAGAGACAAACAAGTGACATGTGGCATGGAATATTATGTGCTAGAAGTTGTAGCTCTGCACAGGGTATTTTATAGGGCTATAGGTTCTACAGAGACTTTGGAGACAATTGCAGAACTTGGTGAACTTCACCTATACACTAACCAAACATTCTGTTATGTTTCTTTATTGTATGGTTCAGATAGCATGAAAAAAAGTGCTGCATCTGAAACAGATCATTACCTGTTTGGAAGACCAAGCAGCAAATTTACCATGAATGTCACCATTACCCACCAAAGTACAAAAAGTGCTATACCTTGTGTTGCCGCAAAACACGCAGAAGGAAGGGAGGGAGGGAGGAAGGAAGGAAGGAAGGAAGGGAGGAAGGGAGGAAGGGAGGGAGGGAGGGAGGAAGGAAGGAAGGAAGGAAGGAAGGAAGGAAGGAAGGAAGGAGGGGGGAAGGGAGGAAGGAAGGAAGGAAGGGAGGGAGGGAGAAAGGGAGGGAGAAAGGGAATGGGAGGAGCTTAGGAGAGGTTCCCATCAGTATTTTTTAAGAGTATGTTTTTATTAATTTGGACAGCATAGCACTTGTCTTGCTGTACTAAGGTTCTGTGTTTGGGTTTCTGACAATAATACAATCTGCAGGAAGTTTTTCCTTTCATCACATACTACTATAAACATACTTGCATCCACATTGATATGCTTGACCTTAAATATGTTGTGACAAACAGTCACACTTGGTCCAGGATCTTGAAGGGGATTTATCTGATTTATCTGCACCCCAGACTATGGTGGTATATTAGGTGAGCTGGTTGTATTAGAAAGACTTCAGGGTGGGTTTCTTTGTCCGAACAGAAAGAGGTCTGACCTGTAAAACAGCGAGAGGCAGTCAAAAGAGTTAATCTGTAATTGTGATTTGGATATTGAGGACTTGCTGTATTGCTTTACATTGCTGAATAAACCCTGTGTGGGAAGCATCTGTTATCTGAACATTAGTATAAAGGTCACTATACATTTGAGGTTGATCCTTATATATTTTTATATATTTTTAGGGTGCTTGTGTATAATGTGTTTTTTAATCAATTTAGATTTAGCTAATAATTTATGGATTTAATCAATTCATTAAAATAGATTATATATTGTTTATACGTACTGTATATATGTTAGATGATGGATTTTACCTCCCATTATATAGTAAATTATGAATTTACTTCCCATTATATTGTGTTCTAAAACAAGTCAGTATGAATGCTAATTATATTGATTTAATAGAAAATGTAAATAATTATGTAAAGATTTTATGAATATACAGTGCATACATAGTCAAGACTGGTTATAGATAACACAGTATTTAGAGTTTCATAGGCATACGTATTACAATATAGAGTTTACTGGCATATCCTTTGTCTTTGTATAGCACAAAGCCCCATAACAGAAAAGGTCAAATACATGAAAAAAAAATACAACCAAGAAGTGTTTGTTCCTGCAAATATTCATTAAAAATGGATGCATCTTCCAGCTCAAAAACATTCCTAATGCATTCATTTGCATCCAATCAGAAAGCACCTTAATCTTCCTTTTATGTACAAGTGAGAAAGGTCACATGTCCATGGTTTGTAATATGTTCTAATCGATTCAACATATGGCACCAGAACAAGCACTAGTATCAGGTGCTCCAAATCATTACTAAGTGAAATGTTTTTAATCTATTTTTTCATTTTCTGTACTACTGTTAAATCTGTATCTGCCTGTTAAATATTTTTCACACCAAAATACTGTGAAATGTGTTCTTTTATAGTACACCTGTCAAATTCAACACAGTAACTTATGATAGTGCAGAATTAAACCTATGCTGTTTGAGAATTACAACATAGTTTATCTTTTAGTTTCCTTTTTAAATGTCTGTATAAATATTCGTTTATCTTTGCAGATTTAAATAGCTACATGTTTTCATGATGGTATAAAGCCTTTTTTATGAATGTTATGCTGGTGTAGTATTACAAGTCTACTACATTTACAATGAGGACCTATTTTAAGTTTATTTATTACAGTGCTAAGCCTTTTCATGACCAGAGGTCAGTGATGCCTTGACGTCCAGACCAAATTTAGTAGGGTCATTATGCTTTTATTAAGTGTATAATAACTCCCATAGCTAATTTGCCTACCTAAATATTTTTTGTAATATTTTTAAGATACATAAAACTTTCATTTGGTTTGCTGTTTTAGTAAATGATCTGCTTATTTTTTTTATTAGAAGCTGTGGAATGGACAAAAATGTTTTTGAAAAATGAATTTATATTTCACAACTTATCACTTGTTTTATCTTTCACTTTAACAGCTGGCTGTCAATGGCAGCTCAGAGGGTGGGTTTATTTTGTCAACAAATGCATGTGATCACTAAGATTAGCTCTCATAGAGATAACATGATTGACAACCATGCTGATTAGTTCCTGATAACTAGTCAGCTGGGACAGCTGTCAGTGACAGTACAGGTACATAATTAGCAGGGGGGACCCATGCTTGCTGATTGTTCTCCTATAGGAAGTGTATTAATGTATACTGAGTAAAAAACATCATGCTGAGGAACATTAATATACAGATTATGGGTGTGATGCAGTTAGGGAAATTTTTGATTAACATTGACATTTTTTCTTTTTTTTTCTAATATTAACCATGTATTGCCTGTTTTATGTAGATATTATACAGTATGTCCTGCCAGCAAGTGGTTATAACAACCATGATGGATACAACTACAGACATGAGCTTGGTGAAATTTTTTGGTTTGAACATTGGCTGTTCAGTAAAAGTGATCTGGGTGGATTTACACCCGCCTGATAATTTTTATGGTATTGAGAAGGGCTGCCCTCCTCTCCGGCTGGTGGTTCCCTGACTCTTCCATTCTCCCAGGGAGCATGGGACAATTGCAAGTATCACTAAACACAGAGGAGATAAGGGAACATTTGTTCCTCCATCTCCTCTGTGAATAATGAAGCTGGAAGTGATGATGATTTTTGAAAATAGGTACTATAGTTTTTGTCATTTCATGGGCACGTGCAATTTGAGTCTTGACAAATTTGGTATCTATTACTTGATGTAACATCATGTTTTATATTTCACCAAAAAGTGGGTATTATATTGGTTTTTTTTGGACACTAAAATTAATTTTAGTGTATTTTTCCACAAATATTATATTACATTAAAAATTTAAACTGCCACCATTTTATTTTCCAGGGCTTCTGCTTTCAGAAAATATATAATGCTTGGGGACTGTAAATAGTTTTATTTAGCAAAAAATGCTGACTTTAACGTGTGAACAAATTAAAAAACACAAAACACAGTATGCACACTCAAACCAGGTGCAAAAAGTTTTTTTAAAAGCACCCAAAAGTGTGCACAGGGTATGCATGAAGTCCTCATCTGAATAGAGAGGACCCTAGCCTTGATCCCCCTGGGTGCAAGACTCCTTACAGGAACACAGGTACTTGTGGTTCACCCAGCCAAAACCAGGCAGACTCTATTCCTATGGGTACCTTCCAAAGCAGGATGCACCCAAGTATTTGCTGAGGCTCCCCTGAAGAGAGACCCTACCCATAAGGCCATGTGCCCTCCCCCCAAAACTTTCATGACAAGTCCAAGGACCTACACCCTACTAATTAGGAGCGAGTAAAGTGCCATGTGCTGTGCAAAAAATGGGATGGGGTAAAGGATAAGTGCCAGCATGTAATACAAGGGCTGGCATTCTGGCTGGTATAAAAAAAAACATGCAATGAGTGCGGTGACCAAGTGCCATATTAAAAACATAGTTTCCCTTGCCATTAATTTTTCTAGCACTCCTGGACTTCCACCTCAGGGGCACAAGCACCACACGCTTTTCTCAGCTCAGCCCCTGGCTAGACAAATGCAGCACCATCCATGCCAGAAAGGCATTAGTACTTAGGAAGAGCTCTGACTTCAACTGGGGACAAGCTGGGTAAACCAAGCCAGATCCAACCCAAGAGGAAAAGAGCCCTCCCACCGTCCCCACCAGTATATCAGAAAAATACAAACCCCACCTAACTGGGAAAGGGGACAGTCTGAAAACTGATAAGAATGAACACTACACTTGATCTTAGCCAAAGGCCAAGAAGAAAAGTGGTTCAACAAAACAATTTTTAGAAAAGCCACAGCCAAGAGTAGTTCTCTTTTGAGAGAAGATATCAGCCACTTCAGGAGTGCCTTGTTTGTGAGAAGCAGAAGCAAAGAAAAGCCACTGTGTAGCAATGCAAACCGTGAAGCAAAACATTCTTATGGCAAGCCATAGATTATGCAATGTTCTTTCAAATCTCTTGATACAGTCAGTGTTGATAGGGGAATCGACTTGGGTACAATCCGCTTGCCCATAGATGAATAGAATCTCTGGAAGAAAGCAAAGAAGGGGCACACTCTCCTTGAGCATTACCATGATAAAAAGGAGTTTATTTAAAAATTGACAAAAAATGCATGCAGGAAGGGAGTACGTCTCCCAAAACGCGTTAAAACACCTTGCTGTTAGAATACCGGTTGCTCGGACTGACACATTGGCTCCTACCTTGTTTATGATTTTTTGGTTTGTGAGTATGCACAGATTTTCTGATTTTTAGAGGACTGCACCTAAGTGAGTGTCTGATACTGTGACCCTGGGATGCTCACGGACTTGAGCGCTTGTATTGTGTCTTCTCTTTTGACTTTGTTCGAAGGATAGAATCTTGGCTGGTCCCTGCTGAACCGGGCAAGATTTGATCCATTTATGGCAGACTTTAAGTAAAACAACTTGTATTTATGTCTTTTAACACATTAATACTCATTGTTAGGACAATCTACATTAATCTGATCTATTACATGTTTATTTGAAACAACTTTATTAATGCTTTATAATTGCTTTAATAGTCTTTACTGTGCTTAGTGAAGCACAGCAAGGGCAATGAACACAGTGGCATAAATATGGGAACCCTAGGCATGTTCATAACTCCTACTGACCTGAGCACTTACAATGTGTAATACACATGAGTTCTTAGGAACGAGTTCATTTCACAGCATGCTATACAACGTTAATATACTGTAAATGTGAAATTCTGTTCCAACTGAATCTTCTGACTGATCATCTTCCTTGTTTGTCATGCACATGTTCTCTTGCTCAGGAAAGCACTAATGAGGAAGCCAGCACTAAAAATGTAAATGTGAGCAATGGGCGCTCTGTGCACCTGGAGCTTGGATGTCCCAGCTATAACTAAAAAAGCTATTAGCTATTATAGCGTGTGTTAGTTATAAGAGTGGTCAGCTCAATATATAAAGAGTACATACAGTATAAGCATTCAATGTGCTGTAGGGTACATTTCCATCTAGATACACAATGAACAAAACAGTTACAGTTCAGCATTTGCAAATCATTATATGAAACAAGATATGTGAGATAGAATATAAAGGCTACCTGAGTGCTAATAATACCACTAGCACCAAATGCTTCAAATCAATGTTAATGTAATATGTTCTTTCTCAAGCTTTACAAGGCAAGACAAACTGTTTCTTTTTAAGAAGGAAAAGACAGATCATTAGTCTGTAATCCTGACAGAGAGATGAAGTCATGTTCCACTTATATGCTGAATTACTAGCCTCTAAAGTGCACACTGCGCAAAAATAAGTGTCTATTGAGCAAACTCTTTCTACACTTCACATTCATGAATAAAAAGTCAAAACAGACGGTCTTACATATTTCAAATCAGCATGTCATTTTGGAAGTACATTGTAGAATTCTATACTGTATGTAAAATATTCTATCTACTATCAGTCTATCTATCTATCTATCTATCTATCTATCTATCTATCTATCTATCTATCTATCTATCTATCTATCTAACTATCCAAGCATGTATATAAAATATATATTATTATATACTGCACTGGGAACATATAATAAAGCAAATTAATTAAAAAGAAAGATTATAAAACACGATGATTAAAATAGTCAGTGTGTAAAGGGCATATTAACATATAGATGCACTAAATCTGTGGTGAACAACTAGGATGGAAAGTAGTCTAGAGGGATTTACTATTATTATGGTCAGCTCATATAGTGCCATCTTCTCTCATGGAACTGTACAACATATGTCATGCAACAAACAAAACCTTTACATGTAGCAAGACAAAGAAAATCATATGTGCTGATGCATACAGTCATGTGGGATAAGGATTAGAAGCAAAAAGTTAGGAAATAATAAGCAGATATAAGCCCTGGTTCATACTTGAAGTCGCATCTAATGTATTTCTATGGCACTGTCTTAATAGGTGCGATTTCAAGTAGCACGATTTGAAAAATAGTTCCTGCACTACATTTTCACCACTTCAGTGTGATTTAACTCTCATGGACTATAAGGCCAATGACACTGAAATCGCACCTACGTCTATATCAGAGCTACTTTGCAGTCGTGCTTTAAATGAGACCAAATCGCACCACTTTGAATTCATATTTGGTGTGAATCAGGGCTAATATACCACTTTGTCTGGTCAAATATTGAAGGAGAGCCCAAAACCTTGTCTATGACCGAGGAAAATATTTCAGTTACAGTGTTGGGATATTTGAAGGATTGGAGCAAACAGAATTCCAGACTAGAGTAATATCACATGAAAATTGAGTGTGCAGAGTGCAGATTGTGTTTTATTCTCATTTAGATAATAATCTGTAAATTAGTGATAAAAGGTAAGGTGTGCCAGCATAGGTAGGAGTTTCTAAATTTCAGCTGTAATCTCTGGGTAAACAAGTTATTGGAGTTTCTAGAGAAGAGAAGTAGAAGTTGCAAGCAAAAGTAAAGGTGCATGGTTTGACAGAATAGTAAAAGATTGATATAATTGGTGCTAGTCTATTTATTAGTAAGCCACAGATAAAAGCAAGCCAAGATAATATGAGGGTATGCAATAGCATGTTAATTGTGTCATGTGGGAAATTATTTTGGCCACTACTGTTGTTTAAATAAGGAAATTAAAAGACCAGTAGAAAGGAATAGATTACATGAGAAGTTAAGGTGGGAATGAAAATGAGAAAGAATCAAAAGTGAGATAGGAAGGAATGGATTAAATAAAATAGACAAATTGGAGGACAAAGTATCTATTGAAGTAAAAGAAATCAAACATTTTAAGGAGAGATGGTTTTTGTCATAGAGGATCAAAGCTAAACCACCACTTTACTGTTGTCTGTTTTATCTTCAAAGTATCTGGCAAAATCTTCAGATAATACACAGGAAGAGGAGGACAAAAATGTAATAGTAAGAAGTAAAAGGTATCGAAAATCTGCTTTGGACGGCACAACTGTGTAAAAGTAAGAGAGGGTAATCTTAGCTGTACGGAGGATAAGAGAGCATTTCTGGACTTACTAGTCGTATTAAAATAAAACATTTTCTGTATTGTTTTTTCTGCAATACTAATTACTCACCTAGAAACACCTCAATATTGCAAAATTGCAGTATTCAAAACATAATAGATACCAAAACAAAATGCAACACGTAAAACATCAAAACAAAATAATAGTGTGCTAGTGTGAATAAATAACAAAAACAAAAAATCTCACGAAAAATAACCAAAAAAGACATAATTTTATCTGCTGATTTAACCATTAACTATTTGCAACAACTTCTTTATGAATCATGACTTTGTGCAAAAATTATGTAAAATGATCATGCAATAAATGAAGATCAAAAAAACATCTTTTCATAATTATTGCGAAAAGTCCTGTGCAAATGTGAAAATACAGACTAGTGCAGATCCACTGTTAATCTCACTTCAGTGCACCATCACCCAAAAGGAGCGCTCACAATATGCTTACCAAATGGAATAGACCTCTAACATTTTTGAGGTTACATGGGCTTATTATGTGGTGTTGGCAGCCACTTCCTTTCCAAAGCAACACAACCAGTGCAGTAACTTTCACCCTAAAGCAGCCATATGCCACTCTCTCCTCTCCAGTCCAAGACAGGTAACAACCCAGTAAATGCAGGAAATAAAAATGCTCTATAGTGCATTACCCAGGTAATCTGCATGGTTTTTTATTCAAAGTATCATACTTACAGTAGGAACAATAAACAGTACAGCATCAAACAATATGTTACAAGCCAAGTTCAAATGCCGCCCGACATCTGGCCATGTGGAATAATGTCATTGCCAAAGGCTCCACTCCAACCGGTTTCATTCACTAACATCTTCAGGGTATAGCGAATAACAAGAGACATTGACAACTCTTTAATATAGTGTTCCATATACATCCTTCACACCAGCAGGAGGCTCAGAGCAGTATAATCTTTACATTTTCATCAAATATATTGCTCTAGAGTTTAATTATAAAAGACCTCACAAAAGATTTAAAAATGAATTTACTAACTAATCAAAAATTCATTTTAACATAAAAAAAGTAATATTCTCCCTCTGGTGGTCAAAAAGGATAATGATATAAAAACTGAATAGTGAACTAAAAAACAAACTCTATACCGCCTTTTAGTATTTAGAATAAATAAAAAAATAAAACGAAAAAAAAGGATAACATCAGATTTTATTAAAACTTTTTAAAAAGTTATGTATTTTGAAACTAATATCTCAAAAGATCAAATAGAAAGGAGGAGCCTTTCACTGCTGAAGGGTTTTGTTTCTCTATTTTTAGCATTGGCATATGTCTACCATGACAATGCCCAGCTCCCCATGGCTTTTGTTTGCCAACCCCTTGCCTATTAGCCTTAAAAAAAGGGTAGAACAGATTTTTAAGATTTGCCCCATTTCCCCTTCACTTTAGTGGGGTTATGATTGAAGTTCAATGGGTTTGATGGACAGCCTATCCCTTTTTCAGCTACAGTCTTTGCAAACTTTTTTCACAATCTTTTGCCATAAGGAAATATCCATTCCTTCAACCTAGAGTGATTTGAATGCTTCCCTTTTCTTCCTTGACACTTCCTAAACTTTCTTATCTACCCATACAGATTTTTTTTATTAGGAATTACCAAACCTAGAGGAGTTTCCCCTCTAATTGGTTTTCTTGTGTAGGGTAATTGTTTTGTAATGTGGATACAAATCGAGGTGTTGTGCTAGATGCATCTACATCCATGTCCCAGCTGATGTCTGGATAGTTGGAATTACCCATAATAAGCTTCTTTTATGCTTACAGCAAAACGTTATTACATTATGGACTGAATATATGGATTTACAGTCTTCACAGATATCTTCACTATTAATGTTGAAAAAAAATGGAAAAATACAGATGTGTATAAAAGATATCAAATAAAGTAGTATTGCAGAAGGAACGGTGGGTAAAGATAGGCAAATGTGTGCGTTTTTGCAATTAATACACTTGAATCATTACTGTTTAGTGCAAACTCTGATAATAAAATAACTATGGCTGCTAATGTGTTCAAAATTCTTTTCTTTCAGTAGGAAAGTCTAATGTTAATATGTGGAAACCATGGCTGATGCTTACTATAATAATGTTTATTGTATACACTACTGATAATTGGATGCATGCTTTATTTTTGTGGGACAGTTCAAGGACTGGGTCTATTTTTCTAAGCCTCCTTCCATACCTAGTATGATCAACCCTAGTTTGAGTATTTTCCATTTTTTTAACATTCCACTTTTTCAGTCTACCAATTTAAAATCCTAATCGGTGTACATTTCTTTATCTATAAATACTATTGAATTTATTTATTTTTTAATAAAGCAAATGCACTAAGCTATTCCAAATCTAATTTCCCTGTTGCCCTTTGAGCTTTTATGGAAACTCTTCAAGTCAAGATATTCCAAAAGAAAATCATTTTGACAAGTTACTTACTCAATGTTCTCTTTTTCAGCACTATGTATTTTACACAAGGTTTCATTGTGATTAGCAAACTGCTGAGTCGAGATTTCACAGTGATGCCAATGGATTATAAAAGCTTGCAATCAGACTTCAGTAGGCATCCTTGTGGTTTGTTCAGGCTGGATAAGTTAGCTTCTACTTGCATTCAAATTCCTTTTCAGTATATGCTTCTCTATATAAGAACATTAAACCTAAAAATGTATCTAAAATAAATGTTTAAGCTGCAAAGAAAAAAATGTGCAAATATAGTTGGAAAATATTTACAAAATGACAGTATCTAGCAATCAAAACCTGACATTGAAAGAGACATAATAAACATTAATAAATTATGTTCAAATATTCTATAAAATGATTATGCTATGAATAACAGACAGCTTTGAACATTTGACTTAAATCGGCTAAATATATTCCAAGTGCCTCAAAACAAAAGGTGTACTAAGTCTTACAGTTCATTTTCTCTGGAAAGCAGCCACAGATTTTATTGAAAAGCCTGTCTTTTGAACAACTGTTTTCCTTAGAAAGCAACAGATTCTATAAGCTACTTGCGCATCTGGATTCTCACAGCCCTATCTTTTAACTGTATGTTTTTTTAATATATATTTTAAAAGAGAATGCAATTTACATTTGGGAGGCTGCAACATTTGGTCAAGAAGAATAACTTGATTTTAGTCATATACCAAAAGAAACAAGAGTCAGAAAAAGAACACATAATCCCTTGAACAAATGAATAGCCAGTCAGTTAATTACACAATCTGCCAACTAACCAAGCTGTTAAACAAATAATGCATGGAGGTTGGATTTATGCTTAATTCCTTACAGGGAGAAGGGGGCCTCCATAAACAAAATATATTTGTGGGGTTTGTGCAGAAGATGGGATATCAGCTAGAGGCTTATTTACATGTAGTCTAATTAGATACCACTGAGTATAGTGAAAACAGTGTGCTATCGATTGTGGATTTCAATGGCTAAGACTTAGAGCATGAACACCCCCAAATGTGGAAAAATATTTGGCCATGAGGAATAACATCCCTATATAGCTATAGGAACATGAGTCCGAAAAAGGACACGTATTCCCTTAAAAAAAAATTAATAGCGAGTCAGTCAATCTCACAATCTAAGATCAAGATGAAAAATGTTGGCTATGATGAATAACATGAATTAACAGTCATATTGTAATAGAAACAAGAGTCTGAAAAAGGACACCTTTAATTTCTTAAACAAATGAACAGCCAGTTAGTTGATTACACAAGCGGCCAATTAACTAGGCTGCTAAACTAAATGTGAATGGAGGTTGATATTATGCTTAATTCCATACAGAGAGAAGGGGGCCTCAAAATTATTTTATGGGGGTTGAGCAGAAAATATTATATCCACTGGGGGGCTCCTTTAGAAGTAGTCTAATTAGATACTAATGAGTATAGTGAAAACAGTGCATTATCCAATGTTGGGTGTCAATGACTAAATTAGGATCAATGGCTACCACATATCAAAAAATATTTGCATCTGAGAATATTTGTTTAGAAGGGATGTCAGGATAGATCCATTTTTCTTTTTAGACACAATGATAGTAACACTTTTTTTTAACCTTTGGAGATCCTTGTGCCACGAATGTCTTTTATGCCAAAAAAAAGTACCCACTCAAGTGTCAAGGTGCTGACACCAGCCTTGTCCTTAATAACCAGTGACATCACCTGACACCATTCATGTGCTGGCCGGGTATTCTCAGCCATGGACCCAAAGGTGCAGGGATAACACTGACCAAATATGAACAAAGACTGATAGACCATTCAGAGTTTAAATAGCCTGCTTGGACTCAATATCTGTGGTAGATATGCACCTATGCATGCAATGATGTGCAAATGGTAATTTGCTTAGGCTTTTCCGCTCATGCATATGTACATGCTTATGTGCATGCACAAAAACCAGGCAGCTTGCATGATGTTCCTAACAGCTTGCACAATGTTTCCAACATAAACTGTATGCTCCAATAGGAGGGTTCTCTAGGTCACACTCTAGAATTTAAGGAATGGGAGGTTATAGAGTTATGCCAAAAAATCTATATGTACTCTGTACAAAGAAAATCTATCTAAAATACTTTATCATTGGTATCATACCCCAGAGCTCCTCCATATAATTATAATTAACCTGGCAACCCCATTTATGAGCTGGAGATGGAACACCAAAACTGGTAGCTTATATACCATTTCTTGGGAATGCTCTAAAATACAGGATCTCAAGAATATTTGCTACAATAGTCTCTCTGAAATAGTGTAGTCTAACAGTGATTCCTTCATTACAAACTCTTTAGTCTCTCCCTCTGATAATTTCAGGCTACTGAAAGTGTATAATATTTCTGTACAATACCGTGTCTTTTTTTTTATTTTGAGAACAAATGTACCTGCTCTTTCCCACTGAATATAGAGAGTACATGCTCTGCAGCAAATATATACAATTTTTTGGTTTTGGTCTTTGGCTCTGAAAAAGTAAACTCTAATTTTAATTTTGTGGACAGCCAACACGTTTCAGGGGCCACATAATTCTCCTTTATTGGAGATGGGTGAAATGGTAGAATGTTAGATGGACTCAAAAGTACTCATAAGCAGACTGAACAACAGTCCCTGTTGGTGTTCACAGTAGAAGTAGCATGCAATGGTGGCAACGGCAGTGCATGTCCTTAGTGTTCACTATGAATAAAGCCCAATTGATGAAAGGTTAATAGGGTAGGGATGTGGGATTTAATTCAGTTATCCATAATTTTTTAAATCATTTTGTTTATGTAATTTGTCAAGTTGTACAGAAATCAAATAAGACCAAAAAATGAAATAAAAATTACGTAAAAAGTGCAAACATCATAATCAACAGAGCTGATACAGAGATTTTGTAATCTGTGTAATCCTAACTATTTTGTAATTTGTGTTGATTAAATTCAGATTATAGAATATTATCTTTTATTGAAGGGGCTTCCAGATTCCGATAAGTCCCCCATCCACAGACACCCACAACCACTGGTCAGGGTTTTGGGAATTAGGCCCTTGTGCTCAATAACATGGAAGTAAGGTGTTTGCTAGTGGGGAGGACCCCTGGCAAGGTTCACCCTTGTTGAAGGCATATGGCCTGGTATGGTTCAGGAGTATTTCTAGGGGGGCCTTACACATTTTTTTAGTGTGAAGTCCCTCTTAAAATCTGTATGGATGTCATTAGGGGACAGCATGCTTTTTTTGAGTTGTTTTTTTTTTTAGTTTTTTTTAGTTTTTGAGTGAGGTAACCCCTTAAAATCCATGCCAGGTTCAAAGAACATGTTTATTTTCATGTTTGCTGTAGGATGTGCTACAGCAAAAATTACAGTTTCAAAGTATAAAACTGATACAGATTAAATTGCCAGCCAATTACATCATTGCCACCCTTTCCAAAAAAAAAACAAAACAGCACACAGACCCCTCCTAAAGTCCCCCAAAATACATTACATACCCTTGGAGCTTCAGCATCTAAATGTTTTTGAAGGGTGTTTCAGCTCTTCATTACCTGCTGGATAAGACTGGTGTGTAGCAGTCTTTATGTATATAGACAACAGGTCCAGTTTAGTGACTGAATTAATTAGTTAAAGCAGCAGTAAACCACATCCAAACAAAAAAAATCCCCTGCATGGTAAAGGCTAATATGCATTGCATACTAGCGCATTATGTAAAACTAACCTTAAAACGAAGCCCTCCAGCGGCCCACTGTTACCATTGTAGAGGCTTCCATCTTCACCTGGTCTACCTGCTGGGTTCGCAAGCTCCAGCCATCTGACTGGTTGAGCTGCAATGACATCACTCCTGCACATGCACACTGGAGTCTCAAGACACAACACATTGCTCTGAAGGAATGGCACGGGTATGCCGTTTCTTCAGAGCGCATGCGCCGATTCTAAAAAATACCTGAATATCTCCTAAACAGTGCACGTTCAGGAGAAATTAATTTTGGCCACAGGTAAGCTTTATTATAAGCTTATCTGTAGGAAAAAAATAAATAACAAAGAGGTACTACTACCAGTTAAAGCAGAGAGGCTGAGACCGAGGAGGCTCTGTCTTAGGCTTAGTTTACACTTTCAGTTGATAAAAACATGTGGATTAGATGCCTTTTTATCACTGCTAATCACTCTACTTTATGCTGTATAGGCAGCAGACAGGGGTGTACATAAAAATTATCCCACGTTTGGCACCAAAGTTGTGCTGCAACAATGCACAATGTGCATTATTATTATTATTCTGGATTTATATAGAGCCAATAGTTTGCTTAGCGCTTTACAATATAAAGGGAGACAATACAGCAACAATACTATTCAATACAAGAGGGATAGGAGGTCCCTGCTCCTTGGAGCTTACAATCTAGGAGGCATGGTGTTGGCTTGCTGGTGCAGGGTTATCTTTAGGGGTGAAAACAGGCAGTGAGCAGAAGACGCATCACCTCCTTACTAATTTTTAAATACTCTCTGAAAATCAAGCTGTCCCAGATTTTTCTTCAGAGTGTGAATCATATGTAAACAAGCTCTCAAGGAGAAAAAGGGCAGAGCTGTTCTGCATTCTGACAAGTAGACTTGCAAAAGTCTTGATTTGAATCTAAATCTCATAGCTGTAAAATCATTCTTCTACCCTTGGCGTGTGTGGAGCAGGGGCGGACTGACCATTCGAGCGCTCGGGTACTGCCCAAGGGCCCGGGGTCAGTAGAAGGCCCCATGAAATGCCCCTGGTACCTTTTTTAAAGGCTTTTTTGAGTGTGGGCAAGGCCACAGGGGCCCCATGATCCCCTATTGCCAGGGGCTCCATCAGTCCGCCCCTGGTGTGGAGATATCTAATTTTGTTTACTATTACGGATTCATGCCTTTTTGTGTGTCTTAACTACATGTACAGTTTGTGTGTATACTGTCTGTGCATCTGTGGAACCAGGAATATTTTTATTGAATGTATTATTTTTATATAAAGTCCTTTCTATCAAACTTTACTTCTAATAAAAGAGGGTCCATATTTGATAGTATGGCATGGGTAACAGGAAATATTTATGGAGAGATCAGAGATATTAGAACCTTCATGCTTCTTTTGCCCCAGCTCATGCAAATTACACATTACCTTACTGTTGTAACCTGGAAAGTTTACTAATCTCCAAAGAAAATGTTTGCTTTAAAGTATCTCTAGGAAAAACTTGTTTTCTTTGTTTTTGATAGAGTCAAGTTTTTATTGCTGTCTGCATCCCCATTGGGGAGATTCATCCATCTGTTTGTATTAGAGACCATTTTTTTTCTCCTCAGCTTCTAGCTGGAAAATGAGAGGATAATGTTACTAGGCAATAGTTTTAGGGCCCACAAAGCTCTGGGAAGGAGACATCCATAGTAAGTATTAAACTAGGTGTACATTTAAAAAAAAAAGTATATAAAATGTTCATGAACTACTATGTGAACATCAATAAAACACAGGGGAAAATAAGCAAAAGAAAAAAAGCAATAAAAAGTAGGATCGCAGAGCCACTGAAATGTTGCTGTAAAGAAAAGAAAACAGGACTACCTCCTAGATATACCTGCTCTCATTGAATTAATTGCTATATATATCGTATGTCCCAAGTTTGGAGCTCAGGCAGTTTAGAGCCAGGGACCAACCTTTGCAAGGGTGTCTTGATATAACAGTTTGGCTTCATATGCACTTGTAAATATATGCAACAAAAATACCTAAAATTGTTGAAAACTTTTTTTTAGTGTTTTGTGTTGACTAGCTAAAAAGTGTGCTGGTAAGTGTTTTCTTATTCTTTTCTGAAGACTTCCCTTCACTTTCTGTTGGAAGATAAAGAGAAAATAAACAAGAACTTAACAGCTGTTCCAGAACATGAGTGGGAATCTCCCAATATGAGAATACCCGTTCCAATAATAGCTATAAAGCTGGGATTTTACTTTATTTTGGAATGCATGAGGAAGTATCAGCTTGGGTGATTCTATCCTGCTTTATCCAAAACAAATACAATAACCAGAACATACTGTATATTCTTATGTATAGCACCCTTCTAGTTAGGCTGCTAGGTAATTTTTGTTTTTGGCTTGCTCTGTATTCAGAAGAGCAATGAGTGTTTGGTCTGTTCAGGGTTTCACAGGCTGGGAGTTTGATTACTTCCCTCTGCATATAGAAGAAATGTCTAGAGCTTAGGGAGGGAAAATTCAGGTAACCAGCCTAAATATGTATCAGGGCCTAGTCAATCTCTGGGGAAGTGTGCCCAGAGGGTGGCTTGAATGCTGTTAAATAGTCTGGAGCTGATAGAGAAGTCTCCTGTGAAATTTGTGCTTGGCATTTTGGAGGATCCCACACCCCTCTATTGTTAGGATGGGCACATTCCTGTGCACAGGCGCAGAATACTGAGAAGCTTTGCTCATAGCCAACATGCAGGCGCACATGTGCGAGCGCGTGCATGTGCGCAAACCGTTGCACGGGTATGTACAGGTGCTATTTAAGCTACAATATGGCCTTGAGTCACTGCTGTTCGGTCTATTACATTTCCTCAGTATCTGTTACCCGTTCCTGTGGTCTTCTTGTACCGACCCCTGGCTTGTTTTTAGATTTAATCTCTGCCTGCTTGTTTTGCTTATTCGCCTATCTGCCCACCGTTACAACCCCTGGCCTGACATCTGACTACTCTTCTGCCTACTTTATGTACTTGATCCGCTCGCTAGTTGCTAACCCAGACTGCCTGACCCTGCTTACAGATTCCATCCTTGCATCTGAACCTGCTAATCTGTGTCCGTCTCCTGCTCCAGTCTACCTACCAATACAGCTTCCAGTCTGTCTTCCTGCTGTCCCAGAATGCACAGCCTACTGTTCAGCATCCATTAACAGAAGACCAGTCACGTACTGTTGCCCACGTTAGGCTCCACCACCAACTATGCTACATCTACTCTCTCCTATTACAAGTTTTTTCAAGCAAAAAATATTCAAAAACACATCCCATAGACTGTTTAATGATCCAGAGTGAATTTATCATTGCTGTGCGCCTGGCTACCTCTGCACTGTATAGAGAAAGAACCTGCCTTAACTCAGCAACTCCTATGGGGGCAGTGCTACATATGTTTGAGTTATTTTTAGCTATATTTTGCAGTTACAGAACAATTTAAGACAAAAGCTTTAGCATGTCCCTGCTCATGAAATTTTGCAATCTAAAAGGGAGGGACAAGCGATACAAAAGGTAATAGCTGTGAGAGGAAGAGTTGATGTGGAAATGAAAAGTTCAGTTGTGGGGTATTGGTGGGATAGACATCCCTGAAGAGGTGAGTTTTCAGGCATCTCCTAAAAGAGGGCAGAAAGAGAGATAGCCAAAGAGATGGGGGTAGAAAGTTCTAGAGTATAGGAGAGGCTCTAGAGAAGTCCTGGAGGTGAGCATATGAGAAATATGATGTTGGAGTAAGAGAGTAGGAGGTATTGGGAGGAGCAAAGTGGATGGTTTTGGTATGAGGAGGAGTTATAATAGTCAAAGCGAGAAATAGTTAGGTAGTATCTTGTTGGTGTCATTGGTTAATAATATGTGTATAATGGAAATGTTATGAAGATGAAGGCAACAAGATATGGATAAAGGTTGAATGTGGGGCCAGAAGCAGAGGTCACATCTCACACCCTGACATGAATGGAGGGACTGACAGTCGACTAGGGGAATAGGTGTGGGAGAGAAGATGGGGGAGGACACAATATGCGATTAGAGAATGGTATGATATCCATACTGATATGTCAATATATTAGTGATACACAAGTAAACAAGGGGTGAACTGAGGAAAACAGAGATACATTTGCATGTCAGCGGCATAAAGATGGTATTGGAAGCCATGGAAGGTTATCAACTGACAAGGGAAGAGGTATAAATACAGAATAGAGAGACAGAGTACAGAGCATTGGGGGTCACTTACAGAAGAGCAAGAGGAGAGGAAGAAAAAAATTGTAGCTCATGCTAAAGCAATGCTTGGATAGGTAAGAGGAGAGCTAGGAAATTAACAGAGTAATGGGGGCCACGGTAGTAACGTTTTTTGAGAAGACACAGGTGGTCAACTGTATCAAAGATAGAAGAAAGGTCCAATATAATAGTAATCATTGGTTTTAGCAGGTAGTAAATTAAAATTAATTTTAGAACGGTAGCTTCATTGGAGTGTTATGGGTGAAGGCCAGACTGTAAGAGGGCGATAAGATTGGTATCAGTGGGGTAGCAGCTCAGATAGTTGTAGACTACATGTTTTATAAAGTTGGAAGCAAATGAGAACAAAGAGATGGGTCTTAAGTTGTTCATACAGGTGGGGTCTAGTGAAGAGTGACTGTTTGATAGTTTGAGGGATAGGGGGCTGAAGACAGGGAAAGTGTGAAACAGATTGGCTGTGATCAGAGAAACAAAAGAGAATGTTGGAGGGGAGGTTGCAAAAAGTGCAGAGGCAAGAGAATTTAAGGTCAAGAGTGCCATCAGAGTTAGTAGGAGTCTTTGTTCATTGCGACAGGTAAAAAGATTACGTTAGGTTGAGAAGTTGAAAGGTAGCTGTTGTGGTAGCATTAGCAGGACTGACTATACATAACTTTAATCCATGTTGCACAATTCCAAAACTATGGCAGATCAGACTTGTTTGTTTAAAGCCTACGTTTGAGCAACGTTATCAATTATCACTTTACATTTAGCAATTCACCCAAGGAACTGCCAAGGTGAACCAAAATGTACTGTTGGTCCCCATACCAGGAATCCCACAGTCCAAGAAAGAATGAGCTCCTCACCCCTGTGCAACCTGGATTCAATGAGGATTTCACTCTTGACAGTCCCTATCTCATACGGTATATATATTTTTCGCAGAAGGGAGCTGCTTACTTCCTTATTAAGTAGTTTCCTAGGGGAACTTGTGTTGGCTTTTAATATGAGTTTCCTTTATGTTAGCGAAAAATCACTGCACACTTTGCACTTTGTAAACTTGTACATTGTGCTTTGGAAAGATTGTAACTAGAGATGAGCGAATCGAACTTGGCGAAGTGGAATCCGAAAATTAGCAAACTTCGGATGCACGAATCGAATTTTTCCCGATCGGCCGATTTTCATCCCTTCTACAGCCGGCAAAAAGTGTCCCTGCAGAGAGCTCCGCTATTTCTGACAGTTCTCTGACAGTTCCTTCACATTTACAGCGGTTGAAACATTGTATCTATTTGTTTCCATTTAGGATACAGATGTTTTTATTCGGAAACAAATAGATACAATGTTTCAACCGCTGTAAATGTGAAGGAACTGTCAGAGAACTGTCAGAAATAGCGGAGCTCTCTGCAGATACACTTTTTGCTGTACTGGAATTCTTCTTATTTTCATCCTACTTCTTCTTCTTCTTCTTCTTCTTCTTCTTCATCCTCATCCTCATCCTCTTCTTCTTCTTCTTCTTCTTCTTCATCCTCATCCTCTTCTTCTTCTTCTTCATCCTCATCCTCTTCCTCTTCTTCTTCTTCTTCATCCTCATTCTCTTCTTCATCCTCATTCTCTTCTTCTTCATCCTCATCCTCTTCTTCTTCATCCTCATCCTCTTCTTCTTCATCCTCATCCTCTTCTTCTTCATCCTCCTCCTCCTCTTCTTCTTCTTCTTCTTCTTCTTCATCATCCTCATCCTCTTCTTCTTCTTCCTCACCATCATCCTCTTCTTCTTCATCCTCATCCTCTTCTTCATCCTCATCCTCTTCTTCTTCTTCTTCTTCTTCTTCATCCTCATCCTCATCCTCTTCTTCTTCTTCTTCTTCTTCTTCTTCTTCCTCATCCTCATCCTCTTCTTCTTCATCCTCATCCTCTTCTTCTTCTTCATCCTCATCTTCTTCTTCTTCCTCATCCTCTTCTTCTTCTTCTTCTTTTTCTTCATCCTCATCCTCATCCTCTTCTTCTTCATCCTCATCTTCTCCTTCTTCTTCATCCTCATCCTCTTCTTCTTCTTCTTCTTCTTTTTCTTCATCCTCATCCTCTTCTTCTTCTTCATCATCCTCATCCTCCTCTTCTTCTTCTTCTTCATCCTCATCCTCTTCTTCTTCTTCTTCTTCATCCTCATCCTCTTCTTCTTCATCATCCTCATCCTCTTCTTCTTCTTCTTCTTCTTCTTCTTCTTCTTCATCCTCATCCTCTTCTTCTTCTTCTTCTTCTTCTTCATCCTCATCTTCTTCTTCATCCTCATCTTCTTCTTCTTCATCATCATCTTCTTCTTCTTCTTCTTCTTCATCCTCATCCTCTTCTTCTTCTTCCTCATCTTCTTCTTCTTCTTCATCCTCATCTTCTTCTTCTTCTTCATCCTCATCCTCTTCTTCTTCTTCCTCATCTTCTTCTTCTTCTTCTTCATCATCTTCTTCGTCTTCATCTTCTACTTCTTCTTCATCTTCTTCATCTTCTTCTTCTTCATCTTCTTCTTCTTCTTCATCTTCTTCTTCTTCATCTTCTTCTTCATCTTCTTCGTCGTGCCCCGTGACTGCCCAAATGAGTGAAGTGTGCGGTGATTCTAAGATCGACGGCACTCATCTGCATGTCATACTGACTGACAGTATTATTACTCTTCCCCAGCAGACTCCAAGGGCATTTAAATTAAAGGTACAGTGTTCTGCACTAATATAAAGGCTCTCTGAAGCCTAGAAACCCTTTTAATAAGTTAAATTCGCAGCAAATAAATTCGCATCGAATCAAATTTATTCCGCAAATTCGGCGAATCAGCCGAATCGAATTTTTGAATAATTCGCTCATCTCTAATTGTAACCATATACTAAAATACAGTTATACATTATCTCTAGTACCTACTACTAAACAATTATATTATGTAAAAACAATTTAGGAATCATTGTTCAAAGGTGAATATCTTTAAAATGCAGTACATTGCTTTTGATTACTTCACTTCATAACAAGAATAAGTAAGGCATATTAGGAGTTTATTCATAAACTAATGATAATACGTTCAAGTTCACACTTAAATAATTACATATACATATAAGTCACTATCAACATCACTAAATTAGAGCTTAGCGTTAAAGGTTAATCAAAAGTGCACTGACTGCGAGGTTACCTGAGTCAAAACAAATGGAGCCTGCACTTCAAAAATAGAAATTGTATATAATTTAATGCATTGGACCAATTATATGTTGGAAATAAGTTGCAAATGCCATTAAAAATGACATACTGACTGTACAGAACTATGAAGTACAAATTGTAAAACATATTTTATAGCACTTTAATGGAATTTTATTTTTTATGGTTATGGGCATTTGGCTCAGGATATTCAGAGCTTGTACAGCACTTCCAGACTGCCGTGTGGTTGTGTAGTGACGCATGATAGCGTGCATTGCTTTATGATACATCAGTGGAATATTATACCATCAGGTATATGTTTTAGCAATCTGGCATTTAAGGTGTTAATCTGTAAAATTTGTTAGAAAAGTGTGTTTGTTAAAAAAAACCTTTTTTCACCACAGGTTTAGATAGTCCGCAAGTGTCACTGAATAATAAAGTGGAAGCTTAACAAAGGGGTGGGGCAGGTTAAAATTAATTATTTTTTTTTTGGTCATTAACCTCCTTAGCGGTATTCCCGAGTGTAGCTCGGGGTAACATTTCAGTACCAAGAGCGGTAACCCCGAGCTACACTCGGGCTTACCATGCAGCACTGCTCAGGCATGTGTTCTTCACTTACCTTACCCTGCGCTCCTGCGATGTGCCCCCTGCAGCGTCCCCGGCCATCTCCTCCGGCCGATGCCGGCATCCGGCTTCTGTGTCCTGTCCCTGTGACGTCGGGACGTACGGGCGCCGCCGGCGGCGGCGGGAAATTAAAAAATTTAAAAAAATGAAATTTTTTTTTTTTACATTTTACATAGTAAAACATTGCTGTCTCAACCAATTTCACATACATTTTGTCCCGAGTGCTTTGTCCGGCGCCCTGCCTGCATTTTGTCTGTTCTTTCTGCCTGGAAACTGAGAAACGTCCATGGCATCCAAAAAGTGTCCCTTTAGGTCAAAAGCGGTTTAGATCAGCTAGAGAACAGCGATAGTAAATCAGAACCACTTGCAGAATTGAGTGATAATGATTCGTGGGGGAAATTCGTCATCAGACACTGAAAACGATTTTGCGACTGAGCTCAGCAATGTGCGAACTTGGCGCTATATTTCAAATTTCAGTGTTTTTGGTTTGATTATATTATTGAATTAAATTTTTTATTATTATTATATTATTATTTTTATGATTACTTATTAAATTATAATTTATGATTTTGTGTTTCAAATTTTATCATACCCGGGATGTTTACTAGACTCTTGTTCGGACAGATTTCAGTGAGTTTTTCCTAAAAAAAAAAATTACAGGCCTACAATTAAAAAAATACATATTTCCATGCAAAAAAATGGTACCGCTTTCAGCACCAAAAATCTGGAATAATCATACCGCCAGGGAGGTTAAAGTGTTACTATACCCACAACAGTAAAAGTGGTCTGTATATGCAGTAATGCATGCTTTTTATACTCACTGTGGAACCGAAGGAGTTAATCCTCTGCACTGTGTAAAAAGGCCATTTGATCCTGACTTCTCTGTCCCTCCTCTTGTTCAAATGTCCACCTGATAAGACAGACTGAACCTGTAGCCAAATGCACATATTCAGTTTGGTGTGTATTGCTAAAGAGGTTTTTTTTTTTCTTGGGAAAGTGCATGTGATCAGCACAGAGCCAATCAGCACTGTCCAGACAGAGGTCAGGGGTTCTGCATCCTCCTAGAGAAAACTCCTTCTACAAGCTTTAACCAGTGCTCTGCTGAAGTCATAAGACTGCTGTAACTGCTGATGAGAAAAGGTATTTATCAGTTTATATTTACTAAAATAATTGCATTTCCATGTTCTGTGTACTGTGGGAGACCAGATATAGTGAATGCAGGATCCTGGGTTTAGTAACACTTTAACTAAGCTAAGGAAAAACTACCTTGCAAAGTTGAATTTCCCTTTGCTAAAGCTGGGTACACACTTTAATTTTTTTCTCTTTTTTTGTTCAGCCACCAGTAGCTATTATTTTTCTGCTGCATTTCTTATTTATTTATTTGTTTTTTACCATTAGGCCTCTTTCTCATGGGCAGCAGTTTCTAATGCCTTCTAAAAATTGATCAGTGGTCAGCCACTTTTCAGAAGTTTGAATAGAAGCAGCTTCTAGGCATCTAGGAGGTGATCCTGGAGCCTCCTGATTATATTTTTTTTTCCACTGTTTTTTTTTCAGTCAAAGTAGGATTTTGTATAAAAACATTGCAGTGCAACTGTGAGCCAAGTATTTGGCCCGTGGTTGTGGCGCAACCCCAGTGACATCAATAGGTGAGTTTGACAGGTGGTGTCGTCTGTCAAACTTGGCATGCCAAGGTAATTTGCCATGGCTTTGAAGAAAAGCATTGTATCCTGGGGCATATATAGTCCCCCCCATGGTTACATGTTATGTTTTAGCTAGGCAGTCTGGGGGCTGAAAAACTTCAGCTGAAACCAAATGTTTTTACTTCCCCATGGTCACCCATGGGAAAGAGGCCTTAATATTTATACTTTTTGTTTTCATCTGTTTTGTTTGCTAATTTTCCATTAACACATTAAGAGATATAAAAAAGCACCTTTTTTCCTAGCGAATAACTTTACTATGTATTGCATCAGAAACATCATTTTAAATTGTACAAATAATTAAATTAAATATTTACTTTTAATTTACAATAAAACCACTTTTTAATAAAGTAAAACCGGTCAAAATTTAAAAAAAAACAATTTTTTAAAATTTTTTATGTCTTTTATTCATAGAATACTTAAAACATAAAATTATTTTTCAAGACAATATTGCCAAAAGAAAGCTTAGTTTGTTCCCCAAAAACTGTATTGCTTTGTTGTTAATTTACATAATAGTACAGTTATTGCCAAATGAAATGTCCCACAGTGGAAATGCAAAAATGGCCATAAGGGGTAAAAAGGTACATGAGCTAGAGCTGTTAAAAACACCTTAACTTCACCTTTTCACATTGACTCCAATACATTTTACAAAAAATTGTAACATTTCAGGGAAATCTCTAAATTTTTGTCAAAATTCTGCCAAACTCTCAATTTTGCTCATTCATAGCTAGAAAACAATTCCAACCAGTAAGCAGGACACAGTTTTATGATACACATTTGGAAACCAGGGACATTTTTCAAGAAAATATTGTCAAAGCCAGACACTTATTCTGCAAATTAGGGAAAGCTAGTGAATATGCCTCTAAATCTAAATGTATTTCTAAAAGGACTGTGGTTTATTTGTATGTTCTTTTCTTACATGTCTTGTGTATGTTGTATGTAACTGAAATGAAAATGATAGATGGACATGTGCCTTTTTTGCAGTTTAACTATGTAACACTTCAAATGGGAAACAATTAACACCAATATGAACCCATATTAAATGTTTATCACTAATTTAGAGATAGAGTTGGAAAGACATACAGATATACAGATAGATAGATAGATAGATAGATAGATAGATAGATAGATAGATAGACAGACAGACAGACAGACAGACAGACAGACAGACAGACAGACAGACAGACAGACAGATAGATAGATAGATAGATAGATAGATAGATAGATAGATAGATAGATAGATAGATAGATAGATAGATAGATAGATCTAGAGTTGTGGAATGTCATCCATACCACCATCCAGGTGGAATAAGAAGTATTTTTTTTAACACATACTGTATGCATGGACACTCTTTTATTGGAAGAATGCTGAATACATGCAATTTAGCAAGAGCATTATACTCTCTTTATCAGTGCAGAAGTATATTATTAGTTTAATATATTACAATTTGTTAGGACAGTTTGTGCGACTGTTAAATTAGAACAGTTTGTCAAGGGAAGGATGACACCCTAGACATAAACAGAAGAGCAAGTAAAAGATAAACTTTAGTGCATTCTATCTTCTTGGCCAAGTCCATAAAATAGTCACATGTTTTTCTGTAAACCTTTCCACCCTTCCCCCAAGAAAACCTATTTCAAACCACAGAAAGATTCATACCAGTTAGCATTTCTATTAAGCCTACAAGAGCCTAAATAGGTACTTGTTTGCTAAAGCTCATGCACATGAACATTTGCAGGCGCAGATGTTCTCTAGCTTAGAATTCCTGGCATTTTCTTGTGCCTGGGGAACTGCAAGAGACGCATACAGCTGGCCATACAAAGTGAATGACTGTACGTGCTTGTACTCATGTAAACACTGATGCTTTGTACATTTACCTATGAATACACGTTTGACATATTCCCCAATATGAGATATCTGCAGTCAGGAAATGCACCAATGTGCATGTGCGGGTACAAAAGAGCACCTGTGTTTAGTCAAATACAAGCATATATGTCCATTAACTTTGTTTGTCTGTGAAATATGTTGCTGTTCAAGTGTGAGAAAATGCCTAGAATTTTACGATAAAGGAAATATATACAAGCAAAGATATGTGTACATGAGCCATTATAGTCAGTATTAAAGAGGTTATAAACTTTATCTTTTTTTTCCTATGCTTACCTGCCACTTACCTCCTCTTCTGGGGTCTTCTGCCTGCACCCTCTGCTCTTCTGAGGTCCGCTGCCTGCACCCTGCCGCTTGCTATGGGGAAACTCATGTGGGTACACTTCCGAGCTGCACCGTGTGTCTCCATAGACACACACAGTGCCATTCAGCCCCACCCCCTGCTCCCTCCTTTCAGGATTTGATTGACAGCAGAAGGAGCCAATGGCTCCCACTGTCATCAGAGCCTCTGGTGAATGCAGGAAGAGGGGAGAAGAGTTGCTGCAGACGGGACAGGGCTGGATCGAGAGAAAACCCAAGTAAGTGTTTACAGGGAAGGGGGCTGGGGGGAGCTTCTATTGAAAATAATTTTTTTTTTTACCTTAAAAGTATAGTATAACCAAAGCTATTTTGGCTATACTTCTCCTGGGGAACACAGGATTGCAGTTTGTTCTGCACTTCTGTGACCTGTCTTCGTCCAGCAGTGGGCTTTAGTCTACAGAGTCAGACCAAGCTTTGAAAGGATCCTAGCCATATGGTCGGGATCCATCCAGATGACTGGAGGGGCAGCTGGCTCAGCTTCTCCACTGGGAGCCAGCTGGTCCCTCCTCTCCCCAGCCCAACACTCCAGTGAGAGCTGGAGGGGCAGAGCAGAGAGCCGGAGACTGGCAGTCATGGCTCTCTGTTAGGAGCAGAGGGGAGAACTGACTGATCAGCGGTGTTTAGTCACTCAGTTCTTACTGCAGAGCCAACGGGAGACATTGGATCGATGCTGTATCTACCTAGGTAAGTATAAATTAAATTTTTCTTACAAGCCCATATTTCGGTTTTATTGCAAAAAAGATATTTTGCCTTTAGAACCAGTTAGATTATTTGTCATTTGTAACAACAGATAAATAGAGAGACAAATAGATATGTATGTATACTCTAAATAATTATTTTCAATAAATTAAATATTAAGGTACATGGTATTAATTTAGTGGATTTAATATACAGCTGAGTCATATGTAGTTATGCAAGAGATGTGCTGCAGGTACAAATACCTTGTTGAATAATTTCCAATGTGATGGTTACACTTCTTACACATCATCTATGTGGTATATATAAATGTATGTTATCTGCTGTTCCAGATTCTATAATAAGCAAAGAAGTGTTGCCCTCCCAATAACCTGCACGGTTCTATACATTGTGTGGGAGGGGGGAAAGAAGTAAAATTAAAGCTAATGGTGTCTTTTTGGGTATAAACCAGACAAATCATTACAGACCGTCTGGTAGAGTTTTACCAGTGAATCTTATCAGTTTCATACAGACATCATGATTGCCATCAGCTTGTGTGAAGAATTATTTGCCTCTTAAAATGATTTCCACTGAAGCTTAGCAGAGGTTTAATTTCAGGATGTGATAATGGAGAAGCTTTGAACATTTTCAATGACACAGAGCACTTATACATGATGTTGCTGCCTCTGATGGCAGAGACTCCAATGACATTATTAACATTTTAGAAACTGCAGTATTTATGTTTACTTTTCCCGGAGTTCAGGTAGAATAACAAATTTACTGGCATATACTTTTTTTCTTGAAAGTCTCTAATCAGTGCAACTAATTTAAAATTGTATTTTGCTGTGCTTTACTTTTTTATGATTTTGAGGATTAATAGTAAGCTCTTTTTGCACTTTCAGCTTAGCAAGCAAACCAAATTTTCCATTACATTTATATATCAAATAATACACCCTTTGTGTGAATTGACTCTGTACATTCCTGTGAAATAAATCTTTATAAACAGTATGTTCCTACATCCAAAAACTAAAACATAGGTTTATCTTCATAATTTAAACTCCACCCACTACTACTGTGAGCTGGCCCTTCAGATCATACTCCATTCAAGTTGAATGATACTCCCATTTCATATAACTATCTACAACAATTCACCAATAAAGTGCATCTATAAAAATTCATAAAATAAAGTGCATCCATGTGCTCTGTGCAAAACAAATACAAATGTAGACAATTCTGTATTGTGCAAAAGCACATAAATGTACAAATATTCAAGTGTTCCTGAAAGTAGTTCAAACAAAAAAACTCCATTTTTCATGCACAGGAAAAGGTGTCCACTCCATATCACTGATTTACAGATGCGCTATACTCAAAACTGATATTTCTAAAATGCCCCACTTAGATTTAGTGATATGCAGACAAAAGCGCTTCCCATGCTCACACCCTTTAGGTTGATATGACTCACCAGAAAAGTTGGACCTTTAGGATAAAAATTGGAAAACAACACTTTTTGTTAATAAAAGATGCCAGTCTTCATTTTTTCTCTCCTCCACTCCTCACCATCAAACCAGACCTAGACCATATATAGGATCAGAAAAAGTACCCATCACATAAAACCTTACAAAAGTGTATTTAAAACCAAAATAAAATAAGGAGCTGGTGTGCGTTCTACTACAATTCCACAAGCCAGGCGTTTTGCACTGGACACCAATGTCACCAATAGTTAAACCACATCCCAACATGTTTTGTCCATAACAACATCTTCAGGAGGCTGTCTGATTAAATGCAATTGATTAAGTGCAAGTGATTAGGTACAAGCTTGCACTTTTTTTTGGTAGCTGCTGTGATTTATTAGTTCTTGATTTACATTCACTGAATGTAAAATTGTAAAATGAGTGGTTACATTTAATTGTTGCATCACTAATTAAATACTACAATGCAATAAGCAGTTGGAAAGTGTACACTATTCCAGGTTTAAAGCAAACTCCAGGCACAAAATATTTTCATTAAAATGTATTCCTTAAAGCTCAACTCCAGCCAAGATATATATATTTTTTTCCATGCCTCCCTCCCACCCTCCTCTAACACATCCTTCTAGATGTTATTTTTCCTTATCTGGCAAAATCATTTATACTCATCTCAGTCCCCCTCCTTCCAGGTCCTTCGCTGAATCTGCATCTGCCTCTAGTCCATTGCCACATGTTAACCCTCTTTGGATGGTCCACTCTGACATCAGTCCTCTTCTGGATCCCAAAAGAACACTTCAATTGGCCAACCAATCATTATTCTCCATGTCACTCAGGCAGTGACATATACACCTGGAACAAGAACCCATCTCAGAAGTAAACAGAGAGGAGAGAACCAATTGCTAGGTGATCACAGTTTAAGGTAATTGGAAATAAATATTTAGGAGGGTTTTTTTTAACCCAGCCATCAGTGAGAGATGGGTGGAAAGCAGGACTGGGAGGGGGGTTACTTTGATCCTAGAGTTGGGCTTTAACAGCCACCTGCCTTTCACTTATTGCTGAGTTATAACCCCACTTATTGGGCATTAAATGCCATTACCAACCCAGATCCTGATTCAGAATGAGAATACTTTATTAATTACGTACTACTTTGTAAAAATAGAAGTGATATAACTGTGCTGCACATAACTTGTGCCAAGAAAAGAGCTGTTGAAGGGACCTAGGAGGTCAGCAGACTGTCTGCAGAAAACTACTCAAGGGTGGGCGGGGACAAGACCAGTCCCCCTGCAAAAGAGAGCAGAAGTGAACTTTATTTATTACAGGAGGATCCTGAACAAAGGAGAAGTTTCACTCTGTGTACTGCACAGCTCTGGAAGACATACACAAAGCACACCAAATACACATGCCTCTTGTATTTAGACAATATTTGTTTATCCTGGAATTCAGCTTTAATTGATGATATAGGTTTTAAATCAATTGTTTAGTTTTAGCCTCTGCCTGTGGTGAGTTTTAATGATAATTAACTATCTAGATCATTTAATAAATTAAACCAAACTGACCTATATACAATGATACTCCAATCTTGCCATAATTGTAATATCTTTATCAACATGTTGATATTTTACATATAATTGCCACATCCTGTGATACCCCATGTTGTCTTTGGTACTATTTGCACACTGTTTTGATCCCTTTAATGTCCCTACATGCTCATGAGGAATGTATCCAAACGTGTCGGGTAGTGAATTAATGTCCTGTTTACTTTGCTTGAAGTATGTTATCAATCATTAAACTGCTGCATGCATACCTATAATTCATATTCCTTACACTTATAGAGTAATCGCTGCAGTAATATAGTATGTGCTAAATGGACATTTTTTTTGAGTGGTAAATACAGTAGAGAATGATTAAAACCCCTGCTTCTCCCTAGCAGTACCCCCCATCCCCCAACATGTATTTATGAAGAGGGAATGGATGAAAACAGAACCATTGACTAACTTTCAACTTTTTAACAAATAAATAATTTAATGGTATACTTTACATAATGAAAAAAGAGAGAAGGGTAAACTTTTTAACAGTTTACTCAATTTTTCACAATAATCTGTTCTGAGGTTTTAAAACCCACTATGATTAATTTTATTTATTTAAATAATGGCTTTAATGGGTTAGACAAACTGCTTTGGCCCTAATCCTGAATAGATTTTACAGTAAGCAGACTGTGACACCTTCCAGAGGTAAAGGATTCCACCTTAGGTTTTGGAAAGTGGATGGGAGGCCAGAGGTGCAGGGTCTCTCAGCTGAAGAGGGTGCAAGAGCCAGCAGAATAGAACCATGTCAAACAGGACTATACAGATGAAGTCAAGAACCATTCATGAAATTGATGTCTTTGTATGAACAAAAGGGGGTAGAAAATCCCTTGACACTTGCTTGTGGACTTACCTGTGTGTTCCTGACTTCAGAATGTGCTACAAATGTGTACTTGGACTGTTATGCCAAGATCCCTTCCCATTTCATGCTAATTTTACATGGGATAGTATATCTAAACTCAAAAAACTCTCTCTCTGTCTGTGTGTATATATATATATATATATATATATATATATATATATATATATGATTGTTTTGGTCAGCTCAAGGTTTCACAGGCTGGGAGTTTGAATTTTTTCCCCTGTCTCTAGAAAAAATTTCTAGAGCTAAGGGAGAGAGAATTAAAATAGGCAGACTGAATATTGATCAGGGCCTAGCCAATCACTGGCGAAGTCGATAAATATTCTGAAGCTTTGAAGAAGTTGTTCTTTTCCTTGGAGGAGAGTTACGAGCCCCTAGGGCTGCCACCTCAGCTGCAGCCTGATTTGTTGATTTTGGAGGTTTCAGTTGTGGCAGGACTGAGGACCTGGATGTGATCTGGATTTGGCTGTAGGACTTCACCACAAGGAATCTGTCTGGAGTAAGGTGTTTCTCCCTCACTGGAAGGAAACTGAAAGGAGGCAGCTGTCCTGTGGACTTGTAAGTAAGGACACTAAATTGATTCCTGGTGACTGTGTGTTTTGGGATATAAGTGCCAGTGGAAGTTTTGGATTGATAGAGATCTTATAGGGTCTCAAAATATCAGCCATTCCTCTGTCTTCAGCAGAATCTTGGAGTTTGAGTTTAAAGAAAGTTGTTCCTCTGTTACTGTTCAGAAGCTGTCTCAGGGCCCTAGCTGTGAGATCTTAGCCTGTTAAAAAGTCACTTCATGGTCCCCAGCTGTGGGAGAATAGACTGTTCAATACTCATTGCTTAAAGTAGTTTTTTAGCTTTATGTATTTTATGCATGATGGTAAAAAACCTTCAGTATGCAGCTCCCCCCGCAGCCCCCCTAATACTTACCCAAGCTCGATCTTGATCCAGTGGTATGCATGAAAGCAAGAGTCACTGGCTTTCACTGCTGTCAGTCACAGCCAGTGAAGAGGGAGCAGGGGTGGGGCTTGGGAGCAAGTACACACAAGTGTCCCCATAGCAATTGGTCCCCTTCTACATCTTATTACAAGTTCAAAAAGCAATAAATCACAAAAATACATTCCCTAGACTATTTATTGGAGCCGGACTGAATAAACTGTTGCTTGGGTGGCTGGTTGCCTCTGTGCTGTTTGGGTGAGAACCAGTTAAAATCAGTTCACTTCATTATGTCACCCAGGCTGTACCCTAAGCATACCTGCCATTCTTCATCTCCATTACATGGGGTTGAGGGGATAAGTATTTTAAAGAAGAAAGATACTATTGAATATGCTTTCAATTCAGCTCACAAAAATGCCTTTCTGACAAAATCAACAGTTATTTTCTATAATTTATGAAAATTTTCTTAGCCTGAAAAAATGAATGCAACCAATGCATCAATGGAATGGCATGCTACAAATAAATTACATATTTGTTCTTGGGTTAAGATATTCTTTAAAGAGCAAATATGCTGAATGCAGAGATACCACATCCACCTTGTTCTTTGACATCAACACACATCTAGAAAGGTGTACATAAAATAGGAGAGGTTAAAAAAAACATCCAAAGGAATGAGGAAACAAAAATTGCTATACATCAGGGTCAGCCACAAGCCAGGAAAATTAAGAGGTTTGGTTTCCAGCCACTGCAGTTACAAATTGAAATATCCAAAGCTGTCCTAATGTAAAGACTTCAAGAAAGAGAAAAACCTGTCCTCTAGCTGCATTAGATTACACCTGGTGGAAAATTGAGACACCTTGTCACAAACAGCCATGTGATTTGGTTTTTTTTTTACTATTATTTTAATTAGTGTATTTATTGTCTGTTGGTATTATATTGTAATACATGCTTACAATTTTGAATTTTATTGTGTGCAATATGCTGCATTTTTGGTTCCTAAACTTTAAATTTAATGCAGATTTTTGCCACTGTTCCATAGTAGTCTAAATATGTTGACGTTAATTGATATGAAACATTCCATACTTTACTGTCTTGGTGGTTTCTTTTAAATTTTTTTAAATTTTTTAATGTAAACTTTTAATTTCTTTCTCTCTTTTTTGTATAGGTGATCTCATTATAGTCTCTTTTGGTGACCTGCTTTGTTTCGCAGAGCCTAACAGAATTTGATATTTGCCCCAGAGCTTAGTGCATGTAGTGAAGTTTCAATTTGCAAAGAATACCCAATCATGTGCAAGAAAAAAAACAGCATTTTGCTTGCACATGTTTTGACGATGAAAGTCAGCAGAACTGCTGCATGCTTGTCCCTGAGCCGCTGCTCTATGCATCCATAAGATACATAGAGCTGTGTCTCTTCCCCGCCCCCACTCTCCTCATTGGCTCTCTGGCTGTGACTGACAGCAGCATGAGCCAATGGGCGAGTACTGCTGTCTCAGTCAATGAGGAGCAAGAGTCCCAAGATGGCAGAGGCTGTTGAGAACATTGCTGGATTGGAGGGGGCTCAGGTAAGTGGGGGGCCTGGAGGGTCACTGCACACAGAAGGTTTTTTTACCTTCATACATAGAATTCATGAAGAAACACCTTGAGCCTTTAGAACCACTTTAAATTTGTTTTTGCAATTAAAAAAGGTACAGTGAATTTACAGTTTCAAGATCGCATGCATGCGATATTTAGGCAAAATGTGTCCAGACACCTAAATAGCTCATGCGATCTGCTTCTGTGAATGGAGCCCACTGTCTCCAGAATTTTTTGGATAGGGTGTTTGCAAATTTGGATAGATGATGGGGGGGGGTCAAATATCACCTTTGTATAGTTATTTTTATGTAGTTTTCATTGAATGGCACATTGGGATGCCTAAATAGAAAATTGAATTGTTTGTTGTCACCAGGGGTCTGTAAACTGCTTGCCTTTCTCTTTTAGACTTAGTATTTGATTTAGGAAAGGATTAAGAGCCCATGATGGCTCTTCAAAAAAGTGTCCCAAAAAGAAATTCCACTCAAAGTGAAAACAGTCCCACTCTTCCTGTGTAAAGTGCACCATTCAGCAAAAGTTCAGCAGTGCAATGATATTCCATATACATTTATCTATGTGTATCATACAAAGAAACTCCTGTGTTCTCTCTGCATTCCTGCCCTCACCAGAGATTATACAGCTCCAAGGCATATGAGTCAAACACGCCTTTGCATGTCATCCTCCCAGGTATCACCAGTGGTTTCCAGCCATTCTGCTCCTTTGCTGCTGTCCTCTGGTTCTCAAAGCCACAAAGGTGAATATTATTCTCACAGAGGCTTAATAGTGATCAAACAAAATATAGGGGGACAAGAGGGGAAGCTGCCATAGTGTAGCATAAATGTATTATTTAAAAGAAAATGTAATTACACTCACATTTGCAAAAGAATAAAAACTGCATGTAGACTCAGAAGCAGTGTCTCAGCTTGTGCCCCATGGGCCGGAAGTGATGTCACTGGAAGCCTTGTCCAATGCGTTTTGCCAACCAATTCAGGATAGAAGTTTCTTTGCATGAAATACACAGATGAATGTGTATGGAACATCATTGCACTGGTGAACATTTGCTGAATTGTGCGTTTTACACAGAAAGAGTGGGACTGTTTTCACTTTGAGTGGAATTTCTTTTTTGGAACTTTTTCTTTGGGATTTATTCCCTAATATGTGTTGTACTATATAAAATTGGTGTTGTATGTATTTTAGTTTATAGGTGGCGACAGCGTTGTGTATATCAAATTTCATTTATATCTAGCATACCCAAGGGGGATACTAGTGAACAGCAATAGTCACAATCGCACATATTTATTGTCTATTCATTTATTTGTATAATTTATGTTGGTAGATCACACTATTGGAATAAGAGTGTGCACATGTTTTCACATATGTTTATTTAAATTGTAAAAGTAATTGTTGGACAGGATATATTTTACGACCTAAAATATGGGATTCAGTTGTAATAATTTTATAAAACAATACTGCACTGAACGTAAAGTGTCAACTGGATTGCAAACATTAGGAATAATCAAGATTATGTCATCTTCAAATCAGCCTATTTTGTACTCTATATTTCCTATTTTAGAGCTGTTATTAAGGCACGAGAGTAAATAGATTGGGCCAATGGTTCAATAAGTAGAGTGAAAATAACAGGGGATAAAGGGCAACACTGTTGGGTGCCTTCAGTTATAGCAAATTATCAGATAGCATGCCATTCTACTCTAGCTGATGGGTTATTATATAAATAAAAAAATCCTTTAAGAATGGGAACTGAGAAGCCCAAATTCTGCAAAGTCAAGCAAATAGCCAGTGGAGTCTTCTCAGGATCCAGGGAAAGGAGCAGGGAAGATGTTCTGTTTTTCTTAGCATCACTGTTCAGAGCAGTTAGTCATCAGGTTCATTAGGGGATTATTGTCCTCTGATCAATCTGACTGATCTAGGTCATTGAGAGTAGGGAAGACATCTTTTAGTCTTTGGAAAATTGCACTTGTATAAATGTTTCTGTCTGGGTTTAACAGTGATATGGTCCTATTATAACTCAGATGTGAAGGATCTTCACCCAGCTTCAGTAGAGTAATAGCTATGGCTTGTAGCATCTAAGGAAGGGAACAATTTTCATAGCACAATTAAAGGCTATCATTAGATTTGAGGTTACTAAGGAAGAGAATGTATTATAATATTTATTAGAAAGGCCGTATGCCCCTGGAGATTTGTTTGTTGTGAGAGTTTTTATAGCCCAGGCAATATCTGAGACCATAAACAAACAGGAGAGATCAGTTAACTGATATATAAGTAAGGAGGGTAGGCAGAAGAAATTAAGGAATTTATTAATGTCCTCTGGTGAGGGTTTAATGGTCGTGGAATCTGAGTGCAAGATATATAGAGAACTATAGAAAGTAATACAAGTATTTCCTATATTTTGAGGATTAGTAAATTTAGTTTGGGTTGGTATTTGATGTTTAAGATAGTTTAAGTCTCCTAGATAGGAGGACCCCTGCTTTATTACTTAAAGAATTGTGATTTAACTTGTATTGCTTAAAGCTGAAGGTTTTTATATATTGTTTTTAGAAGACGGCATTATAAATTACTTACAGTACGTGTGTATCCACATTACCTGCTAAATATAACTTTCACAGTGTCTCCTTCATAGCTTACGATACTGCTCTGGGCCGCTGTCTTGCAGGGCTGTGTGAACTAACAGCAGCCAATGCTAGAAAAGAAAAGTTGTGTTGCGCTCACTCATCCTCTTCTACCCTTTCACTCTTTCACAGAGCTCATACAATTATTGTCCCACAGTGCATCACATTCTGTGAATGACGGAAGAGCAGTTGAATGAAAGGATTACACTATGCATTCATAGGTGATCCATAAGGTGTACTGTTCTGTGTCCCTCTTGTCAAGTATAAAAAAATGAATTTGTAGATATTTAGAAATTTGTTCTGAAAGTGTGATATTGGGGAGTAAGGATGTATTAAGCCTTCACATTGGTAGAATTTTCGGCAATATTTACAGTAACAGATGCGTGGTCTGAATATGCAATTAACAATTAAATTAAGATTGTGAAAACCTTTGTAAAGTTCACCTGTCTGTGAGAAACAGATCAATTTTAGAGTAAGAGCTTTATGCTGATGAAAAAAAATGAGTAATCTCTCTTGGTACTTTGGTGATATCCCCAGATATCAAACACTTCTTGTTGAAAAAAAATTGATTAGGAGAGCAGCAGGATTTCTGGAGCTTAGTAGTAGACTCTAGCATGGAGTCTGGGGTTAAATTACCATCTCCCCTATCAATAAGACATATTTTTGATGTTTATGCACTTTTTATAAGTTTTCTTTTTAATAACGTAAGCTGCTTTTCAATGTGTAAAACACATTATTAAGCTAACAAATCAAAAGTAATATAACAACCATTTGGATCTTGTATACAGTCAAAGTTTTTAAAGGCTAGAGGTCCTTCATTACTATCAGATCCTCACCATTTTTCCTAGATGAGTTAACATCTATACGTGAGTGGTGTTGATTTATATTTCAGTCTCACTAGTTCAAGGTTGGTAAAGTCAGTCTCCTGAGCAGATAAAATGTCTCTTCTAAGACTGTTAGAAGCTTTTTCTACAAGTGAGGGTCACTTAAATGGGCTGTTCGGGTCTCTTGCATTTATGGAGACAAAAGTAATATTCATTTTGGCAATCATCTTGGATGTTTGATACAGATGGTGGTGGTTTGTACAGTATATAAAACTTTATTATTATGAAAACAGCCCTGGTTGTGCCCTGGAGTCCCTTTAAAATTGGAAGGCAAACAGGTGTGGAGCAAAGAAAATTTAAATGGATCCCATTGTGTCTGATTCTGAATTGGAGGATCTTGAAAGAAAGACTGATTATAGAACAAATGGAGACCTTTTTTTGTTTAAGCAGTGTGTTGAACAAAAACAAAACCTGACAGATCACTGCATCAACACAAGCCAAGCTGGTGCAGCAATCTCTCCCGCTGTGTCTTTGTATTCTGAAAGGGAGGACCTCCCCCCCCAGCTAGAATGTACTGATCAATACTCGCAGCCACTGGCTGCTAGAACTGACCGGATGCTGGTTTTCCAGCATGTGCCTTTGACAAAAGCGGGTCAATAGACTCCTGTGAGACAGACAGCTGTACACACTGACCGCAAGTCTGCCCGTTCCTGCTGAACTGGCTGATTTTCAGCCAGTGTGAACCTAGCTTATGACATATAAAAAGAAGCCCCTGGGCAGATTTTTATGGGTCATTTGCTCAACTTAAGCTGCATAATTGTTGGGGTCATATTCACTTAACTAGAAGAGAAATTTGCTATGAGGTTTTCCAGAGTGGACCCTATTTATCAAGGTTTGACTGGTTTTAATTAAGTTGGTGGTATATGCAAAAACAGGTGTATACAGTGGGGGAAATAAATATTCAATCCCCTGCAGATTTTGTAAGTTTGCACACTTACAAAGAAATGAAGGGTATATAATTTTCATCATAAGTGTATTTTAAATGATAGAGACACAAGATCAACCAAAAATTCAGAAAAAACACATGAAACAAATGTTAGAAATTGAGTTGCAGTTCACTGAGTAAAATAAGCATTTGATCCCCAATCAAAACATGACTTAGTACTTGGTGGAGAAACCCTTGTTGGCAAGTACATAGGTAAGATGTTTCTTGTAGTTGGTTACTAGGTTTGGACTCAGGGAGGGATTTTGGTCCACTCTTTTTTTTCAGATCTCCTCTAAATCTAAATTTCTTGGCTGTTGCTTGGCAACTCGAAGTTTCAGCTCCCTCCAAAACTTTTCTATAGGTTTAATGTCTAGAGCCTGGCTAGGCCACTCCATGACCTTAATGTACTTCCTCTTGAGCCACTCCTTTGTTGTCCTGGAGGTATGTTTTGGGTCACTGTCATGCTGGAAGACCCATCCATGACCCATCTTCAGTGTTCTGGCTGAGGGAAGAAGGTTCTCATCCAATATTTTATAATACATGGCCCCATCCATTGGCCCCTCAATGCTGCAAATTTGTACTGTACCTTTAGCAGAGAAACAGCCCCAAAGCATAATGTTTCCACCTCCGTGCTTGATATAGGGATGGTGTTCTTAGGGTCATAGTCAGCATTTTTCTTCCTACAAACACGGCAAGTCAAGTTAATGCCAAAGAGCTCAATTTTGGTCTCATATGACCACAGCACTTTCTCCTAATCCTTCTCTGAATAATTTAGATGTTCATTGGCATATTTCAGACGGGCCTGTTAATGCGCCTTCTTGAGGAGGGGGACTTTACGGGTGCTGCATGATTTCAGCCCATGACAACTGAAAGGAATTGACTCTCATTCCTCTCGAGCCACTGACCCCCGTCAGTCCCTGGCATTGATCAGTGATTGCCATTCAGATCTGGAGTTCACCCGAGACACAGGAATTGCACACAGACACAAGGTGGTATCTTAGAATGAACTAAATTTATTCTTCCGTTTTTAAACTTATATATGAAACTTAAAACAATGCATAGAAATATAAAAACCAATCATTAATCAGATATGCATAAGCCAATCAAAATGTTACATACGTCAATCATGCCCAATCATTTGGCATTTATGTTAATTATTATTACATGCGTCAAACATGAACTTTTGTTCAGTATAGAAAGTAGACAATTTCCCTATTTAACATTGGCTATAATTATTAATAATCTTGCAACAGGATATATCCAACCACAGACTATCACCTGAATACTGGATACTAGAAATAAGGGAAGTTGGAGCTGGGGGTAAAAAGAGGAACTTCAAGCTCCTGACAAAAGTACAGTTTAAGACAAAAAATCCTTTTTAAAATACTGACATAAGTCTTAAGATGGATACTGATTCTAAGATGGAGGAGCTTAGGCTCAGAGAGACAAAATGGCGGGACATCAAACTAAGGGCTAATCCCTTCAACAACATATTGTGTTACCAATGGTTTGCTTGGTTGACTGTGGTCCCAACTGCCTTGAGATCATTCACAAGCTCCTCTCGTGTAGAATTGGGCTAATCCCTTACTCATGCTCATCCTTACCCCATGAAATGAAATCTTGCATGGAGCTCCAGACCTAGGGCGACTGATGGTTATTTTGTATTTCTTCCATTTGTGAACAATCACTCCAACAGTTGTTTTTTTTTCACCAAGCTTCTAGCTGATGGCCTTGTAACCCATTCCAGCCTTGTTCAGGTCTACAATCTTGTCCCTGATGTTCTTTGACAACTCTTTGGTCTTGCCCATGATGGTGAGGTGGAAGAAAGAGATTCTGTGGACAGGTGATTTTTATACACATAACGAGTTGTCATTAGGAGCACCTTCTTAGATTGACAGGACTAATCTGTGTACCACATGCGCCCATAGCCAGTATGTGGGAGCCAGAATTATTGCTGGTTGGTAGGGGATCAAATAATTATTTTACTCACTGAACTGCAACTCAATTTATAACATTTGTGTTATGTGTTTTTTCTGAATTTTTGGTTGATATTCTGTCTCTATCATTTAAAATACACCTATCATAAAAAGTATAGACCCTTCATTTCTTTGTAAAGGGATGTCTGACTGGCCAATTTTAGGGAATGTCAGTCCAGCTTCCAGGAAGGATATGTAGTTCTCCCCTGGTAGTGAATTAAAAATTTAGTTAGGTACCCCCACGTAACTAGTAGTGTAGACGTGGAAAACCCAGATACTCCTGTGCTTAGGGGTGGACTCAATGTCATTAGGACGATATAACAAAATTCTTGGGATATGCACGCCTTGCTGCCCTCAAAGGACGGGGGAGTCTATATATACTGAATAGAGAGAAACAAACAAAGGGCGCACCGGCCTCGAAACGCGACAGCCTTTTGGATGCCCAGAATTCTCATTATAGACAGATACACAGTGCGAATTGGACAGAGCTGTTCCTTCATGATGTGCCTTTTATTTATGGACTATTTGTGAGTACAATACCTATTTTTAACATTCAATAAACATACTTTTAAGGTAATGTACTAGGCCGGTTTCTCTCTATTCACCCCCACTTAACTACATGATCGTGTTATTCTCCAGTGCTTTTGTAAATGACAAGAGGTTTTTTCCAGCTTGAATAGAGAACTGAGAAAGATAAGCATAAAAAATATGACAAAAAAGGATTTCATTAACCCCTTCACGCCGGCGCCTCCTGGCCCCTTAAGAGTTTCAGAAGCCAGGAGGCGGGATGGGCGGGGCAGGGTTTAGGGATCATGTGACCGCCGTGACATGTCTTCACGGTGGTCACATTATCGGGAAAGATCCCGATAGAAAGAGGAGACAGGGACCTTTCCGTGAGTACCGGACATGTGTGCTGGGAGCGCGCATGTGCGCCCGCTCGGCGTCTAGGCCCAGATGTGAAGAGGTTAAGGGCTACGTTCCTCCTTGATGCCATCATTGCCAATTCTTTAACATGGCAATAGTGGATGGTATAAATTACATCTATTGGGATATGATACTCAAGAATCTTTGGTTTGGTGAGTGGTGGGCTCTGTCTATAATGAGCTCATAATCCTTAGCCCCAGGAATTAAGTTGTTGTAAAAATGACTGACCCTGAACCTCCTTGGTGTTGTTCCATCAAGAATGGTCCTTAATGACAGCTAGTTTTGTTTTTAGCCAGCCAAGTTCAGACTGATGTTTAGTGCAGTAATCCCCAAAATTATGTTTTGCAGCAGCAAATGACGATATTTTAGATTCCACAGGAGATACTTGGTTCCCAAAGTCTTGGATAGTTATATCAATTTTAGCAAACACAAACGCCATGACTTGGTGTTTAAAAATATTAACATATCTTTTAAGGTTGTGACAGAGAAAAACTGGAAAGTTATCAAACTGGCAACAAGAGATTGATATGGTTTGAACAGAAATAGATCCTCTTCCCCCTTCTGCTTCTATTTCTCAGGGCTGCACAATAATAGGGAGACAGGGGGTGAAGACTCAGCAGATAAAGGCCGCTGTGTCTGAAGTTTCATGCTGACTTGTGAGTATATAATTAAGCTATACAAATATACAGATTTAAAATAGTGCACATAAAATTATTAGACAAAGCTTGTTGAAAAACATATAATATTCATTATTCAAAGAAAACACAATAAAAGCATTTACAACTTAAAAAGTTTTTTTATATAGCTTTCCATTTTCATGGGACATAGTCATCTAGTTCTCTCATAAAAGAAAGTCTTCTTGGAATCCAAATGATAAGTAAAAATTATTAAAACAACATCCTTAATGAATCTGTAACCAATTTACACATCAACAATAAGATAGAATATCTAATATTTGTATATTTCTCTACACGTTTTTCACATCAGTAACCGTACCCAAAAGCTGGGCAGTGAATTATATGTCACTGATCCTTATACTGCATTAATTACTTAATAGGGTACATTCAGTGATTTTTCAGCACAGGTAAAATGTAATCAAGCTAATGGCATGAAAAGGAGAGAAGAGTGTCACCTGAAGGTTGCACAGAAGACATTATAATACTATGTGGCATTTTAAATTTACCTTACTGGAAAAAATGTTTTTAATTTACTTTTGAATCCAGCATAAGAAAATAAATAGGTGCAAAATAACCATACATTGCCTTTAATTTAAAATGTTTAATTATGCATATACATACTTGTCTTTATTTTAAAAATAATCATGATCATGTCTATGCTAGTATGCCTGACTTTCTAATAGGAAAGCCCAGCAGACATTAACTAGAAGATAACTTCCAAAGGTGCTGGTTGTAAATTGTAAAAATTAGATCTTGATATGCAGTACTTCATATTTGCCTAAATCAAAGATAAGAAAAAAATATTGTGAGCAGCAGTTAAAGAAATTGTATATTCTTTTCTTTAATTTTCTCGGGTCCCTTTCCAGTTCTCAGGATTCCTTGTCTGCTTGGTGTGCCAACATAGGAAGCTGATTCCTATGGTGGCACACCTGTGAGTTTTATCCTGAGAGCCGCTGCCTGTGTCTATTGACACCCCCCACCTCCCACTCCCCACTCCCCACTCCCTTCTCTATTGTCACAGGATTTGCAGTAGGAGCCAATTGTTCCCACTGCTCTCTGCCAAGCCTGTGAGAGCAGGGAGAAAAGAGAGAGCAGCTACAGACAGGCAAAGCCCTAGATTGAGTGAGGGCTCAGGTATGCCTAAGGGGGAGGGTAAAGAGAGGCATACGGCTATCTAGATTTTTTTTCCTTAATGCAAGGAATACATTAAGGTAACAGATTTTTTGTCTTTAGAACCACTTTAATTTAAGGAGAAAATTACAGTAGGAGATATAATTTGGATAACCATTTTGAATACTTCATTGTCTATACCTTGAATATATGTGATTTGTTGTCTCTGTAAAAAATTCCAGAAAAAAAATATCTAACATCAGATTATATGCATTTAAAGATGCAGATTGAAGATGTATATTGCAGCAAATGCTTTTTTTTTATTTTCCTGAGCTGTTAAGTTTGCAGGCGCATGGGCTGCTATGACCATTGTTGTGCCATTGTTTGGCATAAACTGCTGGCTGAAAAAACATGATAAAATGAGGCATGAGAAAATAGCTCCAATGAAGTAAAAAATAGCAATGAAACCTGACTGAGGTTCTGAATTTTCCTCACTCTATTCGATATAAAATATATATATAAGTAGAGTTTGTCTTTAAAATAACTGTACTAAAGTGTCTCCTAATCATACTTTATAATGTATCACAGTTTGAAAAAAAGTAACTGTGCTGTTATGCAGTATACCAATATAAATGATGAAATGTGCATTCAGGCAAGATGTAAGTTGGAAACATCCATGACAATTATCTTTTTATGCATCAGCTGGAATAAGATCAAATATCATTGAGGAGATTAGTTGAAATGTGCCTTTGGTTATTGGCATACAATCAGAGGAAATATACAACTTATATCGCTACTTGTTCACCTTGAATCTTTTTGTTTGTGTTGGTCCCAAGTGGAAATCAGTTGCCAAAGGCTTATTTTCTACCAGAAAGCCAGAAGTCTACCCTTATGTAGCATTCACTCTGTTACATCTGACACCCCAGGTGGTCTTAATAGGTTTTCCAACTGTTTGCAAAATGTATGTAATCCTTCATTCATGCTCGAGGTGTACTATTTCATGCTTACATTACAGAAAATAATGTACTGTATCCTTTTAACATAAAGCACATAAAGCATTTGTCAGATATGCTAAATGCATGCTATTCAACGCTAATGGTCATCTTTGAAATATGTATGTTAACTTCACAAAAGATTTCGGTATGCTGTCTAACAGAAAAGGAAATCTGAAAGACAATAGATAATTACATAGGGATGTGGCATTTTTGATAAATAATTTAAATGTCAGGCTTTTATATTCTGTGCTTTAGTTTTTAAAAAGCCAATGAGTGCTCTATGTAAAAAGAAAAAAAAAAAAACAAATAGGCCACTTTATATTGTGTCAAAGACTGCATATCACTAAAATTAGCACTGTAGGGTCAAACTTGACTGTAGCCATTTCTAGAGAATGATGGTTTTCCTGAAGAAACATATTACTCATTATAATTACTTTGGAAAGGATAAGTAATGCAATTAATCTGATCTATAAATAGGTATTTCAAATAATAAGAGCATGCAAGTAAATTTAATTTTGCATTGCTAAAATGATCAATACATGCAAAGGATTATGTCTCTCTGATTTTCTATGCTTGTGCTTTAATGAGTTGTGCTTAGTTTGTCTGTATATTTTTCCTAACCTAAAATGAAAAACTCAAAAATAAAGAAGAATCAAGTTAGTATAATTTGTCAATTAAATACAATAAAAGAAGGTATAGTCTTCACAATTTTTCTTTTTAGATTAACATTTACAAAAGGTTATCCTTATGAATTTGTATAAATAATATTAATAATATTTATTATAAATAATGTATACAGTAATTTATATTTGTAAATATGTTTGCCATTTTAACAAAATATGTACTTATTGCAGCCTTATCTATTTATTATATTTGCCGGGCATGCTTTCTGCCATGCAGTGCTAAATCAGCCATGTCAAACTAGTGTTTTATGGCTCATATGCGGACCTCTAACTGTGGGCCCTCAGTTATTTAAGGACAGACACATATATTTAACAAAAAAAAATCACCTCTAGCCATTTTCAGTTGATAAGTTATACTGCCTTACATACTTTTGCGGCTAAATACTTCAGAAAATGTTTTATGAACACTTTCTCTTGGGTCACATATTCAGTCCTCTCAATTCAGCCCACTGTGCCATATTAGTTTGACATGCCTGTACTAAACAATGCTGTGCTTTTCTGCTCCTTCTCACAACACACGTTTATATGGATTATGTACTAAGGGAGTAAAAAATGTTCCAATGAATTGGTAAAGTGATTGTAAACCCAAAAAATCAAAATTGAAATGACCAGTCTACCTCATACAGCATAACAGCAGAAGTCATTTGTCCGTAGTCTGGCAGTAGAAAGGAGCAGCCAGTCATCTTTAATTCTCTGTGCTTTCCTATGGTAAAAATCAGTCTGCAGCACTGTAATTTTCTGAAAAATACAATGCAATATGGCTACCTGGAGGCATTCTGTACACAGATGGTGTACAGAACACCTCCTGAAAATGTCATTTCCTGCTTTAGTGACTGGTTCACTGATTTTCCCTGAAGTCTTTCATAGGATACAAGTCAGATTTTTGGCATCCCATGCAACAAAAATGTTATTTTTGGTGAAATACTCCCAAAGGGAAGTCACATCTAAAGCGATACAGACCTTGTCATTTTCCTCATTAGAGCCCTACAGGTGAAGCAGCTGATTGATAATTACAAAATCACTCCCATACAGATTCACTCTGCACATGGACACAGACAAACAAACAGCTATTTCTTCAGAATAACAAAAGGTAGGAATCTGCATGAAAGTTTGTTACAATCTTTGTACATAGATCAACCAGAGGGGATTTTTTTTTCTTAACAAAAGTGGATTTACTCTTTAAGGGGAAAAATGTATTTTAAGGAATTTCCAAACACAACAAAAACAAATCATAGTATGTGGTAGTAGAGAACTATAAAGAAAAACATTTGATGCTTCAGTAGAGGTTTAACGTGGTTCTAAAGGCTCAAGGATTTTTACCTTCATGCATTCTATGCATGAAGGTAAAAAACATTCAGTGTGCAGCTTCCCCCTATGCACCCCCTTCCCCCTTATACTCACTTGAACTCGATCCAGCAATGTGCATGAGACCAGAAGCTCTCCCAGTACTCTCTCCCCTCATTGGCACAGCATAGGGAGCCATTGGCCTCCAGTGAGGAGGGATTGGGGGCAAGGCAGGCCTGAGCGACGCTCTGTGTGTCTCATAGACACATGCTGTAGAGATGGTTCGGGAGCGAGCAGGCACGGGTGACCCCAGAGCAAGCAGCAGGCAGGAGCAGCGGGCAAACCGTGAAAAGAATTGGGGCTGCTCTGTGCAAAACCACTGCACAAAGCAGGTAAGTATATTATATTTGTTTTTTTTAGCTTAACCTTTACAATCACTTTACAATCACTTGTTGTATTATTACAACAAGTTGTAATAATACTAATTATAATATTGCAATAATAAGAAAAAAATTAAATATGCACTCATGGAAGTACAGTGCACTTTCCCTTTAAGGTATAATTTTTTTTAACAGTGCTTCTGATTGAATACTTATAAATCTTTGTGCTAAGCATATACAAACTTAGCCCTTTAGTAAAGTTACTGGAAGTAACATTTAACCACATTACAATCCTCCAGCACATGGTTGGCTAATACAGGATAAAATGAATCTGGTAAAAAACATAATTCAATTCTCAGGTGACTTTGATAGGAAGTAGCTGTTCTGTAACCCCTAAATCCCATTATAGTTCTGGGGCACTATACCTAGACCTTGTCTGCTTCACTGTGCCACTGTCCTGGACGTGTCCTATGCAGGCTTGGAATCAGAGAATGGCAGTTTCCAACTGATGCTCCTGAGAATGGTATTTTGTTTTGCTACGGATTTTCTCTAAATACCAAATTAGGTAACTAATTATTTTGGTCCCTTATTTCCAATGTCTGGCAGACACGACTGTCTAAAACTATTACACTGAATGTCGAAATTGCCGAGTGTATACACGTTTTGGTCAAGTCACTGGAGGATAAACACAAAGATGTATGTAGTTAATGTATTGGGAAGACTCATACATTATACTTCAAATACATAGCCCCAGAGGATTTGTAACTTATGGGTCATTTATTACAAAGGAATTGCAGTGCAGCCTTGAATTCTCATTCAGAGAAAACTCATTAGTTCAAAATGGAAAACAACATTAAGACTATAAAGAATTAGATTTAAACAAAAACCTGAGCAATTTAATTGGAGCAATTGATGAAAAATCCATATTCAGATATTAACTTTAGTAAAGAGCATTATATGTCAAAGTGATCAGAATAACTGGAGATATACTAAGCTGAATTTATCTTTTTTTTTTACTGAAAAAGTAAAACTGGACTCAGTCCCTCCCACCCCCTAAGTCAGTAAATTGTAAGTCTCTCTTTTTACTAAAGCACATTACAAAATTTTAAAGATTTTATATGGTGAATAGAATTTAGTTTGCATCATACCAAATTTTCATCCCACAAAGCATATATATATATATATATATATATATATATATATATGTGTAATCGGGGTTTCATTTCCCTTTTTTTGGGTGAAAATTTAGGCAAAATTATGTAGGATCTAATGGGGAAAGCAAATGTACCATATTTTTCGCTCCATAAGACGCACCTGACCATAAGACGCACCTAGGTTTTAGAGGCAGAAAACAGGAAAAAAAATTCTGAACTAATGGACTGCAGACATAGTACAGGAGATGACCAGAGACTGTGGACAGCACAGTGATGACCAGAGACTGCGGACAGTACAGGGATGACCAGAGACTGCGGACAGCACGGTGATGACCAGAGACTGCGGACAGTACAGGGATGACCAGAGACTGCGGACAGTACAGGGATGACCAGAGACTGTGGACAGTACAGGGATGACCAGAGACTGTGGACAGTACAGGAGATTACTGCTGACCTTTGGGGAGGGGGGGGAGCGGGTACCTGAATTTGACAGGTACCCGCTCTTACTTCCGCGGAGTTGTTCTTTGATCTTACCTGTTCCTCTATCCAGCCGCACCCTGTCTTCCCGGCTTCTGTAGTGTCGGTGCTCAGCATGACAGCCGAGTGCCCAGTGCGCATGAGCGAGAAGCACTTGCGCTTTGTGATTGGTCCGGCGGCTTCTGGGATCTGTCATGTGTCCCAGGTACCGCCTTACCATTCACAAAAAGCACCGCTTCTTGCGCATTGCACTTGGCACCTGTCAAGCCCAGCGCCCACACTACAGAAGATGGGAAGACAGCGCGCCGCTGGATAGCGGAACAGGTAAGGTCAAAGAACAACTCCGCGGAAGTAAGAGCGGGTACCTGCCAAATTCAGGTACCCGCTCCCCACCTCCCAAAGGTCAGCAGTCATCTCCATAAGGTCCCACTGCAGAGCTGAGCGGCCGGCCCGGTATTCTGACACGGCGGCGGTGGAAATACCGGACCGGCTGCTCCATATTCGCTCCATAAGACGCACTAACATTTTCCCCCCTTTTTTTGGGGGAAAAAAGTGCGTCTTATGGAGCGAAAAATACGGTATGTGGCTTCTGATAGATACAGCAGTTCCTTTCAACTATTCTGGATTTGAAAGAAAAAAAAAAGAACTAATGTAAATCAATAATGAAAGCAGCCATATTATTATTATACAGGATTTATATAGTGCCAACAGTTTACGCAATGCTTTACAACATACACAATCAATGAGGAAAGTGGAAAGAACCCGTAGGTTTATTTTACTGGTATTGTTATGTTAAGGTATTGATGTTGGTGTAAATGTTCTGGTTCCTGGTCAGGCGGCTTCTACATCCCAGAGACACCCTACACCCTTGTAGTGTGATGTAAAAAGAGTTGAAATTGAAGCGCCACACAACTGCTAAGAGGTCCAGATACAACTTTACTCCATTAAAGATCAGGGGTTCAATTCAAAAAGTAGACAACACATTTGGATTATGTGCTTTCTTCATCAGAGCTAGAAAGCACATAAAAAGATTTTCATATCAATCTGATATTGTTACAATATCCCATGGGGTCATAATAAAAAAAACAATCAGTAATAAAGTGAGTGTTAAAATAATTACACAAAAATGAGAACATGAGTGCTGAACAAAAATGAGAATATGGGTGCTAAGAAAAAAAAAATAATCATCATCATCATTGCTATTATTAAAATGATTGTGAGTGCTAAGTTAACCTAATAAGAATTAAAAAAAAATTGGGTAAAAACTCTAAAAAGTGTCATGTGTACAAATTGAACCATACATTATACAATCTGTTTGTACAATTAAAAAGTAAATTAAAAAATAATAATGGTATTCTTATCTTTTCATCAAAGAAATGTAATTAAATCGAAATTAAATTAAATCTGTTTGTGTGAAAAGAAAATTATTAAAAATGTCATATGGGTACAGTGTTGCATGACCGTGTAATTGGCATTCAAAGAGCGACAGCGCTGAAAACTGAAAATTTGCCTGGGCACAAAGGAGGTGAAAATGTCCTGTACTGAAGTGGTTAAATAGACTAACTGCCATCTAAATGCCACCAAAAATGAAAAAAAAAATCTTCTAAGTAAAAGAAAGACAGTAAAGTAGACAGCCTGATGAGCAAAACTGACCATTTTGACTTTATTTCAAAACCAGTTTAGCCAAAATCACTCTAATGATTTTAAATTGTAATATGATTATCTTTTTAAAGGTTCTGTTCTTACTTACATTGGGTAAATATAAGTAAATGTACGCTATTTCCTCCATTAGTGGTCAAATGGGATAGCTGTAAACAAGGCCAAGCAAAATCAAGCTATTTTTTTTAATCCTTCACACATGATTGGGCATTCAAAGTAAACACAGCTTTACTTTGCTGAGTGAATGTTTCCTATCCTGTATGTAAATCTGTAATTGAGTTAAATCTTTTCTGATTAAAGACACATATATGTTATTTTTTTGCAATTCCTGTTACAGTCTGAGTCCATGTGGGGTAACAGGATAATTTATACAGTCTGTATTATGTTCTTCCTGATTGTTAACATAATAATGTGTTGTAAACTGAACACTTATTATATGCAGTAAATCTTGGATCTTTGTATGCTATTTATTTTATGTACATTGGAAGAATTTAAATTTAATAAAAAGTATTGGGGAAAAAAAGGAAAAAAAGACCTATATATGTTGATCTTTTATACTTTATGTTCTGTTTTTTTCCCAGTTATTTTATTCACTTCTCATATAATGTCCTATTGTTTTCTGTTTTAACATCTTATACTGCAAATGCAGGAATGTAATAAAATCTCAATTGCAAAAGTGGTTAATGCATGCATAGTGGTCTGTACAATTCAGAAATTCCGATTAGTGAGTTGCATTTCCTATATAACAAATGTACTTCATAAACGTGTACTAAAAACTACAATTTTACTATTTTATAATGGCATTGCATTAAACTTAAAATGATATCAAGACATGGCATAGTGTCTAGCAAAAACACCATCCTCACACTGGAAGTAAGGTAAGAATATCACAAAGGTATAAAGCATGGGATTTGTTTTATCTGCTTAATACATATTTATTTATTTTATTTCAGGTACTTATATAGCACTGTCAATTTACACAGCACTTTACATATATATTGTACATTCACATCAGTCCCTAACCCTCAAGGGGCATACAATCTAAGGTCCCTAACTCACATTCATATATAAGGGCCAATTTAGACAGGATCCAATTAACCTACCAGCATGTCTTTAGAGTTTGGGAGGAAACCGGAGTACCCAGAGGAAACCCACGCAGGCACAGGGAGAACATGCAAACTCCAGGCAGGAGGTGCCGTGGCTAGGATTCGAACCAATTACCCTAGTACTGCCAGGTGGAACTGCTAACCATTTAGCCACTGTGCTGCCCTACATATAAAACATAATGGTATTTATTAGGCTAATAACTTCCTGTGCTGTCTGCCTCTGTAGCAGTACTGCCACTGAGCAGTGTCCCCAACTGTTTCTGTATGGATCACAGAACACGTCCTCCTATTTTATAGAAATAAGGAAAAAGGTGGGGTGAAGTTTTGCAGTGTTAACACTTTTGCTGTTCTAGGGTGACAACGCTGCTCCTTCATAAAAATAATACAATGAGTGTCCATTGTCACCGTAGGACAGGAAGTGTGTTACTGGCAAACTTACCAAGGAAAAATAATGGAAAAAATGTTAAAAAGAACACTAATGCAGCCATGATTGCTAATGACTGGTAAACTGCAATGTATTACATTTTTAATCTGGAATTCAATACAATTTCAAGAACCCTGCCATAAAAGGAATGTGACGTCTATCATTTATGGCTTGTCACTCTAAAAATGCAAGCAAGTGAATAGATAAGGAGTTCTGATTACTGGACTGCATACAGAAGTTTTCAGTGTCAATGACCCAGAAAGTGTGGAAAACCAGTGGGTCAGTGTACCATCCAGGCAACTAGCATTTCAGTTAAAAGGTCAGCAATGGCGCCACTCATACTTCTGTCATGATAAGCTTTCTTTAAACAAATTTTGAGCTTAGAAAAATCTGCAGCAATGTCTCATAAAGTTACAAGAAGTAGAAAAAGGGGATCAAAAATGTCACAGACCTTCTATAAAATGCATAGTATGATGAAAAACAATACCAAAAGTGTTTGTGCAAGTCAAAACAAAAAAATCTTTAGATGTCATAGTAAATTGAACATAGTAATGTGTAAGGAACTTGTTGAAAAGCTAGACCAATTTACATTACAGTGATATATTTCAATCAATGTTAAACTTGTATGAATTCAAACATTTCTTCCAGAAGAGATGAAGAGTGTTCATACAACATTGTCATGGTTCTCAAACCCAATGTGCTGGCAGCAAATGCACAAAAGGCAAGAACTAATGCAACTTGATCTTTTAGGTGCTCCTTTTCTTCTGATCCATGGTTATAGCCAATATGTACTTAATCTGTCCTTTCTCATATTTCTGCTTAAGCTGCCATGAAAAGGTAGGCTACCATAATGCAATATCCTCTCTTTTATGATCAGCCAACAGGGGAGGGTCATATACAGGGCAGACTGCTCCATGTTCTTAGAAAATGGGAGATATGCATTTTTATAGATACAGTATACATTTACAATCTTATTTTAAATGAATTGTGAAGCTTAACATTAACTTTAGAGCTCTATTTGCAATTGAATGGTAAAAGTATATTCATAGCAATTTGATTAAAAACTGGACAAAATTAAAATAGTCAGCAGAAAATGTATGAAATAAAAGTCGTCGCTCTCTCTCTCCAGTAACTTTTAAATTGTAGACTTATAAAAATCTTTATAGATTGATCATCATTCCCCATTACAGTGGACAGAATGGCTTGATCTTTGCAGCATGTTATGTCTTATTGAAGGTGAAAATACGTCTTAGAAAGTATTAATGTACCTAGTCTATTTTTTATTTTAAACCATTTTGTCAATATGTGTTTTCAGTCAGTATTATAAAACAATGACCAATAATGTTTTTTTTTCTTAATTATTTATTTTAATGTTACTGGATAGAAGAAATGAAGTAAGATCTTATTTAAAAGGGTAACTCGGGTTTTGCTAGAAAAAAAAAAAAGTAAGAAGAGTCATAATAAAAGCAAATTTGTGTTCTAGAGGTATCAAAAGGAAGACTGAGCAAAATCATAATCTAAGAATTCCTGTTAAATTTAACACACATATGCTACCCTAATGTGTGCTAAATGGACAGTGAAGGAGAGGCAGCACACTATAGAGGTAATTCATGTGCTCCCCCATCCTGTAGGCATTTTACATTATTGAATTGACTGCACTGTATAATGCAGCAGGACCTTGCTGGCTCAGAGTGCTGGTCCATTCTTATTCTGAAGCCTGGTGTACTGTGGATAATGGAGGGTTAATATAAAAACAACTTGCAGGGGCTTATACTAGGAAAATTAAAACACATTTAAACTAGTTTGGCTATACTTCTGTAAGTCACAGGAGTGTGGCTTGTTCTGAATGTGTTACTTGTTTGGAGGATTTAGTATGCTGGCAGGGCTAGGGCAAACATCTTATAGGTGGGCTCCCAACATTTGCTTTACTTTTACCCCACCCCCCATTTCCCTTCAATACAAGGCATGAAAGGAACCACGAGTTCCAGCGCTCCAAGGCACTGGTAATATGAAATTACTAGAGGCTAGCATGGAAGGATATGTTTCAGGGACCAAAGGGAGCTCTAGATATTAACTATGTAATACCACTTGCACCCAATCTCTGGAGTTAATTACCATTATATACACCAAATTCATTTGTAATATCCCCTTATAGAACTTGACCCCTAATCCAATACAAAAAATGTTTGATAGCCATCAAACCCCAGGGGCAAATACTAAGATATACGCACAAGATGGAATAATGTATACATACCATAAGGAACAAACTGTTAAACCCTTTGTATATCAATAAGATTTTCAACTACCACTGCCACCATCAAGGACATGCAACATGGTCAGAGGAAGAGGAAATGAAGCCAGGACCGACCATAAAATGTTGTTGACAACACTGGTGCCATCTTATGGCACCGGAGGGTGGGTTTCTGTGGGAGTATATATTAGCCGGTCCTGGGCTTCATTTCCTCTTCCTCTGTTCCTGTTGCATGTCCTTGATGGTGGCATTGGTAGTTGAAAATCTTCAAAGGAAGAGGAAATGAAGCCCAAGACTGGCCAATATATACTCCCGCAGGCACCCACCTACCGGCACCATAAAATGTTGACAACTCCGGTTGCATTTTTATGGTGCTAGTGGGTGGGTGGTATTACATAGTATCTGTGTTTATAAATAGGGATGTACATATCATAGTTTTTAACTGCATACTATTTATTTATACTACCATGTAGGATATATTGCAAATGTTGGAGGTTAGTTGGGTGGTGGCCCGATCTGTCCTAGTATGTGCCAGTGGTTGTCAGGAATGGACTTAGCACTGGTGGTGGGACTCACCTGCCGTGTGGGCTGCAGTACCAGAGCTGACCAGCGGGTGCTCTCAGCAGCCAGAAGCTCACTTCTGCAATCAGCCAAACCTGGGGCTGATTGCAGAAGGTGTATTTAATGCATGACCAGGCCTGTGATCTGGGCCTTGGTGTATGTTTTCCCATGAGCCCCTGTACCTGGTATCCTGTGTTCCTGCCTCGTTGCTGACCCTGCTTGATCCTGACCTCTGCTGACCGTCTCCTGTTGAACTCGGCTTGTGACCCTGACCATTCTCTGCCTGATCCTTTGTACCGCGCTGCCTGTGAGTTACTGAACCCAGCTTGTGACCCTGACCATTCTTTGCCTGCTCCTTTGGTACCTCGCTGCCCGCACGTTGCTGACCTGGCCCGTCTGACCACACTACTGCTCTGCCATCCATCCATCCTGCACGGATCCAGCCATCCCTGCTCACACCTTCTGCCTCTTCACATCAGGCTTTCTACCTGCACATACCTCTGGCGGATCCCTCTACCACAAGCAGGTGTACTCAGGGGCCGTGACCTTGTTCCTGTCTGCTCCAAGTCCATCCCCACCATCAGGGGCCCTGGTGAATAAGGAGACTGGGACTTAGACTCCGCGCCCTGGGAAATCCTGTCCTGAGGACCTCTAGAGGTACCACCAGACGGTCGTTACAGAACCCTACGGCCGGCCTGACCATTCCTCCTCTCCAGCCCTGACTACGCCTGTGTTCCTGCACCTACTAAGATTAGTGGAAGGTTGGTTTGTTCACTGTGCGTTTATATATATATATATATATATATATATCTGGGTGGCTAATAATAAACTGTATTATTATACTATACCTGAAACCTGCGTTTCCCTGTGTCAGTCCACACCTTTCTGGTCATTCCTAGATTCCTGACAGTGGTCTTGCTTTGGGGATGGCGCATGGTTCTGGGGATGTCTTTCCCTCACTGGGCGGCTTTGGGCTGATGGTTAATCCTGGATAGCCACATGCATCTTGGGTAACAAAATTATGTGGTAAAGAGAAAATGTGATGTGTATTTGTATCTGTTAGAAATTGTCATTGTACATACTTACTGTTTTTTGTTTTACAGATTGTAATAGATTCTAATATGTACTTCTCCTGATGAAGCAGTTTGGACCACAAAATGCTTAGAGCTCAGTGGTAACCCTCTTTCCTCTCTCTTTGTATAAAATGTAATTATAGTATTTTACATTGTGCTTCTTTGGACAGAGCAATTGGCTACCTTGATCTACAAGTCTAATATGGTTATAGAGGGTTGGATATTTGTTTTGGATGCACCTATATTAATGAATCAGAATTGTTTCCATTTTTTATGTTTTATGTATAATTCTTTTTCTATTGTGTAAAAATAAAAAATTGTATGTTATGTAATTGTCATTATTTGATATCTGGTGCCTTAAAAACCCAAAGATTTTGGAATTTTGTAATTGCAATCAATAGGGTGTGGCACCATCCATATCACAGGTGTTTTGAATTTAAATACACATGAAGACACTTACGATATCATCTGACAGACAGATAACACGGTTATGATTTGGCACAGGTATGCTGTATTAAATATTTGGTTTGAAGGTTAAGGGTATTAAATAGCTAAACTTAAATGTTCAGTAATGTAAATGTAGTATACTTTAAAATAATAGCATTTAGGAATGAGCTAAAATTCAGTTCAAACACAATTTCAGATCAAACTTTGGCTATTTGAACATTTGCTGAAACGCCGGATTTTTTACTAGTTTGGCAATAGCCAAATGCCATTTATAGTAGCAGTATTACTATAATTTATTTACTTGCTGGGCATCTCCAGCCATTCAAACAAAGTAGTGTGGTCCTATCATTGAAGTAAACAAAGGGGGCAGGGTCTCCTGGGTGACATCAGTGACCAAATATGACCACATGGCCTTGATTGGGCAATGACATTGTCCAAATTTGACCATAGCCATATCTGGTCAATTAAGTCCCCCAGGAAACCCCCTCCCTTTGTTTACTTTTAGCAGGAAGGCCTTGGGGTATGTCATTTAGTGCTGGTAAGCAATGAGACTGATAATGTCCGATGGCAAGTTTTATCTTTCAGAGGATGACATTCATTGCGGTTCTACATCATGAAATTTTATAAATAAAGGACTTTTCAAACACTGCGTAAGTGTGCTTATTTAATGTTTATACTTGTTTTATGAATGAGTAGGGTTATGTATGTATATAATGCTTACTCATTCAAATTGCAGGGGTTAGTATCTGGAGGCCCTCTTATCATTTCATTCCAGAACAAGGTGCTTTGCCAGGGTATCCCCCATGTTGGGGGAAAGCGACCTGGAATGCTTCAGGAAGGGGGAGACACTCACTCTCCGTGTGGCTAGTACAGGCATGATCACATACAGTACATGTACATGATCAGCCTTCTTCCCGGTTTGATTGGACACAGCACGGGTTTGGCAGTGGATTTGGCTGAACTTTGCTGATAGGCAAAGGCACACACAGAGTTCTGTGTTTACAAAAACACAGAAATCTGTGTACTGTAAACAGTGATCTGGCTGTTTCAGCCAGATAGTAAAGTAGCAGGAGCACATATTACACATTGGTAGGCATACAGTTAACCCTTTTATTTCCCCAGATGTTAACCCCTTCCCAGCCAGTGTCATTAGTACAGTGAAAGTGTACAATATTAGCACTGATCACTGTATTAGTGTCACTATTGCTGTTAGTGTAAGATAGTGTACCTCCCAGTCAGAATCCACTAGAACCAAATTACCTGCCATAATATCATAGTGCCACTATAAGTCGCTAATCACCATCATTACTAGTATAGTGTCATAGCTGAGTAAAGTCCAGTATTTATACCATAGTTTGTAGATGCTATAACTTTTGCAAAAACTAATAAATAAACACTTATTAGGATTTTGTTTTACCAAAGACATGTAGCAGAATACATTTTGGCCTAAATTTATGACGAAATTATTGGATATATTTTATAACAGATATAGAAAATATATTTTTTTCCACCATCAGTTAGTGTCAAATTGCCTGCCGCACTATAACTGTCCCACTATATGTTGCTGATCAGTGCCAATACTAGTATAAAAAAAAAATTGGTCTTTTTTTTTATATAATAAAATATTAAAAAGAAAGCTCTATTTGTGTGAAAAAACATGATCTAAATTTCATGCGGGTACAGTGTTGCCTGTGCAATTTCCAGTTAAACTAGCACAGTGCCGAATAGAAGAAAAAATGCCCTGGTCATGAAGGTGGTTAAACCTGTGTGGTAAAAAGATAATAAGCTAAATATATAAATTATCAGTGCCATATTTTAATACTGTAGCTTCTATCTGAAAACACAGAAAAAAGGTTTGAGGACAAAATAGTATATTATGTTAAAATGGTTATTCTATGGCCGTTAAGAGAACCTTGCTGCAGACAGTGACACAGATAGAAAGCTGGTTGCGCCATTTATACTGAATGATATAAGCTTACTACCTATTGAAGAAAATAGGAGTAGAATACACCAACCCCATAAGAATAATTCTTTATAGACATTTGAATCGTTATGCTATCAAAGGAATGCTGAGCAAGTCAGTTAGAAAAAAAAAACAGCTTGTCAAGAGACTATGAACGTAAACAGACTCAGGAAGGGCAAAAGATACTGAATCAAATGGTGACATAATGGGTTGACATTTTACTCAACCTTTAATACTTTTTTCAGCTAGGAAAATAAAAGCAAAACTAAGATATACTGTGCCATAAAAAGAGAATACACCGGCATCTGCGTGAATAAAATAATTTTTTTCTTAAAATAAGTAGAGTATTTTACAAAAGTGATTATTTGTAAGGGAGTTATTTTTTAATGGAGTAAAGAAGATAACTTATTTCCTGACACAAAGGTAACACCATTGATATTGTCCTATTAGATTGTAAGCTTCTATGAGTGGGACCCTCTTAATCCTCTTGTTTTGATTGTATTGTAGCTGTACTGTCTCCCTTTATATTGTAAAGCACAGAGCAAACTGTTTGTGCTATATAAAGCCCCTTTCAGACGGGGCAGATCTGTCAGTGTGATTCACCTGCTGAGCAGGGTATCTCTCCAGGCTGCTGCAGAGCGGACACAGACACTGCCCACTGATTTCAATGTCTCGGTCGGATGGAAACGGACTGCATGTCTGTTTCTGCCCGATTGTCATCCGATCCAGTCTGCTGGATGGATGGGGAACAGATCCCCATCCATATGTTTTTGGCATACAGGAATGGATTGGATGCCGGCGGGTGTCTGTGGATTATTGTCCGCTGACACCTGCCATTCCATAGTAGTCTATGGATGGACTGATCGTGTCCGCCTGAAAACCAGACTGTTTGCTTGTGTGACATCTGTTTGCTTGTGTGAAAGGGGCATAAGTCTTGTATTATTATAATAATATCTATTTATTATGTCAGATGCCATGCACGGAGCACATGAAGCACATTAACATTTTTATTCACCACAGGACAATGTCCTTACAATTTTGTATAGGAAAGCTGGCAGCCATCATGAACTGTAGTTTGATAAAGGATAAGGCATTAAGGATATGCATGTAATATTGAGCATACAGCATGGATTTGCATGCCTATTTTAAAATACAGCGTGAATTCCAACATCAGAATCAACCCCAGATGCTATTTAAACACAAAATGCATTATATGTAAACTACAAACTCATCCACATGGTACACAACCCCCAGTCGCTAAGATATTACTTCTTCCCCCGTAAGTCAAGAATTGAACTATTGCTCAGCGTCCCAATTTTATCAAAAGTATTTAAACTTACAGTGTCAATAGGTAAGTTCTTATTCCTTGGGTTTTCACCATGGATCTCTAAGTGCTCAGTACTTATATCTTCACAGTGATGTCATCCTCTTCCTCTTTACCTCTCAAAAAATATCAAATAAACCTCACATAGTTCATTATCTCTTTCACATGTCAAAAACTCAAACTAAATTAAATTCACAGGAAAGTGCTCAAAAATATATATATTTATTGAAATATGTTTTGAAATATATTGAATTCAGCCACAATTGTAGTATTTAGAATATATGTCAATATATTTGAGAAGAATATGTTTAAAATATATTTTAAGTATATTTTTTTTCCATGTGGGAAAATAAGAGGAATGTAATTATATACCCGGCGGATAAAGGGAGAGGGGTGGTGCATTTAGATAGGAAGGATTATGAGGAAGAGATGGAAAAAATCCTGAGTGACATGAGTACCTATGAAAAAATAAAAGGGAATTCCATGAGAAAGTTCAAGAAGGAATTGAGTGATTCGATAACTAAAGCTAAAAATGTGAAGATTGTAAACGATAAGGAAGCACAATACTTGATCCCTTCGTGTCGTAAAGTCCCTATATTTTATTACTTACTGAAGAGCCACAAATGTTTGACCCAACCCCCAGGTAGGTCTATTGTCAGCGGTATAGATTCTGTACACTCTAGAATTGGGGAATAAGTGGATATATTATTACAGCCCATAGTGAAACAAATGCTGGAATATCTTAAGGATGGACAAGATGTAACTGATATAGTTGAGAATATGAAAGAGGGTAAAGAAATTATATTAGTTACTATAGATGTCAATTCGCAATACACTAACATTATACATGAAGATGGGGTAAGTGCAGTTAAATGGGCCCTTAGGAAATATAGAGATTCAGAGAAAACAAAGGAAATTCAGAATCCAACTATTAGAATTTGGAATGCATAATTTATTTTTGGTTTGGTGGTGAATTTTATATCCAGAAGAAAGGAGTAGCAATGGGTGCTAAATTTGCACCAGGCCTTGCAAATATTTTTATGTCCAGATGGGAACACGATTACATTCTTGAAAAAGAATGGAAGGGGTTAAAATTATGGAAAAGATTATTTGACAATATTTTAGTGATTTGGGAGGGAGGCATGGATTAGTTGAATGGATTTTTCGCTCATATAGAAGGTAATCCTTATGGCTTGGGGTTTTCCAAGTCCATGGATACTCACTTGGTGAGTTTTTTGGATTTAAATATTTTCCAGGAAGATGATACATTTTTCTCCAAAACGTATTTTAAAGTTACTGATCGCAATGGCTATATCCCAACTTTGCCACCATCCCTTTTGGATTAATGAGGTCCCTAAAGGACAAATTTGTTGGATTAGAAGGAATTGATTAATAGATTATATAGAACAATTTAGATGATTAAATTACATTTAATTGAGAAATGTGATCCTGGAAAATTGGAAAAAGTTTGATTTGAAGTTAGTAAAGACTATATAGGAGGTAAATAAGGGAATAACAAGAGTAAGAGCAAGCAGAATGATAAAGAGAAATTGGATTATGCATTTATCTCTAACTATAGCTGTCAGTTTAGGAATATGGAGGCGATCGTTAAGAAGTATTAGCCTATTATAAGAAGAGATAGACTTTTGGGTCCTTTACTCCCTAAAAAAACATTATTTATATACAGAAAAGCATCCAACCTGCGGGATAAACTGGTAAAAAGTATTGTTTCACAACCTAAAAAAAGTAATAACAAGATGTTGGATCGAAAAGGTTTTTATCCTTGTAGAAAATGCAATATTTGCAGAGCAACAGGAACAAAAACAAGGAAGATTGAAAATTTTATATCTCAGGTGACATTTAAAGAGTATGACATCAAAAAATGCATCACATGCACTACCCCATTTGTCACATATTTGCTGGAGTGCCCCTGCAAATTTCAGTATGTAGGCTGAACAACAAGACAGCTACAGATTAGATTGAGACATTTTAGAGAGGTACATAAATGTAACCCATCCCTGTTAAACTTTTGTGGGATTGATAAGACTGAAGACCACTGGAGGGGGGTTAATAAAACGGGAAATTTCTAAGAATGAAACGTTTTGGATCTGTGAAATCGACACCATAAAACCTACAGTAAGGGGTTAAATGTGGAACTGGACCTCAGTTGTTCGTTTCTAATATTTATGATTGTAGGGACCCTCTTACATGGAGGGCTGAGTTATAGGTATGATTTGAGGGAATAGATGGTAATTAGATCTTGGCATAAATGTATCCCTGTAATGCGACACTATGAGATTTATAGTTAGGGTGTGATGTTTTAAAACATGTTATTAGTTCAACTCCTGTCTATACAGGATGTAACACCCCTCTATTCCTCTTTGATGGATTTGAAGTGTATTTGTTCACCTATCCCCTTCCGTGGTAGGAATTGTATACCAATGCTGATGTACATCTTTTTACTTGTAAGCGCTTTTTACACATATTAAAATTCAATTGTTTGGTTTGCTACACGATCGTTGTCTATTGTGCTTTGATTTACATACCGGCATGGAGATGGAATTCCCAAGAATGATGATAATCTGAACTGTTGCAAAGAGTTCATTTATTCAAGGCTTTAGTCATATGCAGTTTGGTAAGGTGCATGAGCCGTGAGGTGGTGGGTCACCTTATTGTCTCACACGGATTGCTGGTTACTGTTTTAGTTTAGGGTGCACAGAGTGGCACTATATGATATTTATTTATTTAAATTACTACACTATATGAATTTTGTTTTTCTGGAGGGTCATTCATCACATATGAAGAGGAATGTTGAAGGAGGAATTCACAGGATTGATCTCCCTTAATAAAGCAAACAATTTTTGACTAGAGGGTAAGAGAAAGAATTATGGATACAACACGGGGCTCTTAGTAAATATTTTTGGCACTTTTTGAGCACTTTCATGTGAGTGTCATTTAGTTAAAAAAGTTTGACATGTGAAAGAGATAATGCACTATTTGCGGTTTATCTGATACTTTTTGAGGGGTAAAGAGGAACATGATGACATCACTTTGAAGATATAAGAACTGAGCACTTAGAGATCCATGGTGAAAACCCAAGCAATAAGAACTTACCTATTGACACTATGGGGTTTATTTACTAAAGCTGGAGAGTGCAAAATCAGACTCCCTTCTGCATAGAAACCAATCAGCTTCTAACCTCAGCTTGTTCAATGAAGCTTTGGCAATGAAACCTGGAAGCTGATTGGTTTCTATGCAGAAGTGAGTCTGACTTCGCACTCTCCAGCTTTAGTAAATAAACCCCTATAATTTTAAAGACTTTTGATCAAATTGGGACGCTGAGCAACGGTTCTATTTTAAAATACAGTCTTTGATTGACAGATGCAGCAAGAGTGGCAGTGGAAATAAGTCTATATTTCTAAATATATATCACAAAAAGGCTCTTTGAAATTGTAGATCCTAACTGATAACTGTGTAAGAACTGGCATTCAGATAGGAAGTAGTTCCAAACTCAGATGTACAGATAAGTGAACAGATATACTAGAAACAGAATTTGCAGCATATCAAGTAAATACACATCTGCTGTATGATAATTCATGTTTTTTTGTAATCCACAGCACCATGATTCATGCCATATTGCTGATATGTTTGTTTGCTGTAACATTGGTGGCCTTCCATCAACCCTAGCATCTTGTCTGACCCAGAAAAGACCCATTAGTATCCTGTGTGCAGCAGCCAACTAGCTGGAGTATATAGGAACTTCCCATGTACTTTCCATCAACATGTAATAGGAACTTCCCATCAACATGCAAGAAAGGCTGCTCTCTCCTGGAGAGGGATAAGGATGAGCTAGGGTATTGGCTGCTTACAATCCAGCATCCATGAAGGGCTAGGCAGTACGACTGCATCAGAGACCTTCAGTCACAGCTCTACCTGTCTATTTTCCAAAATGACAACAGAAGAGACTGCCAGTCTGCATATTTATAATTGTCATCAAAACTGATACTTGTTAAAATGCTGATTTTTCTCCACTGTAAAACATAATATGTGGCCTTCTGCATTTGATGCTTTTGTGTATGTGTGCAATATCAGTAAACAAAAATTAATAGTTTTTTAAACATGAGTTTTGCTCTGTCATATCTTTATTTTCTGCACCAGCATTGGGGCATGTATTATAAGTTGGAATGAATTAAGCTGTAGCAAAAGGCTCATTTACTCACCTTGCTCAGATATAGGCACAGACCCCTTTGACTCAATTTCCCACAGCTTCCTGGGTTTGGCAGCTTCCCCTATTCAGTCGCTTAAAGAGGCCATATCTGATGAGGCCGAGATAGCTAGGCAAGTGATCTGCAGCCAGTACAGAAACCCTCCACTGTCAGAATTAGAGTGAAGGCAGTTGGGCTGGAGCCTAATAGCACACAGCTACTTCATAAGACTCAGTTACTGTGTGGACTAGCCTCTCTCCAATTTCAACAAGTGTGCTCCATCTCCAGAGTACGTTCACTGGCCCATACTGCTGAAGAGAATATTGGTAAGTTGCTTATTAGCTTGCAGCTAGTTAAAGGTAAGATATGGAAAATTTACTGTCGGTGCATGAAATAAATTATTTTTTTACTACCCATTGCTTAAAGTCTCATAACATGCATATGGTTCCTGGTTTTCAAAGATAGGGATGAAATCAGCAATGACAATTGTCATATGCCTCCCTTGACAGATAAAGAAGAACATTATCATTGGAAATTCTGTTTTTCTGTTTTGTTTTGTCTTGTTTTTTTTTTCAAATGTAATCCTAGTATTGTTTTTGCTGATCTTCGTGTGTTTCAGTAGAGAGACAGAATATAAAATAAGTATAGGTCAACATCTTAAAATATATTTCTCAGGAAAGAAGTCTAGACCAACTTTTAGGTACATCCAAAGTCAATGTTTTATACATCTTTTAAACACAAAGGCATTAGCTCCAATCAATCAACAGTCTATAATTCATATGTATCTATTCTGTACTCCAATAACTGTGACCTTTTTCACAATGCATATATTCTTAACATCACATACATCTTTGCTTGCATCTACCTGAAGTAATTGGTCTTTCTGGGACATGACCTTACTAACAAGCAAAATGACACCTGCAGGAAAAACTAGTTTACATTAGATTCACATTACTGAGGGCTGTGCAACCTACGTTGGCTTGGGCATGGCAGCCCATTCATTTCATTTCATCATCTCACAGAAAAAGGGTGATTGCACATTTTTTTTTAAAAGTGGCTTTTGGGAAAACACATGGTCTTTTTGACAATACGTTTTGCCTGTGGTTCTTGCATCCACAAAAGCTGTGCGGGCTGATTTACATGGGGGTGCAATTCGGAATGAATGGCAGTCCCGCACATCTTGTAAGAACAGCACAATTTGGCTGTGGGTGGTTGTGGGTGCGGAAACAGGTGCAATTTCTGCACCTGCAACCAGACTGCAGACTGTGGGCATGTGTGGACCTATCCTAAAGGCATTGTTCAATTTCTCACAAAAGCACAGTTAAAGATCACATTACTTTATTTTAGCACATAACAAGGATTGATTGTATAGCAGATAGGTATATCATCATGGCCGGCATGCATGTGTATTCATTGCCCAACTCTAGCTGCAGTAATAGTCTATATTAGCCTATATTAACCTTTCTAACAGGATATATGTATGTTCTACCTACAGCCTCCTGTAAATGTCACGTCTTTGCATCTGTGTTTAAATCAGTATTAGAAGCAGTAGAAGTGAACGAAAACTATACCATCAAGAAGAATAGAAGTTGCTTTCTAAAGTAAATTTGACATAGTGTTGTTTGAGCACCAGTATATAATTCTCAATATCCCAAATATATGATATGTAAAATTAATTTATAATCATGCATTTTTTCTGGGTTTGTATCCATCTTTGCTGCTCTACCCTTTTTATAACAAGCGAATAAGTTCTGAACTGCATGCAAAAAATCTAAGTACCTATGTCAAAAGTTGTCTGGCTTTGTTTAGTTTGCCCAGTCATCCTTAGTCACGGCAGCAGTTACAGACAGCACATAACCCAAATGATCATTGATTACATGAAGTCAAGGATGAATGTGGACACCCTGACAATGCCTTAACTAGGGTATTTAGGCCATACCAGTCACCTGAGCTTACTCAGCAAGTAATCAAGCTGCTAAGCTGCCTTGCAGCCAGTGTTCTTTCAGAATGGGCATTTAGTGAAGTGGATGGTTTTGTTACAGAAAACAGGATCTACCTGTCCCTAGGCACAGTGGACCACCTTTATTATCATAAACCAGTTTTGGACTGGCTGTGAGTTCCAAACACCTGCAACTGATGTTAACAATTAAACTTTTTATTTGACTACCAAAATACGTTAACATACCCTACAGGTTTACCATCTATTACCTCTGTTGATGGCCTAGCATCATTACTATCTCCTGCCACCACTGCACAATGATCTGTGGGTTGATAAAAGTGCTTACATACTGTGCATGGGGTCTGGAATATATTTTTCTGACTTGTTTTAGGTTAAATAATGCACTCACTGTTTTTATTTTAGGCTGTGTGGTGTCTTTCTGTTAAAATATAAACAATATATTTTTTTTATTGGTGAATAGTACATTATTTTGCTTTTTTATCTGAGGAACAAATACACTGTAAAGTATTTTTTTTAATAAAATCTGACTGTGATCTCTACTGTCTATGAAGTAATTGAATTATTAATTTGTTTACCAAGTTTTATACTGTATGAAAATTTACACTTGAATATTTGGCCTGCAAAAAAGCATGCTTTCTGTCATTTCCAAAAGGGAGACTAAAAGATATTTTTGCTATATTGTCTAAGCAGCATATACAATATTCCTTCTTTTTTCAAAGTGAAAAATAAACAATTGTTGCATGAGAAAAAGTGTTTTATCAAATTAGGCTTCCTGGCTTCATTCCCAGTTTTCAAATGAGACTTTCCAATTTATTAAAAGCTCAGTGTGTACCATATTCCTTCCTTTGTAATGATAAAAATCTACTCTGCTTTTTTGGGCCCTCCAAAGCTAAGTGAGGATGTGGTTTATCCAAGAAGGTCTAAAAGACATTGTATAATTATTGTATATGCTGTGTCTGTCATCTTACAGGATCACAAAAATACAAATTGTTTTATTTTTTTTACTTCTCCAAAGATAAATGGAGATGTGGGTTAGCCAATGTTGTCTACAAGAAATTGTAGAAATACTATGTATGCTGTATGCACCATATGACTTCAATGGTATTCGTAAAATAATACAATTTAAAACGTTTTTATTTTTATATCAGTGCTAATCATCATCTTTACACTTAAATTTAAATTTATAGGATGAAAATCTGTATGCTAGTGTCCCTCTCAAAATGTGTCCTACTTCAATTGATTTAATGCTGTATTTGTATTTATGAATAAAAACAGTTTAATCTCTCCTTCATCCAATGTGAACTACTACAAAGGATTACATGATATTGATTGTGTCTCTGCAATATTTCATTTCTGGATCAAAAAGTTTCTTGTGTCTCTCTCTTTAAATGTGGCCTACTAAAAAGGCCTACATGATGTGAAGTTAGCTTAATTTTATTGTGAAGTGTAAACTTTTTCGTAGCATGAACTGGGGATAGATAGTGGGTGTCTTGCTTCCTGGGTTGCGAAACCAGTCCGTTAATGTCTTGGCAAATAGTGATGACTTTGTTGATGCTATTTACAGGTTATGTATATGTGCTGTACAATGCTTTAAAGGGAATATAAAGAAACTTTCATCAAAACAAAACAAAACCAAGCCATGTCTTGGCTCTTACTACACATCAGTAATCCCAACTAACAGACTTTCCAAGGCTAATGCTTGCTAGCCTCCACATACACCGTTTTCACCAACCTTCAGCTCCAACAGACAATACCTGTTTGCTCCCCAGGCTGCAGAAAACTCACTGTGTGCCTCATGTTTTGAAAGGTAACAGCTTATGGAACACAGATTAGCTTCTGTAAAGATTACAGCTTGACCCAGAACTTTCAACACCTGGCTTCCAGGTTCTCAGTAGGAAAGGAATATCAACAAATGGATGTTCAATGATCTCCTTCTCCTCTACTCAGCAGTGCCTGCCACACATATGGGGAGGGATGAATATAACATGGGTGCTCTACAGCAACTCAGTTAATTCCATTTGACAGCTGACAATCAGCTTGTCCGATTTACAAACATTCTTGGCTGCTCTATGACATACATCAGTGAGAGAAAAAAGGGTTAAAGACAGTATGCACTACAATATTTTGGAAGCTTTTTATGGTCAAATAAATACTCTAAAGCTAGTCTTCTAATAAAAGCTGGCTATTGTTGAAAAAGCAGTCTAGTAAAAGTGTTTAAAGACTGTGCACATACACACTGTAACATTTTTGGGCCTTTCCCCATGAAATAACGACCCTCTAATAATAATTTATAAAAATCTTTTTATAATAATCTTTATAAAAGCAGAGTGGTGTGGGTCCTGGTTGGCTGGGTGGCTGGTAGTCAACGTGTTAAAACACTTTGCTCATACTCATTACAATATTGTGGTGGCTTTATTAAGTGAAATAAATACACTCAAATGTTATTTTGTATTTAAAGCTGCCAAGCAAAATTGAAGTAAACATTTTGGCAGCTTTTTTTTTTAATGAATACACTCTAAACTTGATTTGAAAATGACTTTGCCCATACTACAATAGTGTGGATTTTGATTAAAATCTGGGTACTGTCTCTTCTGTTGACACTGCAGCCTAGTCAAAGAGTTCAAAGTGGAACCTAACTCCCTAAAGAGAGTTAGTTTCATTTAAACATCCATTTAATTCATTTAACATTTAATTTCTTTTGGCTCCACTTCCAGCTGCCATTCTGGCCTAGGCCCCAGAATGATGTGTACCTGTTCCTGCAGCCTCTTAGGGTACTTACATTACATGTCCTAGGAGGTTGCATTGTTGGGCACAAAGAGAGACCATAGGACAAGCTAGAAAAAGCAGGCAATTCTAGAGGACCAAGTTGGCAGTGCTGGATCAGGTGTCTGTCACCTATACAGTGTCTCACGCTTCGACTACTAGTATGTGTTTTGAAAAGAATTCAGCACTACAGGTATCAGGGAAAAAAACAACAGAGTGGTGATTGAGTAACAATTTTAAGATTGTGCACATACTCACTACAATATTTTGGGGGCTTTTTTTCTGCAAAATAAATACACTCTAAAGCAGATTTCTTGATTTGAAAATTACTGCTCTTGGTCCTGTTGAAAAAGTGGCCTAATCAAAGCATTTTAGTATTGTGCACATACTAACTACAAACTTCTTTCAGCTAATTAAATGCACTCTTATGCAGCTTTCTTTATATAAAAATGTCTGTTGAGGGTTCTGTTGAAAATGCAACCTAGTAAATGTGTTTAAATATTGTTCATGTACACACTACAAAAATGTGGGTGTTTTTAGCAAAATGAATACACTCTAATGCTGATTATAATTTCATTAAAAGCTGACTATTGTTGGTGGTCTTAAAAACTACTCAAAGTGTTTATAGACTATGCACGTATTCACTACAACATCTTGTGCTTTTCAATAAAATAAATACACTGGAAAGTAGATTTTTTTAATTAAAATCTGGTTGGTGGGAGTCCAGTTCTAAAAGTGTCTGTGAAAATATGTAAATAGCTTATGTATACTCACTACAATTTATTTTTCACTGAAATAAATACTCTTTTTTCTTACATGCTGGCTAGTGTGTGTCCTGTCAGCAAAGCAGTGCAGTGAAGTATGTGAAGACTAAGCACCTAGTCACCACAGTAATTGGAGGGCTTTTTCATAGTGTACATGGCATGTAACATGATCTGTGATTGGGGGAGAGAATTCTGTGATTTTTTTAGACCCAACTAAGTGCAGTGAAATTTAAAACAACTTTTCCCAATGAACAAGTAAGAAGAGGGTTAGGACCCCATCGGAAACTTGTTCACTGCAGCTTCTCAGAAGACTCAAAGATTTTTATCTTCCTCAGCACCAGAATTCCTACAGCAGGAAAAGGATGGGGTATCTTGCACAAATACACTCACCGGCCACTTTATTAGGTACACCTCTTCAATTGCTTGGTAATATAAATTGCTAATCAGCAAATCACATGGCAGCAACTCAATGCATTTAGGCATCTGTACGTGGTGAAGACAATTTGCTGAAGTTCAAACTGAAAATCAGAATGGGGAAAAAAGGGGATTTAAGTGACTTTGAACCCGGCATGGTTTTTGGTGCCAGATGAGCCTGTCTGAGTATTTAAAAAATTGCTGATCCACTGGGATTTTCACACACAACCATCTCCAGGGTTTACTTAGAATGGTCCAAAAAAGAGAAAATATCCAGTGGGCGGCAGTTGTGTGGATGAAAATGCCTTGTTGAGGTCAGAGGAGAATGGACAGACTGGTTCGAGATGATAGAAAGGGAACAGTAACTCATGTGACTATGGACCAAAATCTCTGAGGAATGTTTCCAACACCTTGTTGAATCTATGCCACAAAGTATTAAGACAGTTCTGAAGGCAAAGGGAGTCCGACCCGATACTAGCAAAGTGTACCTAATAAAGTGGCCAGTGAGTATATTTCTACAAGATCCAGCTGTCTGCGCAATGTGGGACATACTTCATTACAGGTAAGTTAGGTCACTAAGGCTACTAAGATACTCTGTATCTGAGGCACTACATAGCTTTTTTCAGCAAAGGAAATAAACTCTAATGCTGTATTTTTTATTAACAGTTGGCTAGTATCTTTCCCTTTAAAAATAGGGGCTTATAAACGTTATTAAATATTGTGTATGTAGTCACTACAGTTTTTTCTATTATTGATTTCTTGATTGAAAATGGCTGTTGTGGTAATTGTTGAAAATGTAACTTAGTCAAAGTGATTAAATACTGTGCACATAGTTACTACAATATTTTGGGGGATTTTTCTGTGGAATACATATATTTGATGTTTTTTAAAGAATTTAAGAATATATATTTATTATTTTTTAAATAATTTGTATCTAAAGAATCATATCCAAAGAAGCTTTTTTAATTATAACATTACTTTTGTGTTAATTAGGCTGCACTGGGCAGTTGTTGCTGACAGTCTGTTGTAAGACTGCATTTATTGTCTCAGCACATCTATGCATCCTTTCAAAACCACCCCTACCCCCCCCCAAAAAAAAACCCTAAAAAAAGCATACCCTCGCCTCAGGTTATTACAATGCAGTTTCTCAATCACAGATTCACCTGACTGCTAACAGATTAGAACCTCAAGTTAATCTTGGCTCACCTTAATAAATGTGATTGGTGCAACAGTTTGTACTAAAAAAAACAAGCACCCTCATTCCAGGTAATTAAAATGCAGATTCTCAGTCTGAAATTCACTCTGCTGTGATGAAGGCACTCTTGGACATGACACATGCTGCAGGACAGCCAGTGGTTTAGAAACCCAATAGTTCTCCTTTGATTGTTTCTGCCCTTTCCATCTCATTTCAAAAACTATTGGTTTCTTACTCCTTGAATAAGAAGCCAGTGCCCCAACCTTCATTCCCCTTCTCCTCTTACTTCTCCTTCCCTTTTCCATGCAGTTTGTGCTCCAACAGGAATAATGTGACTAATCCCTGCCTCATCACGATTCACCATTCGGTCCACTGATTTGGATAGTGACAAGATGCTGCTTGCATCCTGGATCAGGAGCCACTGACGTTGTGATGATCAGGTACTGTTGGTACAGGTGATCCAGCATGGCAAACATGACAGTGTATTGTATATCAAGTGGTTGGCAGACAGCTTTTGTTGCTGCTGCATTTCAGCCAGGCAAACACATAATGGAAATAATTGCCCAAAGCAGCCACCAACTCTTCTGGCCTGCTGCAAAACATCCTGAAAAACAAGATACATAACAAGGAACTGCTAGGCAATGTTCATGTGTGTGTCAGAATCTCTAGCCCAGTTTGGCTCATGATCTCTAGGCATGCCATCTGCTAAACAGTGTGACAGCTTTTTGGCTGGACCATTGCATCACTGAGGTAATTAGTGTGGAGAAGGGGCCTGGCAGCTCTGAGAAGTCACTATCTGAGGCCACTAAAGAAAAGGGGGAGAGAAAACCACATTGTCAATGTCCTGAAGGTACAAGACATAGGACCTCATAACCAGCTTAGAGGTGTGCTTGTCCTGCCGTCACCAGCATATTTACCCAGCACACTGAAAAAGAAATTTTTTGTTAATACACATGTTTGCTGGACAATGTATCTGTGGTCATGTGGACCCTGATGCTGACTGTAGGGTCCAGCAGCACAGAGACATTACCATTGCACGTGTTGGTGGAGAGCAGACATACAGTTGTCTTCAAAATAATAGCAGTCAGACCTCACTAACCTGATCAATCACTGTTTTTAGTAGAAATGATATTTCTACATGGCAAATAATTTACTAGCAGGTGTAGTAGAGTAATAGAAATCCAACAGACCCAACAGTCATGACATGCATGCTGCTGATTCTGTGTAATTGAATCACTAATTGAAAGGGCATGTTCAAAATAATAGCAGTGTGGAGTTCTATTAGTGAGGTCATTCATTCTTTGAAAAACAGGTGGCAATTATTGCCCTTATTTAAGGAAGGAAGGCAGCAAATGTTGTACATGCTGGTTACAGTGCATTTCTCTCTGATTTTCTGAGGAAAATGGGTCATTTCAGACATTGTTCAGAAGAACAGTGTACCTTGATTAAAAAGTTGATTGCAGAGGGGAAAACATATAAAGAAGTGCAGAAAATGATAGGCTGCTCAGCTAAAATGATCGCAAATGCTTTAAAATGGCAACTAAAACCTGAAAGACGTGGAAGAAAGCAAAAAACTACCATTTGAATGGATAGAAGAATAGCCAAAATGGCAAGGACTCAGCCAACAATCAGCTCCAGGAAGATCAGGGAAGGTGTAAAGTTACCTGTGAGTACTGTTACACTTAGAAGACGTCTATGTGAAGCCAAGCTATCTGCAAGAAGCCCCTGCAAAGTCCCACTGTTGTAAAAAAGACGTGCTGAAGAGGTTACAATTTGCCAAGAGCACATTGACTGGCCTCATTATCTGACCATATTATCAGGATCCACCCAGTTGCCTGTTTAAAATTTGGCTCCAACTCTCAGCACTCCAAAGCACTGAAAGCCAAAGCCAGTTGAACCAGCCCCCTTTCAACCCAGCACTCCAATAAGCCCTGGAGGAGCAGAGCAGAGAGGGGTGACTAGCATTCTCTGCTCTCTGCTTGGAGCTAACTGGACAGCTGTAGCACCAGACCAATGCTGCAGTATAGAGGTAAGTATAGATGCTTTTTTTATATACCCCAAACTTTGTCTTTAAAGTTTGCAATGTCTGGATTTTACAGTGGATTTACCACATGGCTGCCAAATCGAGCCCAGGCTGATTAATCCATTCCTAGTACTGCGTACAGCTCAAATTCTCAAATGGGGGATAGTATGAAAATGAAGCTTATATTTAAAGCCTTATTCATTAAGAAATATTTTTTTTAAACCCCATGGATTTATGAAGCTGCCCCTTAGTGTGGCACAGTTTTAATGAATAATGCAATGTTTGATTTAAGATAAAAAAAACTATTTAAGTTTGTCTTTTCTTTCTTTGTATTTCTTTTCTTTTTGTTTCTTAAAATCTGTCTATAGTTTTATTTTTCAAACTCCCCCTCATTGAGACAATATGTGGTTATAACATAAATTTCTAGACTCATAGGTGTATGTATTTCCAGGGAGAATATAACAGTTAGCTATTGTGCTGCCAACATTTGCTCCAACATGTGTAAAGGATCCTCTGAATTGTAGCCAGCATGTCATACGAATGTATGTACAGCTACATCTATGTATGCCTGTTTATATACATGTGCTTGGTGCATATACCATATATATATATATATATATATATATATATATATATATATATATATATGTGTGTGTGTGTGTAAATATGTATGTGTTTGTGTGTGCATTTATAGATATTTATTGTATATGCACCAGATATTGCACGCTACAGTTTCAGTAAATAACCCCCCATGTGTCCATGTGTGAATGTGTGCAAGCATTCTATAGATGTATCGCAAATATATGTTAAAGTCAATTTCTCAAAGCTATCTGGGCAAATACATTGAAAATTAATATTTTTAAGCAGTGATCACTGAATGTTGAGTTATACAGTTCTTTAAATTACAACAAAAATTGCACATGCAAATGTTCACATAGTAGGAAGATTGCCACGAGGGCTGTAATAACTAGTCTAATATACTATGTACAACATACAAAATTAAAAATAGATTACATCTCTCTCCTTTTGACATGGTTTATCATCGATGCTATCAGGACTATTAACTCATCAGTCATCACATATCATTTCTCATAGTTAATCTTCACACATTAAAGTTATTTCATTCTGACAAATGATGATGTTAGAGCCTGACAAATATGTATGTCTGATTCTGGCAAATGACAATGTTCTGCTTGCTTTTGATATTAAATTCTGATAAATGTCTTGACTATGAAAACAACAAATACACCTATTGTTGGATTATTGATTTATTATTTTCATAGATTGACATGTTTCATTTAAATGCTTTACTACACACATCATTTGCAGCTTTGTGACAGTTGAAGGTGCGATTGACATTTGGTAAAGAAGGGTCTATCCTGTGCTTTGCAGGTATAGTTCTCTTAGTGTTTGGGCAAAAATTTAAAGTGAGCTTCCCACCTATGCTTTTATGCAAAGGTTAATGCATACGTAAGTCCTGTGCATTAAAATTTGTTTACTTGTAGTTTTCTCCAAAAAAACTGCATTTAAATAACCACTGTGCAAATATAGTACTGTGTGAAATATATATTTAATGTTCGGGGGTTGTAATTCTCTAGCAAAACAATGCAGATATTTACGTGCATAAGTGTCAAAATTGGTATTGAGATGGTTAAAAATGTGTGTATCTAATATAAAATGTGTCTTTCTTCATTTGAAGAAAAAAGAAATCAATTTTTTAGGGCAAATTGCAATCTGATCACTCTCTCCCACATTTATTGTGGCCTTGACAATGAAGGCTTCAAAGTTGTGTTGCAAAGATTTATTGCCTTTCCATCTTTAGAGTCCAAATCAATGGCACTGATACACAATTTTCTGGTGTAAAACACCTGCCTGCAAATATTTATTGTCTTTCCATCTTCAAGGTCCAAAACAATGGCACTGATACACAATTTTCTGATGTACCTGCCTGCTCTATCCCTTCAAAATGGCAGACTGCCTACACTGGCATATTAGCTGTATTACTGAACTTTATCCTTTTTCCATCCTCAGTGTCCACAAAACAAACAAAACTTTTATTACCTGAAGCTAAATGCCTGCTCAAACACTCATAAATGTACTTGTTCATACAGACTTTGTGCAAACCTGTATGCTATGTCAATTATCAGTGCCCAAAAAAGACTTTTATGGTTGCTAAATGCCTGATTGATCTCTTAGAAATTGTAACCTGCCCACATAGGCTTGCTAGCTGTGGTGCTATTTCTATTGTCCAAAGAAGACACTACTTATTTTTATTTCCTGATGCTAAATGCTTTCTCAATCTCTCATACAGGCATTCGAGATTTGGTGCAAACCTGTGTGCTATGTCCATTTTTTTTATGGATGCTAAATGCCTGCTCATTTGATCAGAAATTGCAGCCTGTCCAAACAGGCTTGCTATATGTGGTGCAAAACTGTAAGCTGTTTCCATAAAAAGTGCTAAAAAAAATCATCCATCTTTGGTCTTAAAAAGGAGATACAAATTTTAGATAATAAGGTGCCATCTTATTTCTCTCCAAAAATGTTAGCCTATCCAAGAAAGGCTTAAAAGTTGTCTTTCAACGTTTAATCCAGTTTCCAGTTTTCAGAAAATATCTCTATCATTTCTTTTTTACCACATATTATGCTTGTCCTTTCCCTTTTGAATAGTGGAATAACAAAAAATCTTCAAGAACTAGCCAGCAAATGTTTAGGATTCAAGCAAATGAAATAAAAAAAATTCAACACATCTGTGCTTAGGTGTATAAACCCTTTAAGGTACTTGCCTATACTAGTGTTAATATGAAAACACTCCTAAATAAAGAAAATTATATGAAGCAGCACTTTAAACTGTATTAGTTTATTAATTTTAAAGTGTTGACTTATTTGATTTTCTTTATTTAGCAGTTTTTTGTTAAATGTTTAGGATTGTTTGGGTCTTTGGTCGGTTTATCCCAGATTAAGTCTGTTAGACATCCCTTTGACATACTGTAGGAACTTAGCAAATAGGGAGCACATACTGTCCAGCTAATCAGTTCAGTTTTCATGGCTTGTTTTTTTGAAAAAGCACGCTCTAATTTATTTTCTAAGCTTATCAAATCAACCTAGTCTCTCCTTCTTACATTGCAGCCTAGTAAAAATACTTATATGGTGTTCTGCATGTCCGCGCAATGTTTCTGGTTTTGATTGCGACATAATAAACTGTTGGGGTTTTTTTACCAAAAATAATATACCGCATCTTTTTCTCCGAAATAGTGGCCCAATACAAATGTTTGCTTAACCTCTTGCCGACCGCGCATAGCCGAATGACGGCTTCACCGCGGCCGGCCAGTTCTGAGTGGACGTCATATGACGTCCTCCCAGAACGCGCTCTCCTGCGCGCCCCAGGGGGCGCGCACCCGGCGATCTCCGTGATCGCTGTGTCCTACGGACACAGCTGATCACGTGATGTGGTGAAAGGCCGATCCCACCGGCCTTTTACCACGTGATCAGCGGTGTCCAATGACACGCTGATCACAGGGAAAGGCAAGTGCCGGTTCTCGGCTGCACTTTCCTCACGCTGTCAGATCGTGAGGAAAGTACTGCCGAGAACCAGCAGTTGTCAGAGCGGGGATCGGCACCGATCATCAGGGCACTGATGATCAGTGCCCTGATGATCGGTGCCCAGCAGTGACACCCGCAAGTTCCGCCCAGCAGTGCGCCCACTAGCCCCGCCCACCCGTTCCCAGCAGTGCCTTCACCTGTGCCCAGCAGTGCCCCCACCTGTGCCCAGCAGTGCACCCACCTGTGCCACTCTGCAGTGCCACCTACCTGTGCCCAGAAGTGCCACCTACATGTGCCCAGCAGTGCCACCCACCTGTGCCCACCCACCTGTGCCCACCAGTGCCACCCACCTGTGCCCACCAGTGCCCACCCACCAGTGCCACCCACCAGTGCAGCCCAGCAGTGCTGCCAGTCAGTGCCACCAGTCAGTGCCCAGGGGTTGTGCCAGTCAGTGCCGCCAGTCAGTGCCCAGAAGTGATGCCAGTCAGTGCCGTCTATCAGTACCCATCATCAGTGTCACCTATCAGTGCCGCCTATCAGTGCTGCATATCAGTGCCGCCTATCCGTGACCCCTAATTAGTGCTGTCTATCAGTGCCGCCTATCCGTGCCACCTCATTAGTACTGCCTATCAGTGCCCTTTAGTGCTGCCTATCAGTGCCCATCAGTGCCGCCTATCAGTGCCCATCAGTGCCGCCTCATCAACGCAAATCAGTGAAGGAGAAAAAATACCTGTTTGAAAAATTTTATAAAAGAAACAAACTTTTTTTTTTTTCAAATTTTTTGCACTTTTTTAATTTATAGCGCAAAAAGTAAAGTGCCCAGTGGCGATTAAATACCACCAAAAGAAAGCTCTATTTGTGAGAAAAAAATGATCAAAATTTCATATGGGTACAATGTTGCATGACCGCGCAATTGTCAATCAAAGTGCGGCAGCGCTGAAAGCTGAAAATTGGCTTGGTAAGGAAGGGGGTATAAGTGCCTGGTAGGCAAGTGGTTAATGGGCAGTGAGTCTTTAAAACATTTAGGGTTGCAATGTTTGAAATATCCCATTGTAATTTTATTTCTTGGAAAACATTGACTTTTTTCCTCCTCTCATATTGCTGCCATGAGCCCAAATCAAACTGCTTGCATGCTCTCCAGCTACTGAGTGAACATTTTAGCTTTTGTCTTTGAAACATGGCACTATGATTTTTTTTTATAACACCTTCCTTTGGGTTTATGGTTTGGAGGTGTTTTGATGCACTCTGGATCCAACTTTACACACAATACAGTGTGTTACTTCATAGAAGGACACAGTAAGATATGCTATGTGAGATGTTTTGCCCCCTGTTTGGCAATTATGATAGCTTTAGATTTTTTTAAGCATATCTCTTATGGCAGTGTTTTGCTGTATTACCTCTGCTGCATCCAATGCCTAATTAAGGCTTATTACTGCTACACACATAAAAAACTTATTTTTGCAAAATGTACCCATTAAAATTGTATTTTGCGCTGGAAATCCATCATTTTGGTTTGCTGCTCTGTATGTAGGCCAAGCAAATATGTGAAAGTAAAGTAAACGACAAGACATGCAATTTATGTGATGCCAGAGTTTGATGATGCTGACACAGTCCATATGAATCATAACATTCAGTATTTTCAGGTACAGCTTTAAGGCAGTCCCAAAGTATGGTATTTAAATTTATTGTGTCTTTTTAATGTTGCCCTTTAAGCCACCTGAGAATGGCTTCTTCCCATTGAATGACAATTTAGATTTTTTTTCAGTAAGAACAATGACAGCCCCCAGACCCTTTTTGCCATTCCTTTGACTTTTAGGTTAGAGAATGGCCATTACTGAAACTGACTTTCAGCTCCTATTGATTTCAGTGGAGTTAGGATTGCATATCTAAACTTTAGTAATGAGAGCAGGACAAGCTCCAAGCCAAACCCAGGTTTGTTCAGCTTATTGTTAGATAGGAGTTTCTAGTTCGGCTTGAACACAGGTTCAAACCGTGCTTTGCTTGTTCAGGCATTCATCCAAATGCCAGACTATTACCTCATCTGCCAGGAGCAGACATCATATATAATAGTGGGTTTTTTTCCCACTACTATATATGACAGCTTCCTTCTTTCTGTCACTAGTTGTTAAGTAATGGGTATCCCCAGGCATGAAAACAAAGGGCCCTTCAGGTCTGATGTGAATTTTGGGGGGGAAAAAAGAACAAATTGAGGTCTCACAAATTCTATACCATATGGTTATGTACATGTTTGGTTACTTGGGAGACCCCACCTTCTTGTTTGTATTTTAGAGGCTGGGATCAGAGCTGTAATTCAACTAAGGAGTGGGTTAGGACCAGAGGCATGTCGTTGGTTATCTTTTTCTTTCTCTTGGTGGGTCCATGGTGATTGACGTGGATCAACATCACTGAAAGACATGATTGATGGCAGATGTACAGTACATTGTAGGACTTTTTTTTAAATAAAGGCACCTTCACAAACCTGTCTTTATTTACTTTTTCATGAATGAGAAGGTCATTCAGAGACATTCACGCCTGTGTCCTGCTGGAGGTTATTTTGTAGGGCTCTGGCAGTGCTCATCCTGTTCCTCCTTGCACAAAGGAGCAGATACCAGACCTGCTTATGGGTTAAGGACCTTCTACAGCCCTGTCCAGCTCTCCTAGAGTAACTGGAATCTCCTCCATGCTCTTGAGACTGTGCTGGAAGACACAGCAAACCTTTTGGCAATGGCACGTATTGATGTGCCATCCTGGAGGAGGTGGACTGCCTGTGCAAGCTCTGTAGGGTCCAGGGATCACCTTTTGCTACCAGTAGTGACACTGACACTAGCCAAATGCAAAAATAGTGAAAACAGTCAGAAAAAGATGAGTAGGGAAAAAAATGTCAGTGGCCTCCAGCTGTAAAACTATTCCTGTTTTTTGTTTGTCTCATTGTTGCCCATCTAGTGCACCTGTTGTTAATTTCATTAACACCAAAGCAGCTGAAACTGATTAACAACCCCCTCTGTTACTAAACTGTTCAGATCAATATCCCAGGAGTTTAATTGACTTGATGCTCTACTATGATTAAAAAGTGTTCCTTTAATTTTTTTGAGCAGTATTTATCTATACAATATATTGCCCAAAGTATTGGGACTCACCTCCAAATCATTGGATTGAGGTGTTCCAATCACCTCCATGGTAACAGGCTTCAATTACACACTTCTAACCCTCAAGGGAAGTTTACTCACTTACCTAATGTGGGTTAATTTGGCCCAGTGTGTATTTACAGCATAAATGGTAATATCTCATTGTGATATTTGCTATTGAATGCCTTTTTTGGGTTTTCCCATAGAACATTTTGGAGTGTGCTTTGATGAGTGCATGTTCAATCATTCATGCACATGCTGATGTACATAACATGCAAGTCGGTCATCCATCTTGTGTCTGCTCTGTAGGATAACAAAAAGCCAAGTATCCCAGTTGTAGAACCTATTTAAATGAATATCAAGATAATCTATGGCGAGTGCTGTATATAGCAAAAAGCTGCTAGCACAGGATACAATGACAATAAATCTCACAGTAGCATATGTGTATAAAGTGCAGCACTAAATCATATAGTAAAACATTCAAGAGTTTACACATAAGTGCAAACAAAACATATACATCAGTGAGACAATAATTATTAAATACAGTGTAAAAAATAAGTGCTTAAGTGCTGGTGTAAATCGCAAACAATGTGACAAATTATGGTCCATATGTGAGCCAATGATACTGCAAAATGCAAAACAGCAATGTATCCAGCTCCAATACAGTGCCAAGGGATCCAGTGAACATTCTACCACCACTATGCACTCACCAGAATGCTACTGGTATAGTAGCAATGATTGATGGTCACTATGCACTATTTTGGGTTGGAGGTCCTCCTAGAAGGAAAGCTAACCACAAGGAGCCCGAAATAGCATTTATAGTGTAGTATTTATTTAAAAATTTAAATAAAACTCCACGTGGAAACAGAGAGTACATGTGTAAATACACATACCAAAATGGCCGCTGCTCTGGATCACAGACACGGTGGCATGACATCAGTACGTAGGATCCACCCAACACATTTTGTGCGCATGCTGGGGCATCCAGAATAGAGCATCTATATAACAGGTAAGCTCCGCATTCCTATGACTGGATCCAAAAAAACAACTTCCTGGCATGTAGGTATTTGCAACTTACTCCCCCTGCAGAGCCACGTGTCTCCCTCTGCTGCACTTTGAAAAGAATATAGTGACTGTCTTTGATGTTCCTCCAGTGGGATCTTCAAGGTATCAACTGAGCAAAAGCCGGCACGACAGATGTGGACCTTCACTCCCTCTGGGCCATTTTGGTATGTGTATTTACACATGTACTCTCTGTTTCCACGTGGAGTTTTATTTACATTTTTAAATAAATACTACACTATAAAAGCTATTTTGGGCTCTATGTGGTGAGCTTTCCTTCTAGGAGGACCTTCAGCCCAAAATTGTGCATAGTGACCATCGATCATTGCTACTATACCAGTAGCATTCTAGTGAGTGCATAGTGGTGGTAGAGTGTTCACTGGATCCCTTGGCACTGTATTGGAGCTGGATACATTGCTGTTTTGAGTTTTGCAGTATCACTGGCACATATATGGACCATAATTTGTCACATTGTTTGTGATTTAAACCAGCACTTATTTTTTACACTGTATGGACTTTATTTAATAATTATTGTCTCACTGATGTATATGTTTTGTTTGCACTTATGTGTAAACTCATGAATGTTTTACTATATGATTTAGCTTTGCACTTTATACACACTACTTAAATGAATGCCTGTTTGATTCATCATTGTGGTCCATTTCTTTTTTACCCTGGGACTTTACTATATGCAATATTTAGTTATGCTGTGTATTCAGTATCTACTAGGCCAGTGGTCGGCAAGCCGCGGCTCGCGAGCCACATGCGGCTCTTTACAAACTTAAATGCGGCTCTTCTGTGTGCCGGGCGCCCGCTCCCCTCCCTCCTCTCGGGCGGCCGCCCGCTCCCCTCCCTCCTCTCGGGCGGCCGCCCCAAAAGGACTCTGCAGCTGTCAGGATGTAGGCGGGGCAGCCAGGATGTAGGCGGGGCAGCGTGACGAACTCCTCTCACAGTCCGCCCTGAAGACCAGAATGGCGCGGGAACACGGTGAGAGGAACGCGCGGAGCAAAGGTAAGTGAATTGACACAATATGGGGGATGAATTACTATAGGGGGGATGAATTACTATATGGGGAATGAATTACTATATGGGGGACTTACTATATGGGGGATGAATTACTATATGGGGAATGAATTACTATATGGGGGATGAATTACTATATGGGGGATGAATTACTATGGGGGATGAATTACTATATGGGGGATGAATTACTATATGGGGGATGAATTACTATAGGGGATGAATTACTATATGGGGGATGAATTACTATATGGGGGATTAATTACTATGGGGGATGAATTACTATATGGGGGATGAATTACTATATGGGGGATGAATTACTATATGGGGGATGAATTACTATGGGGGATGAATTACTATGGGGGATGAATTACTATATGGGGGATGAATTACTATGGGGGATTAATTACTATATGGGGGATTAATTACTATGGGGGATTAATTACTATGGGGGATGAATTACTATATGGGGGATGAATTACTATGGGGGATGAATTACTATATGGGGGATGAATTACTATGGGGGATGAATTACTATATGGGGGATGAATTACTATGGGGGATGAATTACTATATGGGGGATGAATTACTATGGGGGATGAATTACTATGGGGGATGAATTACTATATGGGGGATGAATTACTATATGGGAGATGTATTTTCAGTTTTAAAAATGTGGCTCTCAAAATAAATTTCAATCGTGGTTTTGGCGAGATTTGGCTCAGTTGAAAAAAAAGGTTGCCCACCACTGTACTAGGCCATTTGTTCCTTTGCAATTGTTTTTACTTATTATTCTCCAGGAGGATTATTATATTGCTTTATTGCAATCTTATATTGTTGTTCTCTGTAATTCTACTTGGAGAGCAACTTAAAGGCAGTCTACCATTTTTCAGTTTTACACTCAGTATAACTTGGAATGATGAGTGCTTCTTTAGATCACAGTATTTTGATTTAATCTTATGTTATTATTATAATTTTTAGAAATATTTTAATTAAAAAAAAATATGATTATAATTGTTAAATTTACAACTCTGCTCATTTGATCCCCCAAGGGGATGTGGTTTATATTTATCATTTGAAATAATTTAATTGTGGGCTAGGGTAAAATCATGTGAAAAAAGATATGTTTGTACATTTCCAATGGAAAAAAATAGTCAAAGGATATCATCTGCACAATCTTCCATTAATGCTAAACTACCAGTTGCAATGTGAAAATAACAAATAAACCAAAAAAAATACCTTTTTCAACATACTGTATAAGGTTGCTACCTAGACTGTCATGTGTATTCCCACATCCATAAAAAATATCTGATAGAAAAAGTGTTGCGCAACACAAAAGTGAATCAAATATCAACAGCAACGTATGTAAGGGTTCATGTGTTACAGTGCATAAAATATGTGACAAATCTCTAACTATGGAGAAAATAAACTACTGGCATTCTTTATATATATATATACAGTCATGGCCGAAATTGTTGGCACCCTTGATATTTTTCCTGAAAATCAAGTATTTCACACAAAAAAGGTATTGCATTAACACATGTTTTGCTATACACATGTTTATTCCCTTTGTATGTATTGGAACAAATATAAAACAGAGGCAGAAAAGCAAATATGACATAATGTCACACAAAACCCCAAAAATGGGCTGGACAAAAGTATTGGCACCCTTAACTTAATATTTGGTTGCACACCCTTTGGAAAACATAACTGAAATCAGTCGCTTCCTATAACCATCAATAAGCTTCTGACACCTCTCACCCGGAATTTTGGACCACTCTTCCTTTGCAAACAGCTCCAGGTCTCTCTTATTGGAAGGACACCTTTTCCCAACAGCAATTTTAAGATCTCTCCACAGGTGTTCAATGGGATTTAGATCTGGGCTCATTGCTGGCCACTTCAGAACTCTCCAGCGCTTCTTTGCCATCCATTTCTGAGTGCTTTTTGACGTATGTTTGGGGTCATTGTCCTGCTGGAAGACCCAGGATCTTGGACGCAAACCCAGCTTTCTGACACTGGGCCCTACAGTGCGACCCAAAATCCTTTGGTAATCCTCAGATTTCATGATGCCTTGCACACAGTCAAGGCACCCAGTGCCAGAGGCAGCAAAACAACCCCAAAACATCATTGAACCTCCACCATATTTTACCGTAGGTACTGTGTTTTGTTCTTTGTAGGCCTCATTCCGTTTTCGGTAAACAGTAGAATGATGTGCTTTACCGAAAAGCTCTATCTTGGTCTCATCTGTCCACAAGACGTTTTCCCAGAAGGCTTTTGGCTTACTCAAGTACATTTTGGCAAACTGTAGTCTTGCTTTTTTATGTCTCTGTGTCAGCAGTGGGGTCCTCCTGGGTCTCCTGCCATAGCGTTTCATTTCATTTAAATGTCGACGGATAGTTCGCGCTGACACTGATGCTCCCTGAGCCTGCAGGACAGCTTGAATGTCTTTGGAACATGTTTGGGGCTGCTTATCCACCATCCGGACTATTCTGCGTTGCAATCTTTCATCAATTTTCCTCATCCGTCCACGACCAGGGAGATTAGCTACAGTGCCATGGGTTGCAAACTTCTTGATAATGTTGCGCACTGTGGACAAAGGCAAATCTAGTTCTCTGGAGATGGACTTGTAACCTTGAGATTGTTGATATTTTGCCACAATTTTGGTTCTCAGGTCCTCAGACAGTTCTCGTCTCCTCTTTCTGTTGTCCATGCTTAGTGTGGCACAGACAGACACACAATGCAAAGGTTAAGTGAACGTCTCTCCTTTTTATCTGCTTTCAGGTGTGATTTCTATATTGCCCACACCTGTTACTTGCCCCAGGTGAGTTTACAGGAGCATCACATGCTTGTAACATTCTTATTTATCCGCAGTTGTGAAAGGGTGCCAATACTTTTGTCCAGCCCATTTTTGGAGGTTTGTGTGACATTATGTCGAATTTGCTTTCTTTCCTCCCTTTTTTTGTTTTGTCCCAATACACACAAAGGGAATAAACATGTGTATAGCAAAACATGTGTTAATGCAATACGTTTCGTGAGAAATACATGATTTCCTGGAGAAATATCAAGGGTGCCAACAATTTCGGCCATGACTGTATATATATATATGATCAGTGTATAAATAAACCGTCACAACATATATAAACAACACAAGCATAAAGTGATAACATATATAGTGATATAACATATATAGTGACATATAAGTTACTAATGAACAAAGAAAAGAAAGAAAAAAATGGCCAACAATGCAGTCCCTTGAACATGCAAACAACTAGATCCTGTGCTTTATGGAGTTTTCAAATATCCTTCAAATATACTCCACCCTCACCTTATTGTCTGGACTTATTTGCTTAAAAATAGGTCAGATGCCCATTCCCATTTAAATCCTATACACAAATTCCACAAAGCCAGGACACCATGGATAACACATTTTATGTCCCCAGATGTTGATTAAGAATTGCTGACTATCTAGAGACTTATCTCTACAAAGGGACAAAATGCCTCCTGAGCATTCTTTTTTCCCACCTAACTTTCTCTCCCACATTTTCACACTCTTTATTGTACCTTTTTCTATATTTTCTGAATGTATTTGCTCCTGGCAGATTTATCTACATTATCATCTTCAGTCTATAAATTATTGTCGAAAATCCCTGTCTGTACTCTTTGTTTCTAGTACATTTTGGCCAGTTTTCTGTCCTGCTGTTGGACACTTTTACTGAACAATTTTACTCTCCTGCTGCTGGCCAATACTGCTGTATCATCTGTCGTCTCTTAATTCATAAAGAGAGTTTATTAGAAATTGTCCAGACATAAGGCAGTTTTGGATCAGCAAGAACAAGGACAGCTGCAGCAAACTACCAACAAATTACCATCTGATAGTCAAACTTGGTCTATTACCATTTGATGAATAAGCATGTACCCCTGCTTAAATCACCAAAAAATACATTTTGTCAAACTAAAATCAGATGAAGGTGCTGTTGCTGCATGTAAACAAAACTAATTTTTAAGAAAAAAAAGTATTTCCAAATCTAGATATGCTCTACCAGCATATGCTGTTATTGATATGATCTATGAAATATTGTTCCATAGTATCTCACATGGTTTTAAGACATTCTATAACATTTGTGTATTTTTAATGCTGTCATTGAAATTTCATAGAAAGATTCTTTCTCCTCTACATTTTTTCCCCTTTTTTCAAAATTTATACATGTCCCTCTTGGTAATGCCCAGCATCCATGCCCTTTTACAGTAGTTTGTATATTAGACCTAAAATGAGCACACTTTAATAAAAGGATTGCCCCCCCCCCCCCTCCAATTGATTTCAGTGGGATTCACTGTTAAGTTTGGTTTCAAACAGGATGTGCCGAACTCCCAGTGAATCAAACCCAGGCACATTCACTTATCCCTAATCTTCAATTATCTCTAAGTAACTAAAGTTACAAGACAACAATTTTCATTAAGACAAGATGAACATTAAAATAGAGTTTTGACAAAAAAATGGTACGCATGCTTCACTATTTTGAAATCAGAAGTTATACCATCTCCACGATTTGCGTGGCCTGCAAAGCTTATGTTGTTTAATGCGCTTGTGTCATCAATACAGCTTGTAGACCAAGTTGAATGTAAGTCTAAAGGGTATTTTATGGATTTTTTGTCACCTTGTATTAAAATGGTTATTCAGTTTTTTTTGTATAGACTTGTTTAACACTGCTGTAAATTAGAAAGGCTTACACATAGTTTACCAAGCATTCATAACAATACAAGCTATATTCTGTAAAAAGAGAGAACATATAAACCCTCTTTTATCAAAACCTGAACTCAGTGAACCGTTTTTGTTTTCAAACAGGCAAACATTAAACCTTTGTATTACCAAATGCTACAGTACAAAGAAAGAAACTGAATTTCAGAATAAAAAAAAATACACATTTATTGGCAAAATAGCTATTTAATGGCTCCAGGTGCTGATTTTCTACCCTTTACAATATCTTTTATTTTTCTGAGTGATTGAACTGGTTATTGTAATTTGAACTGAATGCAACCTGAATTTACCGTTGGCTTTCAATCACTTTATGCTGGTCCAATATTATTATGCAAATGAAATTTAAACCAGAGAAGGAATTCCGAAAAATGCAATCCATTACAGGATATCTATACCATAGAGTTCAATTTTCTTTTCTTGCTCTCTTTTATTTCTCTCTAGTGATTCTTTAAAGAAAGTTGACAGACATGCTGCAAATTTACATTTAAAATGATCAGATATGTCACGTCCATCAGATAGGGGAGATGCTGTGCTATAAAGACAACCATGTCCTTAAGCTCATGTTTTAAATCCCTCTTGTTACCATCCACATCTACTAAAGAATGCAGAGGCATATATTTAGGCATCTGACAGAGCTAGATTCAAAAAGAACACATGGGCGAGAGTTCATTAATATAGATCTACATAAATTGATAAGCTGGTATATTTCTGACGATTGCAGCAAAATGTAACAAACAAATCAATGGAATAAATGTCAGCCCTCATTAATATTTTATGACTGTAACTTACTTTGTGGAAATAAGAATTTTCTATCCTTGATGTTCTGAAAATACATAGCTTGCTTAATCTATATTATTGGGTAAGTTGGGTTTGATGTTTTTGAAATACCATTTTTTAGAACATTAACCACTTTATGTCCAGTAGCTTTTCATGCCAGGAACATAATTTGTTAAACTAAAAATTTAGACAGTTTAGCAATATGAGGAAAGATGCATAAATGTACTGACTAATCACCACACCTTATTTTGTATCTTAATATAAAAATGATAAAGATAATCTCATGAACACTAATGTAGGACTACAGCTTCCTAGTGACACCATCACAAACTATCATGTGAACACATTTAATTACACTCCAATAAAAGGAAATCCTGTAGATCTATGTCTTTCAATGTGTTTTTGCACAATGCAGATCTAATGTGGGCAGTAATGAAATATTGCGTGTTTATTCTGTTCTGGACATTAATGCTGAAAATTTTATAGATAGGCAACTCATATCCTCATATTGATTAGTGGTTCCAAATTAATAATAACTACTGCAGTAGGGAACAGACTCAAAAAAGATACACTCAGCATCTTTCCAAATAACTGTTCTGTTTATTCGGCGCATTTGAGGTTTTATTATACACATGATTATGTAGGTATCACATTAATATTGCAATTGTACTTTTATGGTAACAATGGGCATTACATAGGCAAGTTAATTTCTAACCAGAAGTTGAAGGAATGCAAACATAATCAAAACATTCTTAGTGCCCTGTGAACAATGAGTGCAGTGTACAGTACGTAGGCAAAGCATACAAAATAGAATACAATTGTATATAGAATTTTAAAATTTCCTTTTAAAATCATCAAGCTCAACTTTGAAATTGTGCGACTTACAGTGAAGTTGCACAATTTCAAAGTCGGGTGAGATACCGATTTCAGGTGCGATTTGCAAGACATCTGACACAGATATCTATGTAAATCGCACCAAAAGTAGTACATGTACTATTTTAGAAATCGTTGCAGCTCTGACCAAGTCAGAACCCACACTGATTTGACTGCTCTAATTGTGGACAATAGGGTGCGAGTTGGCATATGATTTGCAGGTCGAATGGCATGCAAATCGCATGCCAAGTCGCACCAGATGTGGCTGGGGTGTTACAGTCTCCCCTCTTTTGATCAATATGTTACATTTTGATCAAAACCATACCTACTATAACCTGGAGCCTCCTTACATTTAGGCGGAACTAGTCCCGGCCCAGGAGGAAAACTCCACTAGGGAGAATCTAATAGCTGAGAACAGCTATGTCATTACAAAATTACCTTTTATTGTGACTAAAACTTACATAAAAAAAACAAACGATTGATAAGAAATATTTATAGAGTAATTGGCTGTACACTCAGATCCTGTGGTCAGAATGGCCTTGAAGATTAATTGTAGACATGCTCACTTATCAGCATAGTTAAACGCAGACAATTCTATAAAAAGTGGAAGACATATAAAAGACAATATGACTTCAACATGGCTAAACTACTTTTCAAATCACATTAAATATACATATATCCCATATTAATATATTTATTAGAATAAACAGTACCCCAGACTGTGATTCCAAGAGGAAACCAAATTAAACACAGAGATAATTTAATGTAGTCAATGTTACAGTGCCTGTGTGGATCCAGTTTACTTTTCCTTCAAATTTTGTAAACTGTACATGAAATAGAAGCTATATTGTGTCTCCAATCATTTTCTATATACATAGCATAAATGTCACTTAACAGTCCACAAGTCACCTGACTTTAATTTATGAGATCCCTCCAAACTGGAATTTGGGGAGAAAATACATAAATTAGTTTGTCATAATCATTCTCTGTGAGATCCAAGTGGAGGACTTCTGCTGCTGAGAAAAATATAAGCAAGTGAGCGACACACTTCCAAACAAAATTTCATTGGGAGAGAGTTCACACATCCCCTTAGGGAATTAAACAATATGAAGACATTCATGCCATAGTTTTCTAGTTTCTGACATCTCCTTAGTTAATCTACTTTCTCCACTACATTGTAGATGATAGAGGCTGTAAAATAAAACCTCAAACATTTTGTAAGAACTCTCCTTTAAAATGAGTTCCTGTTACTCTCTGTAGCTTCTGGGACTCTGTACTTACAAACTACTGATAACACTCTTTACTGTGGCCTTTGCAGTAGCATTTGTCACTTGAAAAACTTCTGGCCATTCAGAAAACATGTCCATACAGACCATTGCATACTCGTCATATTTGACTTGGGCATCTGGATATATCCTTTTGTAACCTCTGGAAAGGATGTTCAGTTTTTGGTAACACCTTTGGTAACAGGTAAAACAAGAAGCAGTATATTCAAAATAACTGTGGTGAACTCTGGTGCTATCCCAGGCTCATTTAATAAGGCAGCCATAACTGCTTTTGACTGGTGACAGGGTCCATCTGTCAAGCTGAAGGGAAAAGAGTGGCTTTCAGTAAAAAAAGATCACCTTTTTCCAAAGTCCTGTTACATAAGAAGTTGCCTCCACTGTGGACCACTTGTCCTTCTTGTCCTGGGGTCCTCAAAGTTTAATAATTAATCCCGGCTCTACTGAGCCAGAACTAGGGTGGAATCTGTGAGTTGCACAGACACAGCAAGTGTTGGGGCTGTAATGGAGCATTCTTAGTTGTCTGGTCTGCTTCCAATGTGTCAGTTTTAATGTTAGTATGGCTACCAAGAAGCTGGCAGGCTGAAGACAGCCAATCAATTAACTTAGCATGCTTGATTGGTTTACCTGCTGAAGTAAAAAACTTCTAGCCCTTTAAATGGAACCAAAAATCATATATATAATATATCAGTATGATACCAGTAATAGCTAAGGTTCAGGATTTCTAGAATGAAGTTAAAAATGCATACTCAAAGGGTGGGGGTGGGGGGTGGGGGAATAGGTAAGGGGAGGGGTAAAAGGTCACCGAGATTAAGGTTATTTCTGGGGAGTGTTATGACAGAAATGTGTAATGTATAATGTCTATTTAGTTTTATTAGCTTTTGTACATTTAATATGGTGATTTGAAAACAATAAAATATTTAAATTAAAAAAAGAAAAAATGGAACCAAAATCATGAGCCACCCCAAAGGCTCAATAATCCTCTAATATCAATCTATCTTTTGATAGCTCACAGGCTTTGCTAAGGCATGGAGTTCTGCTTCTTGACCTGGGGAAAAAAGGATCCAAAGACTAAAGACAGAGCGTCCTTCTGGGTGATAACTGTATATTCAGTATGGGTCTAGCCATCCTCGGTATAAAACTGGGATCAGAAAATCAAATATCTCGGTCTTCAAGGAGTGTGTCATCACTGGGTTCACAGCAGCGGATTCCTATAACATCAATATAACACATGTGGTTTTTCTTTGTCTCCAGCTTCCTCCAACACAGGCTATAAGGTGGCTGGGTTCAAAGATACGCCTTTTTCATTGTTAGAATTGTATATAAACAACAATACAAATTCATATTTTGTGAACCTTGCATTTGACAAATATTTAGTTGGGCTGTTTGCAAATAATTGCTGCACAAAATGTGGGACCATTAAAGTTGAACAATTGACCAAAATAATGTCTGAACCTTTGTCTAGTAGAACCTTGCATACATCTACTGCTCTGATACAGCAAGGTGAACCTGTCATTATTAGGTCCAGCTTGCATGAATATTATCTCAATGGATTTTTTTTTTCCTATCATGCTCTTTTTGTAAAAACTCTAGTTTCAAATTCTAAAAAGATAACCTTTTCCTGGTGATATTATAATTTGCTTGCTCTGTTGCTAGTTTTAGTTAAATAATACAAGTCCTTAGTCTCCATCTTACATATTTTTCCAAAGTCACAATATATGATAACAATACCGTGCAGTCATGCAAAGATGTCCCTAAATCCAAAGTTTTCTTCAGCTTACTGCTGCACTGACAAAAGAAAAAGACACATCATCTCACAGTCCACACATTCTGCTTTGGATTTAAAAATGAAAGTAAATAAAAACAAAAGTACCAACAATCTGTACATGAAAGAACAAAAAAATCATCAGCCAGATCAAAAAATTATCAAACAGCCAGCTTTAGGTGGCATCTATCCTAACAGTGTGTGTGGGCTTGGTGAGATGGGTCTGTCATTTATTTATTACTTCTCATCATGGGCCGCACACAGGGGCGGGTTGACAACTTATGGGGCCCCCGGGCAATAGGGGATCATGGGGCCCCTGTGTCCTTGCCCAAACTCAAAAAAGCCTATGAAAAAGGTACCAGGGGCATCTCATGTGGCCCCTTACTGACCCTCTGGCAGTGCCCGAGTTTCCAAATGGTCAGTCTGGCCCTCGCCGCACATCAAGTTACTATAAGACCTTTAGTTTTCATTTTCATAGAAATGGTCTCTTGTATCCTGTCCATTTAAGCTCTGTTAAATATTAAGGCAGCTGCAATATAACCACCTCATGTTAATCTAAAGTAACCACAGGAGTATTAAGAGCAGGACACTCTTAATACTCTTGTTTTTTATTGTATTGTAAAAGTACTGTCTCACGTTATATTGTAAAGCGCTGCACAAACTGTTGGCGCTATATAAATCCTTTATAATAATTATGATAATAGTTACAGATTGTCCCAATAACCTATATTCCATTTCCAGCTAAAGGTTGTCTGAACCAACTAAAATATATCTATATCATTACTAAAATTGTTAACATCCTATCAGAAAATAATGCCTGAGTGATAATCTCAATATTACACTGTAATTTCAATTACTGTATACAGACACATATCCCCTAAAGGAGGACGCTTTACCATATTTCCCTTTTTTAAATGCACCGTTTCCACTATCAAAGAATATTTAATTTGTGTTATTTTATACAATGCTCAGCATACATGTGTGCACCCCAACAGATTTGTCAGAAACCGTTACTTTCCTTTTAGAATCAACATTTTCTACGGGACACTTTACTACAAAATACTCCAACAAATGCGGACCATTGATTACAAAGAAGATTTGTTAATTTGAAAACACAGAAAAGTATTTTTCCTAACAAATTAATTCAAGACCATGTTACAAAAAGTGAATACACCCCAATGAAAGTCTTAGGAGCAAAGCTACATTTTAGACAACAAAATCCTAATTAACAAGAATTCAAATACAGGTGAGTCTAATTATTCATTAAACAGGTGTCCAGCAGGCAGTTGATTATAAAAGGGTGTTACTTACGAAAACCCTTCCCAATTCATGCTGTCAGCATTGGCACCACATGGAAGAGAAATGTCACCAGGCCTGAGACATAGAATATAATTTCTTTACAGAAGAAAGGTGAAGGCTACAAGAAGATCAGCAAAGCTTTACTTATCAGTCAGAATACCGTAACAAAAGTGATACAAAAATTTAACAAAGATGGAACTGCTACCATCTCACAGAGACATCCAGGCCATCCACAGAAGTTAACACATCGATAAAAGCGTCTTCTGATGAGAAGGGTTGAAGAAAATCTCCATGCAAGTTCACTGCAGTTAGCTAAAGAAGTAGAAAGCCAAGCTGGGATGATCGTTTACGATGGCACAATATGGCATACACTGCAGAGGAATGGCATGCATGGGTGTCATCCACGAAGGAAGCCTTTCCTAAAGCCCATACACAAAAGAGCCCACCTAGAATTTGCCAGAGCCGATGCTGAAAAAAAATAAGACTACTGGGACTCTGTACTCTGGAGTGATGAGACCATACATGTGAGATTATACATGTGATCTGACTTGAGTTATATGAGTCTGGATGGAAGTATTCATAACAAGCGTTTGTTGACCCCCTGTAGTCAAGGGGTCAAAGGATCTGATAAGCCTCCAATTTGTAATCATAGTGGTGCAGTATTCATGTTGGTGGTTATATTGGAATGAAGATTTTGAGCTATTCATCACAAAACAAGGGGACTGTTCTATATACCCTATAAGGACTGTTCCACATATGTTATTCTTATTTGCACTACAATTTCTAGCATTGGTTCACTATTGAGCACCCTTTTTATCGGATATGTAATAATTGTACATCATTTGTGGATATTTTTGTTTTTATTTAGTTTGTTTCACTTAGCACAACACTAGAGATGTATTTGTATTTGTGATTCAGAGAGGATATCCTCTTGGTGTGTTTACTGCATTGTATACAATTAGGTTTGGATATTTGCGTGTTTTTTTATTTATTATATAACATTAATATTACAATTGTACTTTTATGGTAACAAGGGGTGTTACATAGGCAGGCTAATTTCCAATCAGGATTTGAAGGAATGCAAACATAATCAAAACATTATTAGTGCCTTGTGCACAATGAGTGCAATGTACAATACATAGGCAAAGCATACAAAATATAATACATTTTTATACAGAATTTACAAATTTCCTTTACAATGCATTTGCCAGCACATTGTCAATGTCTAGGGATCCAGCAAAGATGCTGTGGAGTATCTGAAATTAGGTTGGCTGCTTTAATCACTTTAAGTATTTTTTTAATAAATTAAGCATGCATCAGATATCCCTTAATTACTTAAATGAATAATTAAATAGATCCCACACACAAGTAAAACAATAACTTTTCAAGGGGTGAAAAGCATAGCCAACTGTAACCCCCATCCTCAGGAAGTTCACCTTGCATATTTTTTCCAATCCATACTGACATACTGTATATGTGTGTGTGTTCATGTTTTAAAAGATAGCAAATAAGCTTACAATTGTCAATATTTAGATGTGTCTAATTATGATCAAAATTACATTTTGCACTAGATAGCTGGACCAATAACTTAAAACTAGAAAATGGTTCTTGTGAAAAACTGATTGGTTGTTAGTAGGTAATAAATAATACTGAAATTTACTTTTTTTTAAAATAAAAACTGTGGTTAAAAAATAAAAGGGAAAAACTTGTGTGATTTGTCTGGGTTTCTGTTGCATCAGAAGCTAGGAATTTGCTAGCTAGGGTGCTGTCTTATCCATGTTAAATCTTAATATTATATATTTTATGTTCTGGTTTATAGTAGTTATTTGCAATAATAACTAAAAATCTAACTATTTGTAGAGATTTGCTTCCTTAAGAGATGCTCTTGGGTACATAAATAACAATTTGCAAGTGTAAGTACATTGCCAGGTGGAATTTAAAGAATAAAGTAAATAATTCAAACTGTAGTACAGACTCATTATACAGAACAACCTCCTGCAGTGTTATACTAGATGATTTTATTATCATGTCATAGTGAGGCACGGCAGGAGTTTTGAGATGGTTCCTAGCTTGAAAATTTATTTGCTGTTTACACTGTTTAGAATAAATATGTGGGTATATGTACATGTCAAACCTGACCTTGTACTCAGTTAAGATATACACCAGGTAAAGGATCCATCAAGGGCAGTAGAGTAATATAAATTAATTCTTTATAAGCATTTCCCATGGCTTATAAGGTTAACAGCAGGCTTTAAATAAATATACGCATAGCATGTTTTAAAAACATTACTTACATTTAGACCGTAAGGCTCTGTTCACATTAGCATGAGCACAGATGTGACTTGATCTGCACAGACTCTCATAATTGAAATCATATTGTTTTCAAGTGAGCCCATTGTCATCAATGCAACTCAGCAATTTTGGAGAAGATTCTTGCACTACTCTGGTGTGATTCCAGCATGATTTTTGCCCCATAGAATATACGAACCTTATCCAAGTTGCATCAAAGTTGCACTACATAATCACACTGAAAGTTGGATCAAACTTTTTTTATTGTATTGTATCTGTGGTGTGATAACACATGTGGCCACTGGCAAAGTTTGATATACCCAAAGCTAAAAACTTACAATATCATGAAATGAAGTGGCGCCAGTGAATATAACACAAATGTGCAAAACAATAAAATAAACACTGTCCAATGTGCAAAACATAAAGTCTTAAATCAAAGTCCATAAATATATACATAAAAAGATTTTCCAACATCCAGCAGATCCTTGTAGTGTAAAGAAAAACAGAGTGACACCACCTTAATCAATCAGCTTCCAGGTTTTATTGCTTCCAGGTTTTATTGCTGATGCTTAACTGAACATGCTGAGGTTAGAAGCTGATTGGCTACCATGCACAGGTGCCCAAGATTCTGAGTCAACCAGTTTTAGTAAATCTCCCATAATATGTTTCTCAGGCTTAAATCCTCCCCAGGTGTATGCACTTCCATTCTGGAATCACTCCTCTTATGCAGCAGCAAAAGGCAACTCCCACTGGAACAGAGAGAGCTCACCAAGGATCCAACAGAAAAACAATGATAATGTAGTAGTTTTATCACTTCTCACCTAGCCACCGTACATAGACGGTTGGGTGGGACAAGTGTTATTTTGAAAGGATGTACTTGAACATCCCCTTGGGCCGCGTAGTGGCATGATCCTGTGATAGCTGTGTCCCTTGGACACAGTGCATCACAGATCTGGACATGGGTTTTCTGATTGGCCCTCCCGTTCATGTGATGGATGTATGCAAACACAATGGTAGAAATGTGATTAGAATCAAACAGCCACTGTGTCGTCAGTACTGTACTAAAAAATAAAAAATGACCAACTTCTAGTGACACCATATTATATAGTTTATTTACAAGGTAAAAATAATACCTCCAAAATATCTGCTTTCCCATCAACATACATTAAAGTAGTTATAAATCCTTACTACTGACTAGCCTCAGGTGATACACAGAGATAAAAAAAATCTCCTACATATGTGAACCTTTGGACTTAATAACTGGTTGACCCTCCTTTGGCAGCAATAACCTCAACCAAACATTTCCTGTAGTTGCAGATCAGACCTGCACAACGATCTGGAGTCATTTTGGACCACTCCTCTTCACAAAACTGTTTCAGTGTAGCAATATTCTTGGGATGTCTGGTGTGAATCGCTCTCTTAAGGTCATGCCACATCATTTCAATCGGGTTGAGGTCAGGACTCTGACTGGGCCACTCCAGAAGGTGTATTCTGTGCTGTTGCAGCCATTGTTTTGTTGACTTACTTTGTATGCTTTGGGTCATTGTCCTGTTGCATCACCCATCCTCTGCGGAGCTTCAGTTGGCGGACAGATGGTCGTACGTTTTCCTGCAAAATGTCTTGATAAACTCTGGAATTCATTTTCCCATCAATGACAACAATCCGTCCAGGCCCTGAGGCAGCAAAGCAGCCCCAAACCATGATGCTCCCTCAGCCATGTTTTACAGTGGGGATGAGGTTTTGATGTTGGTGTGCTGTGCCTTTTTTTCTCCACACATAGTGTTGTGTGTTCTTCCCAAACAACTCAATCTTGGTTTCACCTGTCCACAGTATATTTTGCCAGTAGTGCTGTGGAACATCCAGGTGCTCTTTTGCAAACTTCAAACGTGCTGCAATATTCTTTTTGGACACCAATGGCTTCCTCCGTGGTGTCCTCCCATGTACTCCATTCTTGTTTATTTTTTTCCTTATTGTAGATGTGCCAACAAAAATGTTAGCATGTGCCAGAGATTTCTGTAGGTCTTTAGCTGACACTCTGGCATTCTTCTTTACCTCATGCAGCATTCTGAGCTGTGCTCTTGCAGTCATTTTTACAGGACGACCACGCCTACGGAGAGTAGCAATAGTGCTAAACTTTCTCCATTTGTAGACAGTGTGTCTTACTGTGGACACATGAACATCAAGGCTTTTGGAGATACTTTTGTAACCCTTTCCAGCTTCATGGAAGTCAACAATTCTTGATCGTAGGTCTTCTGAAAGCTCTTTTCTGCGAGGCATGGTTCACATCAGACAGTGCTTCTTAAAACCAGTAAACCCAAAACAGGTGTGTGTTTTTTAAGGGCAGGACAGCTGTCAGCAACACATCCAATATCATCACACTGATTGGAGTCAAGGTTGGCTCACTCCTGGCTCCAATTAGCTCTGGGAGAAGTCATTAAGCTAGGGCCTCACATACTTTTTCCTCCCTACACTGTGAATGTTTACATGTTATGTGCAATTAAACCGTGGCAACATCTAATGGGAGAAGTCATTAAGCTAGGGCCTCACATACTTTTTCCTCCCTGCACTGTGAATGTTTACATGTTATGTGCAATTAAACCGTGGCAACATCTAATGTTTGTGTAGTATTATGTTCAGCAGACTGTGTTCTTCTATTGTTGTGACTTAGATGACGTTCAGAGCACATTTTATGCCCAATTCATGCAAAACTCCACGTAATCCCAAGGGGTTCACATACTTTTTCTTGCAACTGTATATAATTTTGCCTTTCATCATAGACTCAAATGAATGGTAAAAGGTGAAATTTTGGCAAAATTGGCTAAATTTCTATAAAACTTTTGCATTTTTAATTTCACTCATCCACATTGACCAAAGAGTATACCATCTGGGTTCAGATTTCCAGGAAGTGTATTTTAGGGCACTTAAAGAAAATTAGTCTTCCTCTTCATAGTGACTACAGATGTGTTCAGTTCACCTACATCTAAAATTTGCATTCATCTACTTTAAATCTGTGTACCTGTATCTTAGAGAACAATTAAATAAATAGGTTCATAGTGTTATTAAAAAATAGACTGGTGTTAAATAGTTGTATTTACTGAAAATAGTGAAGTAACTTTAAAAAATGTAAAAAGCATTTAAGTAAGTCACTCATCCATGTACCCACTCTGTAGTACTTAAACTGTATGACAATTATTGTGTACATGAAAAAGCAACTGTATCAAGTGGTTTATCCTCAATCCATAAATCTTTCATGAAATGTATGAACCATGATATTTTTAAGTGAAGTATTTGTATAGGGGGGGTCACATTGAGGAAAGGACATGATACTGGTGAGATGATTTACTTGCTGATCACATCTGATCAGTTTAATGGTTAAATCAGTTTCACTTAGACATCTGACAAAGTAAGAAGAGAAAGCACTACTAGATTGTAGATGTTCCTGTGACAACCTCATCAATCAATTAGATGGTATCATTAATCAATTATCAGTTCATTTCAATTGTCTGAAATTGTCAGTAAAGGATGTAACCTATTCAGATTATTACATGACAGGTCGCTGGCAGCTGCAAAGTATGTTCAACAGCAATCGATATAGGTAATTGCTGGCTCAGAAAACAGCAGCAAAAAACTGCAGCCACCGGCAGGGCCTAAAACTTGTGGGGGGGTGAATGAGAGGGGCGCTGTGGCTGGTACCAATCTTCCTGCAGCAGCTGAAAGCCCTCTTCTCTTCTTCTCCCTCCTGCCATCATTCAGCTGCAGCAAGAGGAAATTATAGGGATCGGTACCAGCTGCCACTCCTGTTCACACCCCTTCTTCTTCTTAAGCTGTTTGGCCCCCCAAACTCCCCTGTATCCCCCGCAGCACTCCCCTCCTCTCCTACATGGCTAGTGGTACAGTAAGTGGGGGGTTGAATAAAGGCATAATCCTCCTCAGCATGGAGAAGTTCAGCATGCGGTCAGTAAGACAGCCAGAATATAGTTGCAACATATATATAAAAAATGCAGCGCTTAGGGAAGTGATAATAAAACACAGTCCAATGAGAGAAGTGCTCCGTGATTCCTAGTGCAAATGGTAAAAATTCACACTAACCAGACAGCGCAAAAATATACGCATGTGTGTATATATCCTGAAGAATCTCCTCTCCACTCGGATCTGGTCAAAGGAATAGCCGGAAAAGATAGAAGTCCTACGCCCTCATGTGGTAAAAGAATGGTCCAGCAGGTCAGAGAAATATCTGGGTAAGCCTCCCCCTTCACAGGAGCTGACACAGGGATCACTTGGGGCTGTAAGAATTGAAGAAGCTCCTCACAGGAGACATAGGGAAGTACTCATAGTGTAGTAGATAAGGCTTTATTATGAGAACATAGGTGCATAGTGAACAGGGTATATAGCAAGTATGAATGAACACACTGACCCTTAGAAAATAAAGATGGCCGCCGGGCCTCCTCGTGGCTCTGGCGGCTTAGTGTCAACGGCGTCCTGGGTCCCACTGACGCGTTTCGTGCGCACGCACTTCTTCAGAGGTGGAACATAGGACCATCACGGAGCACTTCTCTCATTGGACTGTGTTTTATTATCACTTCCCTAAGCGCTGCATTTTTTATATATATGAATTGTGGGACTTTATATGCGTTTTCCTATATGTTCAGCTGCTGCCACTGTTGTTGAGCGCTTACTATATATTTGTTACCTTTTATAGTTGCAACATAACCTTCCTCAGCACTCATTCTCCTGGTCTTCCCTTCACCTGCTCTCCATCCTGAATAGATTTCCTGCAGCATCCAGCAGGATGAAGAGCGTGGGAAGGGAAGACCATGAGAACAAATTCCCAAGAGGGTTATGTTGCAACTATTTTGTCGCTGTCTTATGAATTGCATGCTGAACTTCTCCATGCTGAGGAGGATTATGCCTTTATTAAACCCACCCGCTTACTGCACAGCTAACCAGGCGGGAGATAAGGGGAGTGCTACAGTGAGACCAGAGGAGTAGGGGGGGACATCTATCTATTGTATCAGCTGCACTCCTGAACCCTGCACTTTGTACATAGCGCACCCCTGGACACTGCACTCTGTACACAGAGCACCTCTAAATCCTGCACTCTGTACAAAGAGGACCCCTGAACCCTCCACTCTGCACCCCTGAACCCTGTACGTAGAATGCCTCTGAATCCAGGGCCGGATCTAGCCAGTCTGATATGGGGGTGCAGTAGAAAATATCTGGGGGGCAGAGGATAGGAGGTCAGCAGGGCAGTGTACAAAAACAGGAATCAGTAGTGTACTAGGGATCAGCATGGCGGAGTACAGGGGTTAGCAGAGCAAAGGGCAGAGATCAGCAGTTTGTAGGCCAGTGTATAGGGGGTCAGCAGGGCAGAGGTTGGTCAGTCAGCAGAGGACTGTACAGGGGTCAGTATAGCAGTGCACAGGACATATAATATGTTTTTTTAAAGGTGAGCCTAGCCTGTAAACAATATGTATACACTGACAATATTAATACCCATAACAAGTAATCTGACTGGCTTTACAATAAAAGTCAAAACAGGATGACAAAATGTGAAGACTGGGATTATGAAATACATGAGGCACCCCGGGAAAGAACAGAGAAATACGTTCTGTGGGTGGCCAGTGGGAGGGTCTTAAAGGGGGATTGAACAGAATCTGTGCCTGCTGCATAAAAATGCACACCTATACCACACTCCTTGTACCCACAAAATACTAAATAATGTGCCACAACCAACAGTCTCGAAGACACATCTAAACCTGCAGAACAAAGGAATATGTTTTTATGAACACAAAAATTATATTTGTGTCTTAGGCAGCCATACAGTTCATGGATCAAAATTCATCTGTATCAGTAGGGGCTGGTTGAATTTTGATCCATGTATGGGAAGGCTGGTTGTACAGAAGTCAATCTACCGATCGACTTCTGTAGAATCAGTCTCTAGGAAAATTTCTGCATGATCAGCACCACGGACTATAGCTGGCAGCACTGATAAGTGTATTCTGGCAGCATTGAAGCCTGTTCGCTGTCAGAACACCTCAGGGAGGAGTGATTCCCCATCCACTTCGAATTTGTAATTTGTAATTTACATTTTTTTCCAACACATTGTTGAACAAAAAAATTACTAAAGTATGGGCTGCAGCAGTCCAGCAGAATGCACCCTTACATCAGAATCCGGCAGATGCCCCCTTTTCTATGGGCACATTTTTCCTATCCATGAACATTTTCGGATAAGAGAAGTGTGTCTGTTTTGTACAAACTGTAAATTTATGGATGGTTGGCAACACAGGGTTCGGGTGTACACAAACTGCCACTGTAATGTTTTGTGGACATGGCAGAAATTCTGTTCTCTGTTTGCTTTCTGTGGGCACAGTGCCTGGAGAAGGGAGGGTGACAGATGGGGGAGAGAGGGGAGGGAGATAAAGGGGGGAGAGAGGGGAGGGAGAAAGAAGGGGAAGAGAGAGGAGGGAGATAGAGGGAGGAGAGAAAGAAGAGAGATAGAGGAGGGAGAGAAAAGGAGGGATACAGATGGGGGAGAAAGGGGAGGGAAATAAAGGGAGAAGAGAAGGGGGGAGATGGGGAGAGTTCAGTTGTAGTGCAGTGCTCAGTTTGCTCACCCAGGCTGGTCTCTGCAAGTTCAGGCAGAGGAATCAATCCTGCAGGCACCATGTATTTGCCAACTGCAGTACTTCAAATTTCACAGCCACATATCTTCTCAAGCACAGCACTGGCCAGGAATTGGAGTATGGGTGGGGCAGTTGGGAGGAGAGGGGCAGGAGGAGCCAGTGCACATCGATCCCCTCTCTCCTCTCCCATCAGTGCAGGTAAGGGGAGGGGGGAGTGTGCTGTCTGGGCTGTGTGAGCCACTGTAGACAGCTTCTCCTGTTGGACAAAGTCCATGGGTTGCCTGGGGGGGGGGGACACAGCCCACCCTAGCACCCCCCTAGGTCCAGCCATGGTTGAATCCTTCACTTTGTGCACAGCACACCCCTAACCCTGCATACTGTACGTATCTCACCCCTAAACCCTGTACTCTGTACACAGCACAACCCTAAAACCCAGCACTCTCTACACAGCGCACCCCTGAACCCAGAACACTGTACACAGATCACCCCTGGACCCTGCAATCTGTGAGAGTGAACCCCTAAACCATGCACTCTGTGCACAGTGAAACCCTGAACCATGCACTCTGTACATAGCTCACCCCTAAACCCTGTACTCTGTACACAGCGCATCCCTAAACCCTGTGCTCTGTACACAGTGTACCCCTAAACCTTGCACTCTGTACACAGCACACCCCTAAAATCCAGCACTCTCTACACAGCCCACTCCTGAACCCAGCACTCTGTACACAATGAATCCCTGAACCCTGCATTCTATACTTAGTGCACCTTTAAACCCTGCACTCTGTACATAGCGCTTCCCTGAACAATGCACTCTGATAAAGAGTAGATAGATATTCTTACAGATAGAAATGGCCCTTTGGGGACAACCATACTGCTGATGAGGACCCTGATGAAGTTGAGTTTGATACTCCTGCTGTAAAAGCCACTATCAGAGGATTATGAACATTCAGATGATAGGAAAGCTATACTTTATAGCAAACATTTAAGAAAGGCAAGATCTATGTACTTTCCAGCTGGCTGCTGATACATGCTTTAATTAGCATATCTGGGTTGACCATGTTACAATTATTTATCTATCCATATGTAGAACCCCTCTAGTTAGCCAGGGGGCGCTAGCTAGGTTTTTTAATTAGATGATGAATAGCAGCCTGGAATGAGTCAGCCTGGGATGAATAAGCCAGGTAACTTGAGGTCAGGGCTAAGGGCTCTGCAGATCAGCTCACTGATATCTCCCCTTGCTCTAAAAGCTTGTGAAGTTTCTAAAAGGCAGTGGGTGTGGGTGAGGAGGGGCTGATCTGCATACTTAAGGGATCTTGGCCAATCCCCAAGCAGGAGGCTTGACATGGGGCCAAGACAGACCTTAAATATGAGAGAGCCTGATCAGCAGGGGAGTAGCGTTGGGTGGGAGATGGAGTGAAGTCTGCAATGTGGAGCCTAGGAAAGAGTTGGAAGACGAGATCTCTCAGCCTCAACAGCCCCTGAGATAGTACAGCCTGTGAAGCAGGGAAGGAGACAGCCCAGCATAAAGCCTGAAGGCAGCCACCAACCCACAAGCTTGCAAGAGAGGACTGAGTGAGTAATCTCACACACTCTGGGCCGGATAAGGGGAGAGGTCAGTCAGGTAGCCAACCCAACTAGCTCCTCATTTGGAGCTGCTCAGCTAAAGTGGCAGATCCTGGATCCCCTTGCTAAGGGATTTCCTCAAGCAGCTGGGTGAAGAGGAGAATTCATCTGGGGTCTGAGGTAGTACACCAGGAGGGCTGGAGAGCTCTCCAAGCAGATAATCTTTGTCTCTGGACATGTACATAGTTACTAAGGAGTTGTTCTCAGGATGCAGTTTCCATGGGCATCCCATATACTCCTCAACTCTATCCAAGTTCAATACCCCTTAAAAAAATAACAAAAAAAAGAAAACAAGCTCAAAGACTGTTTACTGTCTCCAGTGTGCAAGGTCTGAAGAAAATGTGTGTTGCCTGGCTGTGCAAGACTATAGGGGAACCCAAAACTCAGTGACTCTTAAGAGGTAGTGCTACACATACAGTATGTGTGATTTTTACTAAGCAGATGTAACTAATATAGAGGGACTATATTTAGATTTGACAATCCATGCTTAAATATGCTCATTTGAGCTGGTCTGTATTGAGTTCGGAGTGGGTGACCCAAATTCAGTAGCTGTGTGACATCCAAACTAGTATTTGGTGACAAAAACAACATTGTCTAAAAAAATCTTCATTTAAGCCTATCAGATGCAGGAAGAATAAATGGTAAATCCACCTCATTTCTCTTTTTCTTCATTCCAAGACCCTATCTCCTTCTCAATTCAGGAATTTTTTCTAAAATCATAACTTTCAAGTCACCATTTTTGTGTCTTCTCCTAAAAATATCTGGGACTGGTAAATGTGTTTGTTTTAACATAATGGATGATCTATACTGAGCCAATCTATCTTTCACTTTGTGTGTGCTTTCCCCCACATATGTTACCTACATGGGGAGAACAAAATATAAATCACAAAATATGATTGGCAGGTCAGATGATGTCTAAAAGCAACATTTTTTCCTAGTAATTAGATGTACAAATGTATTTCCCTTAATCATCGGGATACATTGTATGCACGCCAAACATGGAAAAGAACCCCCTCTTTGGAGGCCTAGAAATGCCTTTTTTTTTGTACCTGCAGAGATAAATGGAAGTTCAACTCCATTAAAGCAGGGCTCCACCCAAAAGGGGAAGTTCCATTTTAAGGCTTTGTTCTCCTCTCCCCATTAAGGATTGGCACCTTTGGGAAGCAGGTACCTGACTTTAACAGGTACCCACCCCCATTTCCTTTACGATCGCCTAAGATGATCAGAAGCAGAAGTTGTCCTCGCCCCTCCCTCCCCATAGTCTTCTGGGACACGTGACAGGTCCCAGAGGACTACAGGACCATTCACAAAGCACAGCACTACTTGTGCATGTGCAGTGGGCACCTGGCTGTGAAGCCGCAAGCTGTTACAGCCAGGTGCCAGCACTAAAGATGCCGGCGCCGGGGAGAGAAGACGGCTGGTGAAATCAGCCATGTTGAGAACACCGTTGGACCGAGGGACAGGTAAATGTTTTTATTTTAAAAGTCAGCAGCTACAGTTTTTGTAGCTGCTGATTTCTATTTTTTTATTCAACTGGAACTCCGCTTTAACCACCTTCCGCCCGCCATATAGTAAAATGACGGGAGCAGGGTGGTTCTCTCGTTCTGATAGGACATCATATGACGTCCTTCCATTCTCACCGCGCATGCTCGGCTCAGGGAGCGCACAACGTGGCGATCGCCAGTGCTCTGTGTCCCTCAGACACAGCGGATCACGGAAAGCCGAGGATGTCGGCTCGGTCATGTGATCAGCTGTGTCCAATCACAGCTGATCATATGTAAACACGGAAATGCCGGTTATCAAAATTTCTCTCCTCTTGAGCTGTCACGCTGATAGCTCGAGAGGTGAGGAGAGCCGGTAATCGGCTTTCCGCAGAGGGGACAAGTGTGCCCTGATGATCAGTGTGGCCCCAGAAGTACCACCTGTCAGTGTCCATCAGTGCCAGCAGTCAGTGCTCATCAGTGCCACGGGCCAGTACCCATCAGTGCCACATCAATGCCACATATCAGTGCCCATCTGAGCTGCCTTTCAATGTCACCCATCAGTGCCAGTCAGTGCCACCTATCAATGCCAATCAGTGCCACCTATCAGTGCTGCCAATCAGTACCAGTCAGTGTCGCCTATCAGTGTGCATTAGTGCCGCCTATCAGTGCCAGGCAGTGCCGCCTAACAGTGCCAGTCAGTGCTGCCAAACAGTGCCAGTCAGTGCCGCCTATCAGTGCCAGTCAGTGCTGCCTATCAGTGCCGCCTATCAGTGTCATGTATCAGTACTGCCTTTCAGTGCCCATCAGTGATGCCTGTCAATGCCCATCAGTGCAACCTACCAGTGCTTCCTCATCAGTGCCCATCAGTGATGCCTGTCAATGCCCATCAGTGCAACCTACTAGTGCCTCCTCATCTGTGCTCATCAGTGCCACCTATCAGTGTCCATCAGTGCAGCCTATCAGTGCTCATCACTGCAGCCTCATTAGCGCACATCAGTGAAGGAGAAAAATCACTTATTTACAAAACTGTATAACAAAAACTAAGAAAAAACTTTTTTTTTCAAACTTTTCAGTGGTTTTTGGTTTGTTTAAGAAAAAATAAAAATCCCAGAGGTGATTAAATACCACCAAAAGAAAGCTCTATCTGTCTCAAAAAAATGATAAAAATTTCATATGGGTACAGTGTTGCATGACCGCGCAATTGTCATTCAAAGTGTGACAGTGCTGAAAGCTGGAAATTGGCCTGGGCAGGAAGGGGGTGTAAGTGCCCTGTAGGCTAGTGGTTAAGACATCTCAAAAACTGTGATTTCTTTTAAAAACATGCAGAGGTAATTGATGAAATTTCCCAATGTCAGAATATGCATCCATAAGTATCTGCTAATTATTTTTGATTATGCCAATATGGTCTTATTATATGCACAATAAAATGAGTAATGAATTAAATCTGTTTAGTTTTACTTTTACTTGTTATCTGTGTAAACTTACTTCCTTTCCTTACACTCCTAATGCTTACTTTCAAGTTCCAGTGAATCCTTTGGATATCCCCTTGTTAAAAAACTATTTGACATCTCCTGCTATCTCCCCTTTCTGTGCGTTTCTTCACTGACAATGAGGTACACTGAAAAACTGACTTTTCACAATGGATCAAAATGTGCGTGGTGAATGAAAGCTGCTAAATAGTGACAATTGGTTCTTATCCGTTGAAGATGAAAGAGTCCTTTTAAAAATCACGCCAAACTTGTCTGAACAAAACTTTGTTTCTTGGTATATAATTCACTAGCTACCATCAATTTTAATGCATCCATCAATCTCTTTCACTTGATCAATTGACATGTATAAGCCTGACACATCCCATATCACTAAAAATAAACCAGTGACATTATCAGATATCATGTTTAGCAAAGTCACTGTTGTCCTTGATGTACTGTACGTCCTTGTCCTCTGCACCAAAGGTACCAACAATTTATCCAAATATGTAGCTATAGGCACAAAAACTGACCCTTTACCCTAAACCATCGAATGACCCAGGGGAGTTAAAAGGTCTTTATGGATCTTTGAAAAAATGTACTGTGTGGGATCCTTGGATGATTGCTCTGCAAATAATGAAACAGCTTCTTTGTTTACAATCCTGCTCAGGTCTTTTGTAGACAAACCTCCCCCATGTTGGATCACCTGGCAATTTCTTGTATACCAGGGTATCTGGAAGTTGTTGAAGAATCTCTAGCCTATATTTTACAGGGTCCATTATCACTAAGTAACCCCCTTAGACTGCCACTTTCACCAATATATCTGTTCTTGAGATGTCAGGGCTCCTTTTCCTACCATCCCCACTACATATATAAGAAATTAAATGGAAAAATGTATATTCCTTCCTTCCTTCACATATATTTATATATATATATATATATATATATATATATGGATTAAAATTTCAAGTCCAGACCTACCAGCCGGGCACAAAACTTACTCTCAACCAGTTGCCCCACCCAACCTTGCCCAGGTCCGTCTCCAACCCCAACCCCACCGCCGACCACCCCCAACCACGCCCCCTTAAAGCTTATGAAATTAAATTTTTCTTTAGAATAAAGAGTCCAAAATATAAAACTGTACACAGTAATGTATATCCCAGCTCCCCTGTACTCCATTATAGTGATATGACATGTATACAGTAATGTATATCCCAGCTCCCCTGTACTCCATTATAGTGATATGACGTATACAGTAATGTATATCCCAGCTCCCCTGTACGCCATTATAGTGATATGACATGTATATAGTAATCATTACTGTATACATGTCATATCACTATAATGGAGTACAGGGGAGCTGGGATATACATTACTGTATACGTCATATCACTATAATGGAGTACAGGGGAGCTGGGATATACATTACTGTGTACATGTCATATCGCTATAATGGAGTACAGGGGAGCTGGGATATACAGCACTGTGTACACGTCATATCGCTATAATGGAGTACAGGGGAGCTGGGATATACATTACTGTGTACACGTCATATCGCTACAATGGAGTACAGGGGAGCCGGGATATACATTACTGTGTACACGTCATATCGCTACAATGGAGTACAGGGGAGCCGGGATATACATTACTGTGTACACGTCATATCGCTACAATGGAGTACAGGGGAGCCGGGATATACATTACTGTGTACACGTCATATCGCTACAATGGAGTACAGGGGAGCCGGGATATACATTACTGTATACACGTCATATCGCTACAATGGAGTACAGGGGAGCCGGGATATACATTACTGTATACACGTCATATCGCTACAATGGAGTACAGGGGAGCCGGGATATACATTACTGTATACACGTCATATAACTATAATGGAGTACAGGGGAGCCGGGATATACATTACTGTATACACGTCATATCGCTATAATGGAGTACAGGGGAGCCGGATATACATTACTGTATACACGTCATATCACTATAATGGAGAACAGGGGAGCCGGGATATACATTACTGTATACATGTCATATCACTATAATGGAGTACAGGGGAGCTGGGATACACATTACTGCTCCATTATAGTGATATTACATGTTGTATACAGTACTTACTCCTAGTCCCTCCGATTCCCCCATGGCGGTGGAGAGGGTGCCTCCTCTCAGCGGAGGAGAGCGGACCTCTCCTGCACCTGTCCCCTCAGTGGCGGTGCCGTAGAAGCCGGAAACCGGAAGTTGTAAACCGGAACTCGGCTTCACAATGAGGCTTGGAGTGCAGGTGCAGATGCTCCATCTGTGCTCGCCGCTCGCCACAGAGGAATTTCTCCTCGCATTTGGCGAGCGGGCGAGCGGCTTTTTCAAGCCCTGTATATATATATATATATATATATATATATATATATATATATTTTATATATATATATATATATAAAACAAAACAGAAAAGTTCACATAGAAAATCAGTTTCCCATGCAGGTTTCCACCATCACATAAATGACATTCAGCCTCCTGGCTCCCTCTAGCAGCGCCACCGCTCAGACCTTTTGCCTTGGTCCTCCAAACCATCTAACCCAAACCTCAGTGCTCCCGTACAAGCAATGTACTTCAGCTCTTTTTCAGCTCCTTGGTACTGTCAGGAATTTTATACAATTAAGTCAGCAATATTGAATATTTATAATAATAGATTTATTGCAGTGCCTCCAGCCTTCCTCAATGCTAATCAGCATAAAATAAAATAAATATAACCACCCTGACTTAATTTCCTGAATCCTTTTATCTCTGTATAGAAATTTTAAGCACAAGAACGTTATCAATGAAAGTGATCGTTAGGTTGAGAAAGCGATAATGAATGGCCAAGATAATGTTTGATGTGGTGACCAATCAATCTCTTTCCCATCTAAACTTTTTATTTTTAAAATTCCATTATCAAAAAACTAGCCTAGAGGAGGTAGTTCAGAGTATTTACCCAAATCTGATTGGAAGGTATTTCTATTGATTAACACAATGCTTGTTTAGGCATTGACTGTGCCTGTTCAACAGATGTCGCTCTAAGACTAGGAATTCCTGTTTTTGAGTTTTTGGAAATAAACTTGGAAGTATTCAATTCAACCTTATATGAGACATATTTTTAACCCAGGTTTAAATATGAATATGTTATCCTGGTCATAGTGTGGATAGGTGCAGTCCCCTGTGTGAATATTACTATTTGTGATATTAATATTTAATGTACCTTCATTTTAATCTTGTTATATTTGTTACAAAATCCTTGTATTATATTTGTTATTAATCCACAAAGGATATAGGGATAAATATCATATTTTCATTTCTCATTTCAGTTCTGAATCCATATATGAAAACATGCTTATTTTTTATTTTAAGTATTATGATAATACATATACATGGTACAATATTTAATGTATCTTGCATAGTATCATGTCCTATATATGCGTACATTGAAAAGTATTTACAATTTTATAGTTGTTATTTTCCAAAAGTGTCCCTAAGGTGTAAATTGTTTTTTCTTCTAAAATAGAGAAATAAATTTAGTTCACTTTCCTTTGACCGCTCTCTATTTGAACTCACTTGTAGAAAGATTCTATAAGGTTGTACTTTGTTTCCTAGAGTACCCTACTCAGTTTAATAGCATTTCTCAGTGTCTGTTCAATGCAATAAGTGTGGTTTCTACCAACTGGGTAAACCGATTCTGTCTATTCCCAGTTACAAACTGTTTGTTGTCTGAGTATCCTATCTATACATTGTCAAGAGATAAAATGTCCTTGGTTGCAATCGAGTTTTTAGCTGTGTGTCATTAGAAAGCAACTCTTCAAGGATCTTTAGATTTGACTTGTAACACCTGTGACTTCAGTTTATCTGAAGTTCAATTGTGCTCTCACAAGTATATTTAAATATAACTAAAGGCAAACCTGTTTTTAGTTTTGGATAGAGCGCAGAGGGATTAGAACACCTGTCAGTTTTTATTACTCTCAGTGCCCCAGTTAGGGAGATTGACCCTCTCTATTTGTCCTGTTTACTATTATCATTGAAAGTGAAAGTAAAGAAAATCCCAAATTTTGGGTTGTCCCCAGAAAAGTAATAGAGGGGAATTGTTCCAATGGGGGCACTAGTTCTGGTGACCTGGAGTTCCCAAGGGATTCCCTTAATTTGCAGGGATTTCCTCTCACTTCCTGTTTGGCTATAGGACAGCAAATTAACTACCTGCCGACCGCAGATAGCCGAATGACGGCTGCACTGCGGCCGGCCAGTTCTGAGTGGACGTCATATGACGTCCTCCCAGAACGCGCTCTCCTGCGCGCCCCAGGGGGCGCGCACCCGGCGATCTCCGTGATCGCTGTGTCCTACGGACACAGCTGATCACGTGATGTGGTAAAAGGCCAATCACAGCGGCCTTTTACCACATGATCAGCGGTGTCCAATGACACGCTGATCAGAGGGAAATGCAAGTGCCGGTTCTCGGCTGCACTTTCCTCACGCTGTCAGATCGTGAGGAAAGTACTGCCGAGAACCGGCAGTTGTCAGAGCGGGGATCGGCACCGATCATTAGGGCACTGATGATCAGTGCCCTGATGATCGGTGCCCAGCAGTGCCACCCGCAAGTTCCGCCCACCTGTGCCCAGCAGTGCGCCCACTAGCTCCGCCCACCTGGGCCCAGCAGATCACCCACCTGTGCCCAGCAGTGCACCCACCTGTGCCCAGCAGTGCACCCACCTGTGCCACTCTGCAGTGTCACACACCTGTGCCCAGAAGTGCCACCTATCTGTGCCCACCCACCAGTGCCACCCACCTGTGCCCACCCACCAGTGCTGCCCACCAGTGCCACCCACCAGTGCAGCCCAGCAGTGCTGCCAGTCAGTGCCACCAGTCAGTGCCCAGGGGTTGTGCCAGTCAGTGCCGCCAGTCAGTGCCCAGCAGTGATGCCAGTCAGTGCCGTCTATCAGTACCCATCATCAGTGTCACCTATCAGTGCCGCCTATCAGTGCTGCATATTAGTGCCGCCTATCCGTGCCACCTCATTAGTACTGCCTATCAGTGCCCTTTAGTGCTGCCTATCAGTGCCCATCAGTGCCGCCTATCAGTGCCCATCAGTGCTGCCTCATCAACGCACATCAGTGAAGGAGAAAAAATACCTGTTTGAAAAATTTTATAATAGAAACAAAGAAACTTTTTTTTTTTTTCAAATTTTTTGCAACTTTTTTATTTATAGCGCAAAAAGTAAAGTGCCCAGTGGCGATTAAATACCACCAAAAGAAAGCTCTATTTGTGAGAAAAAAATGATCAAAATTTCATATGGGTACAATGTTGCATGACCGCACAATTGTCAATCAAAGTGCGGCAGCGCTGAAAGCTGAAAATTGGCCTGGTTAATTAGGGGGTATAAGTGCCTGGTAGGCAAGTGGTTAAGGGAAATCTCCGCAATGGGACACAGATGGCGGAAAAAAATTATGACGGGGTTATAACTCTCTGCTCTATTCAGAACGAAAAAAAATTTGGCTATAGTTTTGCTTTAACATTCCATATTATTTATAATTTGATATCAGCAAAACCCTGACACTGCTCTCTCACTGACTGCACCTGTTTTGTGCAGATGTACACACTATGGCTGCCCTGTGCACTAACTCCTGGGGAAGGATTGGAGTCCTCTTGACCCCAATGCATAGACCTCCTGTCTCTCAGGTGGAGGTCCTAGGTTATAAAGGCTATGAACCCCTGTACACTCAGCCTGCTGGTTTCTGGGGCAAGAACAAAACACATGATTGGAGACTTCTTCCCTCCCAAAGCGCTTCAAAGTCTCTGAGCTGCAGACACTGATTCAGAAATGACAAAACCCGGAGAAAGATGAAAAACTACTCCCCTCAGAACCTTTCCTTATATATATATATATATATATATATATATGTATATATATATATATACACACTATATTGCCAAAAGTATTGGGACACCCCTCCAAATCATTGGAATCAGTTGTTCCAATCACCTCCATGGCTGGAGGTGTATAAAATCATGCACCTAGGCATGTAGACTGCTTCTTCAAACATTTGTGAAAGAATGGGTCTCTTTCAGGAGCTCAGTGAATTCAAGAATGGTACCATGTTAGGTTACCACCTCTGCAATAAGTCCATCCATGAAATTTCCTTGCTACTAAATATTTAACGGTCAACTGTTAGTGGTATTATAACAAAGTGTAAAGTTTGGTGGAGGGGGGATTATGGTGTGCGGGTTGTTTTTCAGGGGTTGGGCTTGACCCTTAGTTCCAGTGAAGGGAACTCTTAAGGTGTCAGCATACCAAGACATTTTGGACAATTCTATGCTCCCAACTTTGTGGGAACAGTTTGGGGATGGCCCCTTGCTGTTCCAACATGACTGCGCACCAGTGCACAAAGCAAAGTCCATATAGATATGGAGGGGCAGGTTTGGGGTGTAGGATCTTGACTGGCCTGCACAGAGTCCTGACTTCAACCCGAAGTTGTGAACCCTGTGTTGCTTTTCTCTATATTCCCACAGTGGCAGGGCCTAGCACTATCACAATATGCAGACATTAATGGCATAAAACACTGTGTTTAGACATATAAAACATACAAGGAAATGAAGGGTATACAAAACGCACTAACATAATGATTATGTGAATGTCAGCAATTATGTTAGAATTAGATGCCTTTGAGAGTTCTAACACTAGTAATTGGTATATATTTAGATAACATAAAAAAATGACCAATAATAAATTGCATTTCCAATGATAAAACATAATGATATTCATTGTTCTTACTTCCCTTGTAATTGCCTGCTGTCTGCATCTCACAAGCTCTTTGAATTGAGTAACCACTGCTTAAAGAAAAACAAAGTACATTAAATGCTGCAGAGAAAATAAGAAATGCAGTCTGTAGTGATCAAACATTCACATTTCTGTTTGTCATTGACCGTAAATAATCATTCCTAGGCCATTGTTAGAATAGTTTTAAGAAAAGTTTTAAGAACTCTTATCTGGAGTCACTGGATGCAATTATAAAATAACAAAAAAAGGGGGAAACACTCCTTTTGTGACCTCTACAGTTACCATCATGCTTCATCAACCCATCAATTTCTATTACATATTTAACCACTTGCAGCCCTGCTGCTGTGCATTTACTGCTATGGGGCGGCAGATGCAGGCACAGTCATGTATATACAGTATATGTGACTGCCTTCTTCTGGGATTGTGGGCACGTGCATGTGTACCCCTTGACGACCCTTTCTGTGACTGGAAATAGCATGATTTTGGCATATAATTTCAGCCAATGATTTTGACTGAAATCAGCTGATTGGCTGTGCCCTTTCACACACAGAGTTCTGTATTTACAAAACACAGAATTCTGTGTACAGGGAACAGCCATATGTTTTACATATGTTTTTATCCTATTTGTATCCAATTTCCATCTATACAGACCTCTATAGGGCTCAGATCCCTGGTCATGTCAGCATATGGGGACCCCATACACATACATGTACAGTGCTCAGCATAAATTAGTACACCCAACAGATTTGTCAGAAATCCTTTACTTTACTTTCAGAATCAACATTTGGGACACTATACTACAAAATCCTCCCACAAAATCAGGCCATTGATTGCAAACAAGACTTGTTCATTTGCACACACAAAAAAAGTATTTTTCCTAACAAATTTGTTCAAGACCATGTTACAAAAATGAATACACCCCAGTGAAAGTCTTAGGAGCAAAGCTAAATTACAGACAAGATCCTAATTAACAAGAATTCAACTACAGGTGAGTCTAATTATTCATTAAACAGGTGTCCCGCAGACAGTTAATTAGGGTGTTGCTTAACAAATAAAACACCCTCCCATTTCATGCTGTCAGCAATGGCACCACATGGAAGAGAACTGTCACAAGGCCTGAGCAAAAAAATAACTTCTTTACACAAGAAAGGTGAAGGCTACAAGAAGATCAGCAAAGCTTTACATATCAGTCAGAATACTGGAGCAAAAGTGATACAAAAATTTAACAAAGATGGAACTGCTACCATCTCACAGCGACGTCCGCAGAAGTGAACACCCCAACAGGAACGTCTCCTGATGAGAAACGTTGAAAAAAAATCGCCATGCAAGCTCACTGCAGTTAGCTAAAGAAGTAGAAAGTCAACATGGGCTGATTGTTTCTTGTGACACAATATGGCATACGCTGCAGAGGAATGGCATGTGTGGGTGTCATCCACGAAGGAAGCCTCTACTAAAGCCCATGCACAAAAAAGCCCACCTAGAATTTTCCAGGGCCTGTGCTGAAAAAGAAGACTACTGAGACTCTGTACTCTGGAGTGATGAGACCAAGATAAATGTTTTTGGAATTGATGGCTTCAAAAATGTATGGCATTGAAAAGTTGAGGAGTACAAAAAAAAATGCATGGTGCCTACAGTGAAACATGGTGGTGGAAGTGTCCTTCTTTGGGGCTGCATGAGTGCTGCTGGTGCCATGGAGCTGCATTTCACTGATGGCATCATGAATTCACAGATGTACTGCTCTATATTGAAAGAAAAGATGCTACCATCACTCCATGCCCTTGGTCATCGTGCACTTTTCCAACATGACAATGATCCAAAACACACATCTAAGGCTACTGTTGCATTTTGAAGAAGAACAGGGTGAAAGTGATTCAGTGGCTAAGTATGTCTCCTGATCTGAACCCAATCCAACACCTATGGGGAATTCTGAAGAGATAAGTTGAGCATCACTCTCCATCGAGCATGCAGGCTCTAAAAGAGGTCATTCTTGAAGAATGGATAAAGATCGATGTTGAAATATGTCGTCAACTTGTTCAGTCGATGCCTAGAAGACTTTGTGCTGTCCTCACAAATCATGGAGGTCATACAAAATACTAGATGGAGTCATTTTTGTTGTGGGGTGGATTCATTTTTGCATTAACTCATTTGATTAAAAACTGTAGATTTTTTTATTAACCTTAATTTCATGTAATGCACTAAACAAATGTTCTATAAAACGCAGTATTGTCAATATTTTGGAAATTTTTATTGTGTTAATTGGGATATTGATTAAAAGTTTACTTTTTAAAAGGGGTGTACTCATTTATGCTGAGCACTCTATATACACTGTGGCACCTCATATGTGGTTGTGGCTGTCAGTTATCAGTATGAATATTGCTACTACTGTTGATGTTCATGAGGATATTTTGTGGGTTGTGAGTTCCTCCTGCAAGAGCAGTGACTCCATTCTGTGGCACCACAGCTGCGGTGATTGGCTCCCACTGCTTCACTTCCTGTGTCCAACAGGAAGTGAAGCAGGATACACTGCTGGTCTGCGACTTGTTGGGGCATGTGTCCCAGCGGCCTGTAACCATGACAGCACATGCCACATTTATGCATTCCCTCCACCAGACCAGTGACTCCACTCTGGGGGGCCTTAGTGGTGGTGTCCAGTGGTCAACAGGAAGTGAAGAGTTTGATTATTGTCACCAACATCACTAGTATTTCCTTTTGGTACCGTCTAATATAAAGTTCAGCAGTCGGTGTTATTACTATATTCTATGTTGTGAGTTTTGTGGCTATAGATTTGGGCATATGGTCTATAATAGATATTCAACATGTGAGATCTGGTGAGGGGTAGTCCTAGTACATCCTTGGCATTGTTTTGACATTTTATTGACAGCTTTCAGCAATTGATTCTTTGCATGACCTGTGACCTGGACTCCACCACTTTTGTGGGGCAAGTGGAGGGGCGAGAGTGGTGGAATTGATATATATATAGTTTCACTTGGCATATGCTGGTTAACCTAGCTCTGAGGAAGGGGGTGTGCTGCCGAAACACATCAGCTTGACCGACCTGATGGACTAACATGTGAACACATGACTCCTACACGCTGTGGCATATTTTGATTTAACACATATTACACATTTTTTTGGCACACCATTAAACCCTTGGTTGCTCCTAGATGTTAACCCTTTTTCAGCCAGTCTCATTAGCACTGATCACTGTATTAGGGTCACTATTGATGTCAGTGTCATTTAGTAAGTTAGTGTACCAGCCAGCTAGTGCCAAATTTACCACCACACTATCACAGATCACTGATCACTACCATTACCAGTATAGCTTCATAGCCGTGTAAATTCCAGTATATATACCATAGTTTGTAGATGCTACAACTTTCCAACAAACCAATTAATATGCACTATTTTTGGGTTTTTTTTATAAAATATTGTTTTTTTTTTTAATTGTTAGTCTTTTTTTTGTCTGTATAATAAAAAACCCAGTGATGATTAAATACCAGCAAAAGAAAACATTATTTGCGTGAAAAAATATAAATTTATTTTGGGTACACTGTTGCATGACTGGACAATTGCCAGTTAAAGTAGCGCAGTGCTGAATTGCAAAAAATGCTCTGGTCATTACATTTTCCTGGAGGTCGTGTTTAAACAAATCACTGGAAGAGGACTACGGGAATAATTATAATAAAACAAGTTTTTATTGTTATTCAAACACTTAAAACTATTCTATATAATTATTCTATATAATTGAAAGACAAAGTCTCCTCATCATAAGTATGCTGTATATCTCCGATGCCATGAGATTGTAATTACTGCATAAAAATACCACAAGCAATTATTACATGTACACGTATTAAAGATGTTTAGAGAAATACCTAATCCATACATATACAAATGGCATTGTAGAATGTATTTCATTCTAAAAATTGGAGCTGTAACTACACCTAATTGTGCATGCTACAACAGCCCTGTCTAACCTATTACATCATGCATATAAAAAGTGTTTGCTGATAAACACATTTGTTCTACAGAGTTCAGCTGCAGTCCTGATCCCACAGTAGGACTCCAGATTATTTTAGTGATTATTAGAATGCAAGATAACTCCATAGTTATTTGCAGCATTTATTGTTCCCACATCTCGGTGAAACAGACTGACTTTTCTTGCTCATGTGAATGCAATATCCAAATATATGTATGTTTGCACTCCACAACAAAAATTGTAGACCCATGAAATTATTCCTTCCTATAGAAGATCCCCATATGACACTCACTCTTCCTATGTCCTAGAAAGAAGCCTGCCAATCGTGTGGGATACAACACTCCTATAGCACTGATGAGTTCTTTCAGTCACAGGTGTATCCACTTATCTTAATGAAATGCATTCTAATTTTCATATATATTGTATTGCGTAACACTTGGATGCATGTAGCTATACACAATGGCCCTCCTCATCGCATAAATCAAGTATTAGCTGCACCCCATTTCCCCCTCCCAGGAGGCATCTGCCAAAAGTATGGAACTCATAACTCCAGCCCTACTATTCCAATGATGGGCTTCACAGTTTAAATGCATTTAGCATTTTGGTCCAGCCCTTTAGGTGTGGACTTTAAAAAATGTCTCATCCATGAAACCTACAACATATACTGTATCAAGCCATGTATGTCAATTTGTGTCTCTCCTCTGACAGTATAGTGGCTGCACTTCACCAGTATGTGGTCATTTAAACAAATGCAGATGTCATAACATCAAATTACAATCCAATCTTAGGTCCACAAGAATCACTGTAAATAATGAGATGCTGCACTAAATCAGTTCCAAACTGGGTTTGGATAAGTATAGATAACTATACCATAATACAGATTCTCCAAAAAGGTTTATTGATTTATGGCAGCCTGGACCACTCAGGATGATGGCCTATTTCAATATTTAACAGTGACTACTGTGATGTAATTATATCTGCATTTGTTTGAGGTGCAACCACTATACTGATGGAGGAGAGACACGTGCTGATTTTAACATTTTGGAATTATCATACATCAGAATGCTTTCTCAGTAGGTTATACAGTTAAACTGTGAAGCCCATCATCACAATAGTAGTGTTGTAGTAATGAGTTCCATACTTTTGGCAGGCACCTTCCAGGAGGGGGAAAAGAGGTGCGGCTGCCATATGGTCAACAGAGGATTAATACTTGATTTATGTCATAGTGAGGACAAAAGTTATTTATATGCAGGATTTAGTTACACTGTTAGTTTGAGAAAAAAAAACACAAGTCAATCTAGTTCAACCAATAGAAAAAAAAAATAATAGAAAACCTCAATATGCACAATCCTATAGCCATAGCTGATCCAGAGGAAGGTAAAAACCCAATAAAACATGATCCAATTTGCTCCAGTGAGGGAACAAATTCTTCCTGATCCCCCAGGAGGCAATTGGATATTCCCCAGATCAACTACCTCTGGTGTTAATACCTAAAGTATAAATGTTAGTATTCAGATATTTTGTGCATTTAGGAATATATCCAGCTCATTTAAAGAAAAAAAATCTACTGAGCTGGCCAGAACTAATTCTTGAGGGAGTCTATTCCACATTTTCACAGTTCTTATTGTGAAGAAGCGTTTCATATGTGGAGGTTATTCTCTTTTCCTCCAGGTGTAAAGAGTGCCCTCTTGTCCCCTGTAATGACCTGAAAGTAAATAACTCAACACCAAGATCACTATATGGACCACTTTGTATTTATACATGGTGAGCATATCCCCCCTAATCTCCTCTTCTCAAGAGAGAATACATTCAGTTCCTCTAATCTTTTCTCATAGCTGAGCTCCTCCATGCCTCTTATTAGCTTGGTTACCCTTCTCTGCACGTATTTCAGTTCCCCAAAGTCCTTTTTGTGAACAGGTACCCAAAACTGAACTGTATATTCCAGATGAGGTCTTATTAATGATTTGTATGGGGCAAAAGTATGTTTTTCCCTCTGGAGTCTATACCTCTTTTAATACAAGAAAGTATTTTATGTTTAGCAACTGCAGCTTGGAATTGCAAGTTATTAGTTTAATTCAGTGATCTACCAGAACACCCAGATCCTTCTCTGCCATTTACTCCCCTAGCTGTTTTCCTCCTAGAATGTATGATGCATGCATGTTTTAGCTCCCAAGTGCACAACTTTATCAAAATTAAACCTCAATTGCCACATAGTTGCTCCATTAAATAGTGTATTATGGTCAGTTTGTAAGTTAGAGACATCTTGTAATGGTTTTTGGTGTCATCTGGAAACACTGAAAATCCCAAGCTATAGATCATTTATAAATAAGTTAAGAAAAAGGCTCCCAACACTGAACCTTGGGGTACACCACTAATAACCTTAAACCATTTAGAGTATAAATCATTAATCACTACTCTTTGAATACGATCTTTTAGCCAGTTTTCTACACTGTACCCATATGAAATTGTTATAATTTTTGAGACAGATAGAGCTTTCTTTTAGTGGTATTTAACAGCTTTCTTGCCACCCTATAGCAGAAATACTGTTACAGGGCGGCACGGGGTGCGCAAAATCACATATATATTCCTAATTTTGCCGTTCTAGGTAGTTCCGCGCCACCACTTGCAGCCTCGGCTGTCAAGCCCCGGGTCCCAGCCAGTGCTCGCCGAGTATCTCCGAGGGGGATAGACCTGTGTATAAACAACACAGATCTCTCCCTTGTCAGCTCCTGCACACTGCTTTGTATGGCTCAGCATAGCAGAGCCATACAAAGCAGTGTGCTTACAGTGTAAAGCACTCACACAGCATACTGTGAAACACCACACAGTTAACCCGTTGATTGCCCCACATGTTAACCCCTTCCTGCCAAGTGTCATTGGTATAGTGTCAATGCTTTTTATTAGCACTGATCACTGTATTGGTGTCACTGGGGATGTCAGTGACACCATGTCAGTTCCCCCCAGTGTCAGAATGCCGGCTACAGTCCTGGTATAAGTCGCTGATCACCACCATTACTAGTAAAAAAATTTTTATTAATTCCAGTATATATACCGCCATTTGTAAATGCTATAATTTTCACGCAAACCAATTAATTTACACGTGTTGGGATTTTTTTTAGCAAAGATATGTAGCAGAATACATTTTGGCCTAAATTTATAACGAAATTAGATTTTTAAATTTTTTTTACTGGACATATTTAATAACAAAAAGAAAAAAATATTGTTTTTTTTTTCTCAAAATTGTCTTTTTTTGTTTATAGTGCAAAAAATTAACCACCTCCCATCCGGCCATTGTATATAAACAGTATGTAAAAAAAAAAAAAAACATAAATAATAATATAAAACAAAAAAATAAAAATGTAAAAAAAAAATGTTTAAAAATTATAATTTTTGGTTATAAACTAATTTGGGTTATTTGTTTTATTACTAAAAAGGTAACAGAATAAATTTTGGCCAAGATTTATGATAAAATATTATTTATTTGCTAAATTTTATAAGAAAAACACTTTTTTAAAAAAAATTTGTGCATTTAATTTACATAGCAAAAAAATCAAAATCCCAGTGGTGAATAAATACCACCAAAATTAAGATTTATTTGTCTCAAAAAAATACTAAAAAATTCATATGGGTACAGTGTTGACCGCGCAATTGTCCTTCAAAGTGTGATAGCGCTGAAAGCTGAAAATTGGCCTGGACAGGAAGAGGGTGAAAGTGTCTAGACTAGAAGTGGTTAACAACGCACAGGTGATCAAATACCACCACAAGAAAGCTCTATTTTTGGGAAGAAAGGACGTAAATTTCACTTGGGTGCAGCGTTGCATGACTTTGCAATTGTCAGTTATAGTAACGCAGTGCTGTATTGCAAAAAATGGCCTGGTCAGAAGGGGGGTAAATCCTTTGGAGGGCAAGTGGTTAATCTGGAAACTTATGAACTCATTTATTGAAAGCACTTTAGTATCTTTATTCACATTGTTAATTAATTTATATTTATGGTGTATGTTCTTGGTCATTTATTCACATTATGATTAGGAGCCCAGTTTATTCACCTGTATTGTTTATTAGTACTAATTGATGTCCATTAGCAGTGCTACATCACCTTTAATTAATTTACTTATTTAGTTAATATTGTGGCAACACAATTGATGTCAGCAGCAGCATCTATTCATTTGTTTATTTCTATTGTATAGTAGGTGCAGAAGTTCACTTCATGTATCTACTCTATTATTAATCCTCTGCTATTAATACTCTTGGAAGTGCCAGTTTCCCAATTGACTTTAGTGGAGGATTCCTCTAAAACGATGAAGCATTCTGGCAACAAGGGCAATGGTCAATCTTTTCTTTGGCAGGTATACCTGCTTGAGATTTTTCTTTTTAATGTCAGGGTCACTTTAACCTACAGCAACTAATCAGCAGTAATTTTTTTATATGGTAAACATGATTAAGAGTAAATTAAAATCAGTTGCTTTGGGTTACATATTTCCCAACTAGTGCTAAAATTCTGATTAAGAATGTTTCCCTTTATGAGATTCTGAAGTTCATTGAAGTTAATTGCAACAAACTTCAATAAACTGAATGATTTAATGAATGAAATATAGCTCATTGATAATTTTTAATCAAGGAAGTATTTGCATAAGCATAGTGGAAACAAGTTGGGCAGGGTCATTAGGTTTCACTGTGATGATCCTCATCGACAGCCATGACATACTGAAAAGAAAAAGTTACATGCATTTCCTACCATTTTTAATTATGATTTTATGCTTCTCTATCCTAGGAACTGGTATTTCTGCAATAATGTGCTTGCCATATACTGAAAGGGAATACCCATCTACATATTTAGAGGTCTACAGAGATACAGGCATTTTCTTTTGATATATGGCATCCACTTGACTCTGCTAACTATATACTGTAATTATACTGTATATACCGTCCACAAATGATGATTATATTATTATACTGTACATTATATATAAAGTATTTTATCACCACCAATTTAAACATACACACATACACACATTTTTTACAGGCATACCATATTGAAGAAATATGTTATTAATAAATCACAGCATCATCAAAGGGAGGAAAGTAAATGGTGTGCATGGCAACTTCCTTCTGAACAGTGGGCTTGGTCTAAAGAGGCATGGGGAAATAGCACATGGTTCTGTTTGGAAATAGCACATGGTTCTGCTTTCTGTGTGCACTGAAAATGAAGATTTTCCATAGTGCCTTTATACACAAAATATGCCCCTAATTGCTGTTCATCTGGCAAGTATCTAACAGCCAGACACAAACATTTAGACAAAGGATCATTAAAAAAAATAATAAAAGTTTCCCACTCCATATGCATTTCTGCACACAGAATACATAAAGTGAGTTAACACCTTGCAAGTGTATATCTCATATATTTTACACATATTTTTGAGCCAAAAAACTATTTTAAAAACAAATTAATGAAATTTAAATGAATGGAGAGTGTTTGTTTCAGCATGATATGATAGAGAACAAAACAGAGAAAAATATCTTCTGTGTAACAAAGCAACAACATTCTAAATAAACTTATAAATAATTATTAACAAATAATCAGTGCAGCGCTATAAAATGTATATTCAAATAAATAAACATTTAAGTGTTATTATTTTATGCAGTGTAAAACATCTAAACACAATGCAAAAATAATCATGTAAATCAACACGTCTCCAAGCGAATATATATGTGTAAATAATATTTACTCTGGATCACCTTTATACATACATAACAAAATATATGCAAAACTATAATAAGAGTGTTAAAAATATACAGTTGCAAGAAAAAGTATGTGAACCCCTTGGGATTATGTGGAGTTTTGCATAAATTGGGCATAAAATGTGCTCTAAACGTCATCTAAGTCACAACAATAGAAGAACACAGTCTGCTGAACATAATACTACACACACATTAGATGTTGCCATGGTTTAATTGCACATAACATGTAAACATTCACAGTGCATGGACGAAAAAGTATGTGAGGCACTAGCTTAATGACTTCTCCCAGAGCCAATTGGAGCCAGGAGTGAGCCAACCTTGACTCCAATCAATGTGATGATATTGGATGTGTTGCTGACAGCTGTCCTGTGCTTAAAAAACACACACCTGTTTTGGGTTTACTGGTTTCAAGAAGCACTGTCTGATGTGAACCATGCCTCGCAGAAAAGAGCTCTCAGAAGACCTACGATCAAGAATTGTTGACTTGCATGAAGCTGTAAAGGGTTACAAAAGTATCTCCAAAAGCATTGATGTTCATGTGTCCATGGTAAGACAGACTGTCTACAAATGGAGAAAGTTTAGCACTGTTGCTACTCTCCCTAGGCATAGTCGTCATGTAAAAATGACTGCAAGAGCACAGCGCAGAATGCTGCATGAGGTAAAGAAGAATCCCAGAGTGTCAGCTAAAGACCTACAGAAATCTATGGCACATGCTAACATTTTTGTTGACACATCTACAATAAGGAAAACATTAAACAAGAATGGAGTACATGGGAGGACACCACGGAGGAAGCCATTGCTGTCTAAAAAGAATATTGCAGCACGTTTGAAGTTTGCAAAAGAGCACCTGGATGTTCCACAGCACTACTGGCAAAATATACTGTGGACAGATGAAACCAAGATTGAGTTGTTTGGGAAGAACACACAACACTATGTGTGGAGAAAAAAAGGCACAGCACACCAACATCAAAACCCCAACCCGATTGAAATGCTGTGGCATGACCTTAAGAGAGCGATTCACACCAGACATCCCAAGAATATTGCTGCACTGAAACAGTTTTGTGAAGAGGAGTGGTCCAAAATTACTCCAGATCGTTATACAGGTCTGATCTGCAACTACAGGAAACGTTTGGTTGAGGTTATTGTTGCCAAAGGAAGGTCAACCAGTTATTAAGTCCAAAGGTTCACATACGTTTTCCTCCCTGCACTGTGAATGTTTACATGTTATGTGCAATTAAACCATGGCAACATCTAATGTTTGTGTAGTATTATGTTTAGCAGACTGTGTTCTTCTATTGTTGTGACTTAGATGACGTTCAGAGCACATTTTATGCCCAATTCATGCAAAACTCCACGTAATCCCAAGGGGTTCACATACTTTTTCTTGCAACTGTATATAAAGTGTCCCAATAGCAGTCGCACTACACTTAGAATCAATATTAAAAAAGTAGAAGTCTAATACTAATTAAATCAGTTCCCAAGTGCACTATCACTCTGTGCAAGTGCAAGGATCTTCACCTCATGCCAAATCTATCTGCACACCCTAATAAAATGACCCCCTGGATGATATGAGAAGCTTGTTTCCCATAAAGAGTTAAACTAGCAATACAATCTCTCCCCTGGATCACCACCCAACACAGAGACTCTAGATAGATATTCCTCATAGTGAGAATGAAGGCATACAAAACAGAGAGAACTGGATAGTGCTCACTGTATTCAATAGTCTGCACCTTTCTCATCAGCATCCTCTTTAAACCAGGACCACCATAAGACTCCTCTTTACATCACAGCGCTCCCTTACATCAGAGTCCCCTCTTACATCCGAATCTACTTCAGAGTTCCTCTTTACATCAAGGTCCCCATCAGATTCCCCCTTACATCAGAGTCCCTATAAGTGTCCCCCTTACATCAGAGTCCCCATGTGAGTTCCCATTACATCAAGGTCCCCATCAGAGTCCACATCAGAACCCCTTCTTTTACTAAGGCCACCATCAAATGTCCTACAATAGATTCCCCATCAGAAATCCCCTTACATTAGAGTCCTCCTTTTATCAGAGTCCACATCAGTCTGCTACCCAGGGGCAGACTGACCATTTGGAAACTCGGGCACTGCCCGGGAGCCCAGGGTCAGTAGGGGGCCCCATGAGATGCCCCTGGTACCTTTTTTCATAGGCTTTTTTGAGTTTGGGCAAGGACACAGGGGCACCATGATCCCCTATTGCCCAGGGGTCCCATGAGTTGTCAGTCCGTCCCTGCTCCTACCTTACATTCAGAGTCCCAATTACATCAGGGTCCTCATCAGAGAGAACACTGTGCACATCAACTGAATAAAAGTTTGCCTCAGGCCACTAGCTTAACCCCTTGGCGCCGGCGCCTCCCGGCCTTTTAAGGGTTTCAGAAGCTGGGAGGCGGGGCGGGGTTTTTGGGTCATGTGACCACTGTGATTCGCCGTCACGGTGGTCACATGATCTGGAAAGGTCCCGACTGAAAGAGGAGATTGGGACCTTTCCGTGAGTACCGGACATGTGTGCTGGGAGCACGCTCTCAGCACATATGTTTTTCTTAATTGCACACAAATGTGCGGCCACTCGGCGTCTAGGGCAAGAAGCCGGGAGGCCGCACATTTGTGTGCGACCGGCGTGAAGAGGTTAAAGGAGCAGTTAATTAATAGTTGAGGGTTGGTGCAAGCCCCCAGGTGGCACTGGCCCTGCAGGTGCCCAAACTGAGAAGAGTTATGTTTATTCATAATGTTTGGAAACTTGTACACCAGAAGCTTTACTAGCTGGGAAACCAGGTTTCAGTGTTTCAATATTCTGTGGGCCTTCTGGACTGGTGTGTTCAGAGTAGTTGCCCTTTTTGCCCTTTTTGTTCATATTTTTCCTTTGGTGCAGTACTGCTAAGTTCCCTTATCCAGCTCGATATGACTTAAACATACTATTTTATTAAGTATAGTCTAATAGTAATATTACAGTCTTAAACAATATTTCAGTGCTCCACCTTGATTCCCTCTACAGTCCATTCTTTAGTGTTTCTCCACCAGCCACACTATGCTCTCAACAAAAACGCAATACGAGGGTAATAAAGAGCTGGTAACCCAGTATACCGTCACCTAAAATTAGGTGCTGTCTTCATAACCCATAAAGCCATCACAAAAACTCATCCCCATAGAGGGGATATGGGCATTCCTTATGAAGACAAAATGTAAGGACTGGCATGACAAATTGTTATAGTGTATTAGTATAATTGTCAATCAAAAAATCTTACAAATCACTTGTGAAAAAAACTTTTTAAAATTACTAGTGTGAATAACAAGCATTGGCTAGCTTAAAACACATGTGGACATATATATATAATGCAGACAAACAGACAAGACAAAACATGAACAAATATATATATTGATGACGTCCAGATGCCTAATAAAACTAAACAATGGGATATACTGTGGCACATGCTACATGTGACTGTAAATAAGAAGAATGATAAGTATTATCAATCCTATCCATCCATAGATGGTAGCCTCCTTGTCGAAGCAAGATATAATAAATATACAGTCCACAGTGAGTGGAATATAAGGCCTGAATAGGATGCGTGACATCCAGTCCTTACTAATGAAGCAGCAATTGAGGACACAGCAGAGGTAAATTAAGGACATAGAGCGCAGCAGTCTAAGGAGCAAAGCTGTTGTAGCGTAGCGGTACGGTCAGAGCAGAGAGCAGAATGATAGCAGTCAAGGCTATAATGTGGCTTATTGGAATAAAGAACTATTTAAATGTAGAACTTCAATAGCCCAGCAGTAATAGTGAAAAACGGGTTTACTCATTTGCCATACCAATGTATATATTCATTTGTCTCTCATTAGCACTCAATTAAAGACATGCAGCATAGTAACTAGGAATGCAAAGCTGTTCATGCATAGCAATAGCAGTCAGAGCAGAGAGTAAAATATGTACAAACTGGGCTGGTTCAAGTAGTTAAGTGGAATGGGAAACGTTTTGTGTGTAAACCTTCCATCATGAAGTATTAGTCCGGCTTACCTATCCACCATTTTTGAATATAGTTCCTTACATCTCCAGCTTATGTTTATGGTTGTTCCAATCAAACTGTTCTTCAGTGCTTTACCAACCACGTCATATGATTTGCTGCATGTTTCACTGTCCTTTGGTGTGTAAGGAAGCCTCCGCTTATCCAGCATGGAGTACCCGAGTGGTGAGCATGGCGTCCTGTGACGTGATATATGACATCAACACATTTTGCTAGAAGGTAGTTTAGCTTTGTCTGGACCCAGTTGAAGCTACGCTGCCCTCTAGCGAAACGCGTCACATGTGGCATGTGCCATGTTATATCCCATTGTATGGTTATAATAGGCGCCCGGACATCATCAATTTGTATATTTGTTCATGTTTGGTTTTGCCTGCTTGCATGCATTATATATATGTCCACGTGTTTTCAGCTAGCCAATGCTTGTTATTCACACTAGTAATTTTGAATAGGTTTTTCACAAGTGATTTGTAAGATTTTTTTGATTGAGAATTATACTAATAAACTACAACAATTTTTCATACCAGTCCTTACTTTTTTTCTTCATAAGTAGCCACTATATCCCCTTTATGGGGTTGAGTTTTTGTGACACTATGCTCTCACATGCAAATATAGACCAATACACAAAATAGGTCACTCACAGTCTTCAGCTTTAAGGGGTAATACACCTTGGTTTTCTCTTCTCCAATCTCTGGATGGTCATTTGTCCCTATCACCCTCTGAGGTCCTTTCAGATAACATTTACAGCTTTTTCCCCTTTAAGGCCAGCAGCTCTCCCTTCCACCTTCCTCCAAACCACCAAGTAATTTTCTCAAAATAAATATATTATCATCATAGAGCTTTCCATTGAAAAACAATCTGTCAAGACCTGGTTCAACTGCTGGTAGCACTGTGCTTCCCTGGGTGGAAAGCTTCAGTTTTAGTGTCTACCAGTGGGTGTCTCTCAGCAGTCAGCAGCTTCCAGCAATCCGCTCCAAGTGGCCATACCTGCTGGGAGGGTACTTATGTTCCACTCTTGCTATGGCTCCTTGTGTCAGTGTTTTTTGCTGCTCCTGCCTTGTACCCTGTTTGCCATGCTGCTGCCAGACTCTGTTGCCATTAACTCTTGATCGTGATCTTGCTCCTGCCCTGTACCCAGTACCTTTCTGCCTTTCTCCTTTAGCAGTTGTGTTCCCCTAGTTTTAGTTAGTTGTTAGGTTTCTGCATTTTGGTTGTTCAGTTTTGATTTTCATGTGTTCTCATGTTTATTGCTGTTGGTCAACACCATGCAGCTGCATGCAAGACTCCAATATCTAAACCAAAAGAGAAAAAGATCTTTTCTCCTGCTCATTCAATCCTGCCACTAGCCACTGCTGCCTCAACCGGTATTCAGCTAATTCAGGATTCACTGCCGCCTGCTGATGGTGTCCATTCCTCCTCCATGCCGCCTGCTGATAGGGTCCATTCCTCCCCCATGTCGCCTGCTAATGGGTCCATTCCTCCTCTATGCCATCTACTGATGGAGTCCATGCTGTCTGCCGATGGGGTTCAGCCTGCCTCTATGCTTGCAGATGGGGTTCAGCCTGCCTCTATGCCTGATGATGGGGTTCAACCTGCCTTTAGGCTTGCCTATGGGGTGCAGCCTGCCTCTATGCTGCCTGTTGATGGGGTGCAGCCTCCCTCTGGTGACGTGCTTTCCTCTGCCAAGCCTGCTGCTGGTGGCCTGTTATCATCTGCCAAGCCTGCCGCTGGTGACTTGCTGTCCTCTGCCGAGTCTGTCACTGATGACCTACTGTCCTCTGCCAAGCCTGCCCCCGGTGACCTGCTTTCAGCTGCCCAGTTGAATATGCGGATTCCTGGGCCACTGCACAGCTGAATTCTGCTGATTCCTGGGCTGCCCAGCTGGCCTATACTGATTCCTGGGCCATTACCCAGCAAGACTATGCTTATTCTGGGGCCACTTCCCAGCCAGAATATGATGATTCCCAGGCCACTGCCCAGCTGGATTATGCTGATTCCCAGGGCGCTGCCCAGCTGGACTATGTTGAGTTCTTTTTGCAGGTAGTCGATCCTGTTGTGGCAAGGCCAGGAGGTCCAGATATCCACTCTGAACATAAGAGCTGCTTTTTCTATTATAGCCCCAGCTGTGAAGGTCCTCTGGGGGAAAAGCAGAGTTCCAAATGAACCTTGTCCTAACCCAGGCGGTATCACTGAAATGTAATAAAAAAAAGGCTAACACAAGGATATACCTCACCCAAAAGGGGAGATCTCAAAATGCTAGGATAGGTAACCGACTCACCATATAAGTGGTGGGGTCCTCAGAACCCAGGGTAATATCAAAGAAAATGTAATGGGGAACAAGCAGGACCCACTTGGAAAGAGGCTTAAAAGAGAACCAGCCATGGTGTAACCAAACTAAACAACTTTAGTGAGATCAGAATTAAGTAAAGCTAGACCAAGTGGCCAACAACCCTCCAATCACCATTAAAATAAGGTTAGATAACATTATCACCTTTAAAATACAAGCCCGGGCACTGCACATCCACTCACACATGCTACATGGCATTAACTATGTCCCACAGAGAGCATAACATATCAGGCCAACGATCTCCAGACTAGCAGTCAATGGGTGCTGGTAGGCAATATGATGTCTTTAGCCCGCTACCCAATTACTGGCACTCAAAGAGTGATATAGTGACTGAGGCCCGGGAATGGTGGCCACAGTGGGGTCAAGTTACAGCAGTATTGGCATATGGAAGTCCATGTCAAGCAACAGGGCATCAAAAAAGAGTTATATACCCCTATACATATGGGGTAGTGGGCCGACAGTATATAGTACCAATGGATTAGGCAGGCTGGTAAAGCCCACAACCTGGGCATAATGGCAGATAGTGAGCTGGATGATGATAACACCAGTATATCCAGATGCAGCCAATGCCCTAAGCATATAACATGGTGAATCATATGCAGTCAATAAAAAAACAGTGTAATTATTGAGGATCTACAATAGGGTATAAATAAGGTATGTCCCTTGCAGTGTAGTGGAGCCAATGACCTTATGGTCTTGTTTAGTGATGAAAGTTTGCACAAATGAAGATAGAGTTGTTTTTTCTGTGCCTTCCAATTAGCGGCCTCCATACACCAGGCAAAACTTTCAAAGTGTTGTGCTGTCCACCAGTAGCTCTATTAGGAGATTCACAAGTGATTGGTAAGTGGGGGTTTCCGCAATCTGATATTCTAGCGTGGGGCGGCTACAGAACATTGCCGTCAGTGGGGGTGGGGCCAAGAGCTAGTTGACTCCCATGTGACCATGAGCTTCGTCAGGATGTCTGGATATGCATACCCCCAGCCTTTAAAAGGAACTGACAGCCCTTTCAACCAATTGTGGTGGCCGGGGGCGGTCCCATATTTAAAAGAACAGCAGTCGTGAAATACATTGATTGGTATTAAAAGGAAAAGGCAAACTAAGTGACATTTGAATTCTTACAAGTCTCGTAAAAATATCTACACTCATAAAGTATAGAGCTTAAGTACACCATCCGTTCAATGTCACATGGGTTTGAAAACTGGAGATAGAAATTTGTGGCAATAATGAAGGTTATTTATCAAGCAGATAACAGACCTAAATATAGGAACACTCAAAGTCCACCTTATTGGAGATGGGGGTAATAGAGAGAGAGGAAAAAAAAACAAAAAATGTTTCATGGTTCAAGGAACACTTTTAAACTCATTTCATTATTAAGTCCTTGAGGAGTCAGAGTTTGAAGTTTAAAGAACAAGCCCTTTGCTTTTTCAGTAGCAAAGTATTAAAGTCTCCTCTTTTATGAGACAGTTTAAGGGCATAAAAGTCCTTAAACCTCAAACCTTTTGTTTGACCTCCGTGGAATTCAGCGAAATGTTGGGCTAATGGTGTATCTTCATTTAGCCTAATACTTTTAAGGTGTTCACCCAACCTGATACAAAGTTGGCGTTTAGTTTTGCCCACGTCACAGGCATTCAATAATGTAAAGTACTCTTGTAGCACAATTTATAAATTGTCTTATTCGATAGTTTTTCTTCCTTTTAGAGTCAGTGAACACCTTAGTTCTTTCCACAAATTTACATATATTGCAACGTCTACAAGGAAACATTCCTTTTAATTCTGGGAGGTCAGTCAACCAGGTTCTACCTGTTGTTCTAAAAAAAACTCATACTGTACAGGCACATCATTTAAATGTTTGGCCCTCTTAGCGACCATAAAAGGTCTTGGACCAACAATTGCTTGTAAATCTTGTGAATGTGTCAGTATATGCCAGTGCCTATTAAGGATCTTACGTACCTCATTCCACTGGTTCCCAAATTGAGTAATGATTCTCACTGGACCACCATTAGATAGAGCTTTCACAGCCACCCTGGATCTTATCAGGCCATGTCTCTCCCTTGTGGCAGCCCTCTTCTTTGCCTCTCTAAGTGATCGATGTGAATAGCCCCTCTCTTTGATTCTACTATAAAGATCCCCTGCTTCTCTCCTATAGTCATCATCTTTGGAGAAATTTCTCTGAATACATGTAAATTGGCCTACTGGTATGCCTCTAATCAGGGAGCTAGGGTGGTGACTAGAGACATGGAGAAGTGTATACGCTGCAGTTTGTTTCCTGAAGGTTTTGGTCTTAAGTCTACCATTTTCAATCCTAATGGACAGATTATCTCTGCAATCCCTGGTGCATTTGGGGACCTGGGTTTGGTAACCTATGTAGTGGGTAGACCTGAGTGGCAGGTAAAATGTGGAGCAGTCTGTAGCAACAGAGATGGAGAAGGTCCAGTTGTGATAGGACACCCTGGCTCCAGAGTATCTGTATAGACCAAGGACTCCAGTGTTAAGCCTTCAGGTTGCCTTCAAAATCCCAGTGTTTGGATGCATGCTGCATTAAAGAATTGTAAGGTTTCAGTGTTGCACCTACTTAGGGATCTGACCAGCCCCTAGACCCCAGCGACAAGGTACTCAATCAGCCTTCAGACCCTGGCAGTGGGGCACAGTGAAGCATCCTGAGACCTCTTCTTAACCACTTACCCACTGGGCACTTATACCCCCTTCCTGCCCAGGCCAATTTTCAGCTTTCAGTGCTGTCGCACTTTGAATGACAATTGCACGGTCATGCAACACTGTACCCATATGAAATTGTTATCATTTTTTTCACACAAATAGAGCTTTCTTTTGGTGGTGTTTAACCACCACTGGGCATTTTATTTTTTGCGCTATAAACAAAAAAAGAGCAAAAAATTTGAAAAAAAACGTTTTTCTTTCTTTCTATTATAAAATTTTGCAAATAGGTAATTTTTCTCCTTCACTGATGTGCGTTGATGAGGCTGCACTGATAGGCATGACGGATGGGCACTGATGAGGTGGCACGGATAGGCAGCACTGATGGGCACTGATAGGTGGCATTGTTAGGCAGTACTGATGAGCTGGCATTGATGGTACTGCTAGGCACAGGTGGATGACACTGATGGCCACAGTTGGGTGGCACTGCTAGGCACAGGTGGGTTGCACTGATGAGCATAAGTGGGTGGCACAGCTGGGTGGCACTGCAGGGCACAGGTGGGTGACACTGATGGGCACATGTGGGTGGCACTGCTGGGTGGCACTGCAGGGCACAGGTGGGTGGCACTGCTGAGCACATGTGAGTGGCACTGCTTGGCACTGATCACCAGGGCACTGATCAGTGACCTGATGATCAGTGCTGATCACTTCTCTGACAATTGCCGGTTATCGGCAGTACTTTCCTCACGAAGTGCAGCCGATAACCGGCAACTGTATTTACCCGGTAATCTGCTGTGTCATTGGACACAGCTGATCACGTGGTAAAAGGCTGCTTTGATTGGCCGTTTACCATATCCCGTGGTATGGACACAGCGATCACTGGCAGTGCTGGGGGAGCGCAGAGGGCGTGTTCTGGAATGATGTCCATGGACGTCATCCCAGAACCAGACAACTGCTCTGCAGTCGTCCTTCAGCTATAGTGTGGTAGGGAACTGGTTAAGGCGGGGGAACTGTCATGACCTGGTTCACCTGCTGGTGGCACTGTGTTTCCCTGGGTGGAAAGCTGCAGTTTTAGTGTCCACCAGTGGGTGTCTTCCAGCAGTCAGCAGCTTCCAGCAATCAGCTTCACATGGCCACACCTGCTGGGAGGGTACTTAAGTTCCACTTCTGCTGTGACTCCTTGCATCAGTGTTGTAGCTGCTTGTGCATTGTACCCTGTTTGCTTGCTGCTGCCAGACTCAGTTGCCATTAACTATTGATCCTGCTCTTGCTCCTGCCCTGTACCCAGAACCTTGCTGCCTTGCCCCTTCCCCAGTTTGTTCCCCTAGTTTTCCTCTGCCTTGCATATTTCATACTTGTATACATTTGTATATTTAGTTGTTAGTTTTATGCATTGTGGTTGTTCAGTTTTGGTTTTCATGTGTTCTCAGGTTTATTGCTGTTGGTGTGTGTTTATTGTTCACTGTAAATAAATATCACTTTCAAGATATAGACATATGGTCTGGTCCCAGTTTCTGTGTGTAGCTACACACCTCCAGTTGCAGACTCCTAACACAATCACTTTACTAAAACCAAATAAAACACAAATTTTAATGTGCAGTATTCTGGTGCACTGCATTTTAAAGGCTCAGTATGTCTCCTTAAGACAGATACACATCTGCGGCACTGGCTTTCCTAGTGCCTGCCTTACCTCATAGAACAGTGTGATGATGTCAGCGTCTCTGACCACCATTGCCCCTAATGTTAATATGTGCTGCCTTCACATGAGGAGTAGTTTTCTTTTTTAAACTAAAGAAAAGAACTTACAGCACAATAAACCTCACTGCAAGTCAACCTTGTCTTGTGAAAAGATAAATAGATGAAAATGATTAAATGTGAAATTTAAAATAAAATAGATCATGTGAGTGTAACTATAGAGTCCATGAAGTGTCCACAAAAAGTTCACAGATTTTATGATTTTCATCTTTTTATCTTATCACGAGACAAGTTTGACTTGCAGTGAGGTTTATTGTGCTGTAAGTTTGTTTATTTGACTATTATCAGTTTCCTGGTGATTTCTACAGCTACATATACTTCACTGCTTAGTAGGTTCATAGGTGGTGTGGGTGGAGGTGTTGTGATTTTTTTGGTTGTTTAAAATATAAAATGTTTAAAATAAAAGTTGTCTTAACTTCTTGAGAGCTGTCTTAAAGCGGAGCTCCACCCAAAAGGAAAAGTTCCACTTTAAGCCTTTTTCCCCCACTCTCCGTTAAGGATTGGCACCTTTGAGGAGTGGGGGGGAGCGGGTAACTGAATTTGACAGGCACCCACTCTCACTTCAGGTGCAATCGCCTAAGGTGATCGGAAGCAGCAGATGACCTAACCCCCCTAGACTTCTGAAACGTGTGACAGATCCCTAGGGACTATAGGACCATTCACAAAGCGCAGTGCTACTCATGCATGCGCAGTAGGCACCCAGCTGTCAAGCCATCAGAGCCAGGTGCCCACAGTGAAGATGGCACCGCCGGGGAGAGAAGACAGCCAGTGAAACCAGCCATGGTGAGGACACTGCTGGACCAAGGAATGCCCTGTGTGCTCTCAGCACAGTTACTGGTGGCTAATGAAAAGCTCCTGATCTCTACTTGTGATCGGGAGCTTTTTGATCATGTGACCACTGTGACAGCCAATCACAGTGGTCACATGATCAGAAAGCTTTTAAAGGGCTGGAAGGTGCTGGTGTTAAGGAGTTAAACTGTGTGAAGCAAAAGTATCTAGCAACCCAACTGGCATTTTGAGTGAGTATATTTTTACGGCACCCATCTTGAAGCAACTGTCCAGTACTCAAGGAAATTAAGGCTGGATACAGCATATTAGGGGCCAACATGCTTTGGGCCAAACATTAGGAAACCAGCTTTACAGCTAGTATTCTACCCTGGTATTATGATATGATTTTGTGGAAACCATTTATTTTTTTAATTTTGTAAAAAATTAAAATTAAAAAATGTTTGAAATGGGGAAAAACAAACAAAAACATGGATGGTATTAAATGCTTGACAAGTTGAAAATTCTGTTTATGACTGTTTTCCTTTTATGTGAATCTGAAGTTCATTGAAGTTAATTGCAACAAACTTCAATAAACTGAAAGCTCTAATGAATGAAACACAGCTCATTGATATTTTTTTTTTTATCAAGGAAGTTTGCAGTACAGTATTTGCATAAGCATAGTGGAATCGAGTTGTGCAGGGTCTGTCATTTTGTATTTCTCTCTGCCTTGCTAATAAAACTCAAATGCATAGAATAAAAACTATTTAAATGTTTTAATTATTTAGTAAAAGGAAAAACTGAAAGCAAAACATTTTATGTTGAACCCAGAGACACCATGTGGAGAATTAGTTATAGCAGTGCCAGTGAGCATTAGATCATGATTACCAGCCTACTAGAAAAATAGCAAAATAGTATTCTGATGAACAAATTCACAGGCATAGTTATTTTACCATTACTGGCTGGCAGTTGTAAGCAAAAAATAAATAACTAAACAAATATCCTAACTAAATGATCACTCACTTTCCATTTGCATTCAGAAGCTAGTAGAACTTTGAAAGAACTGGGAACATTTTTCTGTTAAATCTAAAAGGGTATTAAAAAAGGATATGCCCTTAAGATTTTTATCTAGTCGCACAATGTAAATCATTCATATACGGATCATGCAAGTGTTCATTTACCTTGTATCCATTGTAGAGGAATGAACACAATTGGAAATTGCCTTAAAACCTTGAAATGTGACATATGTAAAATATATGTTATTTGGTGCTTTTTTCTGTGTTTTTTTTAAATGTTCTTCACAAGTCTTTGATTTGCATATGCTAAAACTGTTCAAAGGTACAAAATCAATATATTTTTGTGCAATACCATTCATAGCTATGTGCTCTAAAACAAAGCATCAATGCGATATGCTCACAACATGTACTGTACATTCATATAAAAATACTGCACTGCAGCTCATTAGTGTTATTTTGTTTCTTCTTCTAACATATTTCCTACCGCTCCTCCTCCTGTATCTCCTTGCTGTCTGTTCCTCTAAAATTGATTATTTGTGCTCTGTTCTAAATCCTCATCGATTACATGGCCCATCCTCACTTCCTCTCCTCTGGTGACACTATCCCATTAAGTGGAGCATAGTTGTACCCCGGGGGGGTGCCCGTTCCCAAAACAAATGACAGTTTATCATACCAATGCATGTCTCAAAGGCATTACTTCCAAATTTTCAAATCATAATGTTTGTAGGCACAGCCTTCTCCTTAGTCAAAGAGGCCCCATCCTGATCCTCTGCTGCAAAAACTATTAAAGGAGGGATAGGAGGGCACATGCACATTATATGCAATGCATTCTCTAGTGCAACAAGCAGGAAATTGCATAGAAATACTGGACAGGGGTCAGTTTTTATCATTTTTAAAAAGCATCATTTGGTAAATAATTTTGCAGAAAACAGTTGAGTGATTCACCTAGAGGGAGAATTTACTGCAATAACAATGTTTTTAATAGAAGAGTTACATAGATGGTAAGGTTGACTAAAGACACCAGTCCATCCAGTTCAATATGTGTTAGTGTGTGAGTGTTCATGCCAAAAAACATTACTCATATCCCTGTATACTGTGTTCATTTAGATACCCGTTAAAGAGTTTTTTAAAACTATCAATACTTCCCGCTGACACCACCAACTGTGGAAGTGTTTTCCACATCCTTACTACCCTCAAAGTTTTCTTAAAGTTCTAATTTAAGATAATAAATACCTGTTAATCCTGCCAGAAGTCTTCTGAGTTGATATCTTTTTGTGCTCTTTGTCTGTGTTGACTGTTATCAATTGCATTGTTATCTAAGGACTACAGAACCATATCCTTCTTTTGGTATAGACAATAGGAAGGAGTTGTGGTTTCATAATCCTGAAGGTGGTGAGCACACTAAACAGAGTTTGGTTCTCTTGATGTTCACTGAACAACTGAAACAATTAGCAAACCCCGCTGAGGTCAGTGGGAGCTGAACCTTGCAATTTTTTTCTAGCTTTTGTTAAGGACAAAATACTAAATGTGGAGGGGGCGTGTCCAGCTGTGGTCCGGCAGATGGCTCCCTGACCCAGCAGCTCCGCTGTCGCCCTGCTCAACAGCAACCCGCAGCAACTATAGGCAGCTGTGAAAGTCGGGTCACACACCGCTCCGACACCCCACAACCCAGCGGAGATGCCTAAGGGGAAAAAACCCCTAAAGGACTGTGGAGTCTCACAGAGTTCTTCCCGCGGCCTCACTCTGCAGCCAGCCAAGATGGCGCTGAAGCAAGGACACAGGCCGAGCGGTCAGAGCTGCAGCAAGACGACACATCCCTGTCCCCTTCAGCATCTGACACAGATAACGCAGATCCTTCATCTTCTGTGAAAGATATCGGTAAGAGATCGGCTTCACCTCCTTTGCACTCACCCTGTACAAAGGCCCCAGTGAACAAAAAAAAATCAATATACTTTTCTGATGAAAACCCAGGACTATCCGAACCTATACATGTAATGGCAGAACTACCAACCACACATACCCCTATTACAGCCTTCCTCATGAAACAAATGTTATTATCGTTATATAAAGATATACAATTGGATCTGCAAAAATCAGTGCACCATATCCAATCACAAGTCACACATCTTGTAGAGTGTATAGACGCATCAGAAAGGAAAATTCAAGAATGTGTAGCAGCACATAATACCTTGATAGATGCATTTGAAGCGCAATCACAAGAGCTCACAAAAATTAAAGAAAAAATTGCTGACATGGAAGATCGCTCAAGGAGAAACAATGTAAAATTCGGGGGCTCCCTGAATCAATAACCCCATCTGAACTACCCCAATATTTGGGTCGACTCCTTAAAACGCTTTGACCATCAATGTCACCAGCTGAACCTATTATGGATAGAGCTCACAGGTTACTGAAACCTAAGCATCTACCTGATAACATCCCACAAGATGTCATTGCCAGAATTCATTATTACCACGCTAAAGAAGCACTCACGAGGGTTATGAGGAATCTCAAAACTCTTCCAGCTCCACATGAGAAATTTGAGATATTCTCAGATATATCCGCATACACTGCACAAAAACGCAAAGAGTTTAAACAAATCACAGCGACACTTCTAAACCATAAAATAAAAAACCAATGGGGTACCCTACAAAAATCTTAGCCACCTATCAAGGCAAAGTGACCCCAATTCTGATTCCCATTGAAGGGCTGAAAATTCTGACATCCTGGAATATTCCTATACCAACAGAACCACATCACATGTGCAAAGAAAAGCAAACCAAAATTCCATCAGAATGGAACATCATTCCTGACACTTGAACACTGGCTCCTTTGTCTTTTATACTGCCTACTTTCTTATTAACAGGGAGACGATAACTCCTGGATATCTCAGGTATATTACACACCCCATGAATCAATGAGCCTGCTATACATACTCAAACTTAGTGCACTTTTGTTACTTTTCTACTTGTTATTTTTTCATGTTATTACTATGTTTGATACATACTCCTTCTGTCAGCAAGAAATGTATATTTGTACTGCTGGATATATATGAGGAAATTTACGCACTCACAGACGTAAGGAGGGATTACAATGCTGTGCTCGGTACCTACATTCCTTAATATTATCTCTACATACTGTAATGCAAACCTACAGAACCCAAAATGGTTATTATAATGTCCCTTAATGCTAGAGGACTCAACAGCCCATACAAACGCACAGCCTTATGGAGAGAATCCCTAAAAACTAAATGTGACATCCTGTGCATTAAAGAGACCCACTTCAATAAAACAAACCCACCCATATGCAAACACCAAAAATTCACTCTCTACTTTTTTGCGAACTCTGATAAAAAATGATTAATGAGTAATGATTGCAATAAAAGACACCATAACGACTCAAATTCATTCAATATTCTCAGACCCACATACATTATTTTTGTGGCAAAAATGGACAACACTTTAATGACACTAGTAAATGTATATGCTCCCAACAAGGGACATAAATCCTTCTTTAAAACACTATCAGCCAAAATTAACATATTAAGACAAGGAGCTTTAGTTGGTAGAGTCTAGACTTATGTCGATTATCTCATTAAAGTCTCTACAAATAACAAATCACGTAGACAATCCAACACTCTCTCCTCTTTTTTAGAGGCAGAAGATCTATACGATGTCTCCATGGAGAAGAAAAAGATTGCACATATTTTTCCCAATCACAACAATCTTATTCATGGATTGACCTACTATTAGTAGATAAAAAATCCTTACAACATATAACAAAAACAGAGATCGGATCAGTAACGTGGTCAGACTACGCCCCACTTACATCCAAACTCTTTACAACAGCATTGCCCAGCACTCACTCTATATGGAGATTGAACTCAGCCCTACTTACAAACCACACATACAAATCTCAGATAGACAAAGTACTACTCTCATACTTCAAAATTAACTCTAATAATGATATGGATGACTGTGTAATCATCAATTAGGAGCATACAAGAAAAAGAGGAAAACTAAACAAATCACAGACATTCTAACGCAAATTAAAGTCCTTGAAACAAAACAAACAAATTCCTGACCAAATCATACTATCTCAACTGCGTTCTCTGTGAGAGAACCTAAGACTCCGTCTTATCGAACAATACGATTTTATGGTGAAATATTTTTAATTCATTTCATACACACAAGCAAACAGAGCAGGCCCATACTAAGCAAAACAATTTAAAAAATATCAATCTAAATCTAAAATTTCTAACCTAAATGACCCAATTAAAGGAAAAATTGTGAACCCGCTAGACATAGCCAATGCATTCAGCAAATATTACGCAACACTTTATAATATAAAAAATTCCCAGGAATTTATTCCACCCACGAATGAGCACATCAACACCTTCCTAGACTCACTACAACTCCCCAAAATATCTACGGACCAATTAGAATCACTCTCACAACCTTTTACCATCACCAAGATTAATAAAGTCATTCAAAGTCTTCCAGCTTATAAATCGCCTGGTCCAGATGGCTACACCAATGAGTATTATAAAACATTCAATCTGACTCCCATTCAATATCTATGTAATTTCACTAACAAACTAACTACGTCTGAATCCATCCCAAGAGAAACATTAGAAGCCCTTATTATCACTTTACCCAATCCAGGTAAGCCTCCCACATCACCTGTTAACTTCAGACCTATATCACTCTTAAATACTGACACGAAAATATACGCTAAACTTCTAGCCATTAGACTTCAATCACTAATGCCAAACTTAATTAACCTAAACCAAGTAGACTTTATTAATGGGCGTCAAGCACCAGATGGCACATGAAGAATCATAAATTTAGTTCAATGGGCACACCATACACGAACGCCTTCTCTGCTTATCTCACTGGATGCAGAGAAGGCGTTCGACAGAAAATACTGGCCTTATCTACACCTGATCCTTACAAAATTTGGATTATCAGGAACCTTTGGGAAAGCGATTATGGCACTATATACTCACCCCAGTGCCAAAGTATGGAAATCAGGACTACTATTAGGACCATTCCAGATCTCTAATGGTACTGGACAAGGGTGTCCTTTATAACTCATGATCTTCGCCTTATGTATAGAGCTGCTAGCAGAAGCAATACATATTCAACACAACATCAAAGGTATCCAAATAGGACAAACACCACACAAAATAGGACTATATGCAGAGGACATCATAATTACTATAACTAACCCCATCACATCAATAGTGGCATTAAATAAAATCCTATTACAATTTAGTGCAATATCCTTATACAAAATAAACAAAACAAAATCATCTATGCTTCCTATAGAAATCTCACCTAAATTGCAGACACAAATATCATTGATCTCCCCTTTCTCCTGGGCAACTTCCTCAAAAATTACATACCTAGGAATACAACTAACATCTCCATACTAGACATATTCAAAATCAATTTTTCAAATCTACTTATCAAAATATCAAAATTATGCAAAGAACTATCCCATAACTTTGTGTCCTGAGCAGGCTGAATTGCTATTGTAAAAATTTTTATTTTGCCACCTATATTATACTTTTATCGAGCCATTCCAATACCAGTGCTAACTTCATCTATACAAAAATTGCAACCACTGTTGAAAAATTACATTTAGGAACACAAAAAAGCACGTATCAACAAAACTGCCTTATACTCTTCTCGACTTAATTCAGGCATTGGAGCTCCTAACCTGAAATTATACTATAAGGCAATAATTTTTGATCGGGCACAGCATTGGTGGTCACCCCAAACAGAGAAAAGGTGGGTGCAAATAGAACAAGCCTTACTTCCTGGTGACACGTGCGACCATGGGAGCCATTACTCTGATTCATAAAACCCCACAATACTGTCTGGACACAATAATAATAACCCTCCGCACTTGGTTGTCCCTTCTGTAATCTCCTCCTTACAGCAGTCCCACAGTTAATGGCTTTATACCATTACTCTCCATCTCAGCACTTACACCTGATCTTGAGCTAAAATCCTGGAATAGAGCAGGTATCCACAACCTTGCTCAGCTATGCGCAAACGGAACTCTACAATCTGTCAACCAACTTTCAGAAACTTACAATATCATATCTAAAGACTTCTTCGAATACCTAAGGATCTGTCATATGTTCCAAAATCTAGAATACCAAGAAAATCTCCATATTCGATCTCTAACTTTTATGAAAAGACAGATTCTCATAAACGCGGCATTTCCTTGATATATACTACTCTCCTTCAACATATTCATCCAGATAAATTACCGGCAATGCACAAATGGGAAAAAGACCTAGAAATACAATACCCAACACAAAAATGGCAAAGTGCAGCACGTTGGACTAAAAAGGTTTCCAGATGTATAAACCATTGGGATCAGCCCAAAAGCTAACTCACAGATGGTATCTAACCCCACAACAATTGGCAACATGATCACCGCCCCAACATTCTTCACTTTGCTGGAGGAACAGCCACCAAATGGGATCTTTATACCACATATGGTGGGACTGTCCGCATATTAGCACCTTTTTGAAAGAAGTATTTTCACTTATAGCACAAATTACAGGCTCATCTCCAATTCTTGATCCAGCCTTGACACTCCTGGGTATAGGAATAGATTCCTGGCCACCTCAATCCAGAAATATACTAATTCATACTTTGATAGCCGCAAGGCTGAGTATTGCAAGACTCTGGAAAACACAAACATCACCATCCACTCAATCAGTACTTTATTTATTGAACACAAACATGGCCTTTGAAAGAACCTTTGCTCAGATACACAATTCACTTGACGGATTTAAAATAAATTGGAACCTATTGCTCAAAGATCATCGATGCATTATGGTATAAAACACTCCTTGACTTATCCTATAAGCACACCCTCATTCATCTCTTCACATTAATCTAAATATTCAACGTCTCATATATGCAATGATACGTGTATCAAAAGAATTATGTTATCTTGAAGGAAAAATGTAATGTTAACCACTTCCCGACCGGCCGTTGTATATAAACGGCCGGACGGTGGCAGTACAGGGTCGGGTGGCCGTTTATGAACGGCCTCCCCGCACCCTGCTTGTGCTCGCTCCCTGGGAGCGCGCAGCACCGCGATCCGGTGCCCGCTGTGTCCTCCGGACACAGTGAAACACCGATCGTCGGACGGGACCTCTGTACGAGGTCCCGATCATGTGATCACTGATTGGCCAATCAGTGATCACATGCAAAGTAGTAAGCAAGATGTCACTTGTGACATCATTGCTTACTATGTGTGAAATCTGTGAATGATCACAGAGGTCACATGGTACAAGACTATTCACAACAGCCTTGTACCATGTGACAAGCTGTGACCAATCACAGCTCACTCAGTATTTCTCAATGAGTGCAGGAATGCACACAGAGAGAAAGAGAAATGATTGCTTTTACATCCTATATGGGTATAAAAGCAATCAGTAAAAAAAAAAAAATCTTCATCACCCCCCACAAGTAGTACAGTGTCACCATGGTGACACTGTACTGCTAGGGTGACAGTATGTAAAAAAAAAAAAAATAAATACAAAATAATAATAATAAAAAAATAAAATAAAAATGTAAAAAAAAATGTTTAAAAATTATAATTTTTGGTTATAAACTAATTTGTTTTTTTTTTGTTTTTTTGCTAAAAAGATAACAGAATACATTTTGGCAAAGATGTATGATGAAATATTATTTATTTGCAAAATTTTATAAAAAAAAACACTTTTGTTCAAAATATTTGGACTTTTTCATTACATAGCAAAAAAAATAAAAATCCCAGTGGTGAATAAATACCACCAAAATAAAGCTTTATCTGTCTCAAAAAAATGGTAAAAAATTAATTTGGGTACAGTGTTGCATGACTGCGCAATTGTCATTCAAAGTGTGATAGCGCTGAAAGCTGAAAATTGCCCTGGTCAGGAAGGGGGTAAAAGTGTCCGGTCTGGAAGTGGTTAAAGACCTAATTCTCACCTTACTACTTTGTTCTAATTTCTATACCTCTTCCTTTCTCATAATTTCCACTTTCTCTCTTAAATTACTATACTACTGAAATCTTAAACAACGCTATATGAACTCTAAACAAATGTATTAACGATAGTAACGACTGTTGAAGAAACATAACCTATATCGTTTGTATGTAATTGTTAAACACACTTCGATTCTAATGTTTTCATTGTTACAAATCAGTAATATCATATTACGAAACCACTGCCTATTATTGTAACCTGGTAAACGTTCAATAAAAAATGAAAGTTAAAAAAAAAAATACTAAATGTGCCAAGTCTATGGCCACCAATATATGGGTAATATGGGTATCTTTATAGTGCCGCGCTCCTGTTTGTGTATCTATAAATCTATATCCAATCTGTTCTCATTCTGATTGGTAAATAACTAAATAAATCAAATATAAATCATTGTGATAAGTGATAGTCCATAGACTGATATATCTGGATAATTACCAATATATTATTAGTACATTCATCAAAAGACCTTAAGTTCATGTGGTGGATGATAATCAATAGTGAATAAATAAATAAATGGTAATAAACATATGAGTGTAATTACTGCCACTCTAAATTATATGTGATCAATCAAACCCTAATTGTGCAAAAAAACATATTTGAATGTGCACGTGCATAAGTTCATAAACAAATAAAGTCTTTAGAAAGTGCAAAAAGTGCAGGTGATTCCTTAATTCCAGGTGTCTTGTGGTCTCCCTATGTGCTCACCTTTATATTTGCCTGAATAAATTCAGGCAAATAGACTTTTTGATCCTTCCAGGATCGGTGGGTTAGTATTCATGTGTTAGATATTCCAAGGTGTAGATATAGGTGCTCCTGTTCTCTCCTCCTTCTTCTTATTCAGCTGCTCATACACCGATAATAAGACCAGCTCTATCTCCTAATTCCTCTCCAGGGGTCACCTCCTTCTCATATCCTCCTTCCACCAATGTGGAGTTTGAGGGTCAGATGTGGAAGAAAAGAAAGGAAACCATAGTGTCTTATCCTTTTAGAATATTGAAATTTATTTCTGCCTGTAGTGGTATTACACAGCAATATGCGGTTCCTTGGTGGTCCAGGGCAGCATAGATATCACAGTCAACAGTAAGTAATCCTCTACCACTGCTCTCCCTCCTTGCCTGCCTCTGCCTTCGCTGGAATCGCCGAGCCTCTCCGATACAGCGTCGTGACGTCAGAGCCCCTCCCCTACGCGTATCGTCACAGGGTCACGTGACTTCATCAGGGGGAAATTGATTGGATCCAATCAATTTCCCCCTGATGAAGTCACGTGACCCTGTGACGATACGCGTAGGGGAGGGGCTCTGACGTCACGACGCTGTATCGGAGAGGCTCGGCGATTCCAGCGAAGGCAGAGGCAGGCAAGGAGGGAGAGCAGTGGTAGAGGATTACTTACTGTTGACTGTGATATCTATGCTGCCCTGGACCACCAAGGAACCGCATATTGCTGTGTAATACCACTACAGGCAGAAATAAATTTCAATATTCTAAAAGGATAAGACACTATGGTTTCCTTTCTTTTCTTCCACATCTGACTCTCAAACTCCACATTGGTGGAAGGAGGATATGAGAAGGAGGTGACCCCTGGAGGGGAATTAGGAGATAGAGTTGGTCTTATTATCGGTGTATGAGCAGCTGAATAAGAAGAAGGAGGAGAGAACAGGAGCACCTATATCTACACCTTGGAATATCTAACACATGAATACTAACCCACCGATCCTGGAAGGATCAAAAAGTCTATTTGCCTGAATTTATTCAGGCAAATATAAAGGTGAGCACATAGGGAGACCACAAGACACCTGGAATTAAGGAATCACCTGCACTTTTTGCACTTTCTAAAGACTTTATTTGTTTATGAACTTATGCACGTGCACATTCAAATATGTTTTTTTGCACAATTAGGGTTTGATTGATCACATATAATTTAGAGTGGCAGTAATTACACTCATATGTTTATTACCATTTATTTATTTATTCACTATTGATTATCATCCACCACATGAACTTAAGGTCTTTTGATGAATGTACTAATAATATATTGGTAATTATCCAGATATATCAGTCTATGGACTATCACTTATCACAATGATTTATATTTGATTTATTTAGTTATTTACCAATCAGAATGAGAACAGATTGGATATAGATTTATAGATACACAAACAGGAGCGCGGCACTATAAAGATACCCATATTGCTGATTTTACACTATTAAGTGAGTTTGTGTAAGTGCCAGCGCACCAATCACATTTAGACAAGTAGATAATTGTATTATACCCACTGAATGCCTCACTTCATAATAGCTCACAAGGAATCACAGTATATATAACGCCAATATATGGGTACCACATCCCAAAATGCTATATAATAAAAGGAGGAGAAGAGAAGAAGGGCGGGACTCTCCAGGTACCAGTCAACAACGCCATTGAAGTAAAAAATTACAATATTTACTTATACATAGTTAAAATTGTACATATCACACATAATGAACCGATCTGTGCTTTTTTCTGACTTCTTAAATAAGTTGATAAAGTTCCATCTGGAAAGGTATCTTCAGGTGGATTTTGAGACCTTGAGACTTCAATGTGTTTCAGCTCTTAACAAGCCTTCATCAAGAGAAAAGAAATGGTCCAGAAAAAAGTATAATAAAAAAAATGCATGTCCTATATGGTGGACCTCCAGCAGAGTCATGTGAAGTGCAGAGAAAATAAAGCCACTCAAATGGCATGAGAGAGAAGGACAACAAGCTAGACTCAAAGGCCCTGATTCACTATTGGGCGTGGGCGCATATTTATGGGCTTAAGCCCAATTTTCATGGGCGTCCGTCCATTTTTGACCCTGCAACCTAATTCACTATTGAGCAGAGCCCATAAGCAGACGCCCAATCTAATTCACAAAAAGACACACGCCCGGAATCAGACTCACAAAAGCAGACTTGCTAAGAAGCACGTCTAACACCATGAAAAATCACTGCAGAGACATGTTCACTTAGAAATTTGCTTTGCCAAATATCAGGACTTCACTTTAAACAATATCTGCTATTTCCAAAAAAATTAAGAATGTGTTAAAAAACGTTTTTCTCAAGGAAATCGACACAGTAAAAATCTAGATGCCCGTGCAGTGTCTTTGGCAGATAGAACTGAGCATGTGCAGAACACATTTTAGTCCTCTGCCATGGGCGTTTGCTTTTTAGCCACTGACTAATAGTGAATCTGATTGTGGATTCCTCTGACAGCCGGCACTCGGTCGCGACTACTGTGTTTAATAAACAGCATTAAGCATATCTTCATGTAATCTAATTAGATTTCCTTCGTTTTAGTGATTATATTTTTGTTTGTTATCCTTTATAATTATTTCTGTTATGATTTTACTTATTTTGAAGGTCTAGATAAAATTTATTTTGAAAGCTGAATGTAAAAATAAAGGTCCGCAATAAAAAAAAATAAAATTAAAATAACAGCGTGGGTCCCCCCTCTCATCCATACCAAGCCCTTCGGGTCTGGTATGGATATCAAGGGGGAACTCCATGCTGAAATTTAAAAAAAAAAACAGCGTGGGTCCCCCTCAATATCCATACCAGACCTTTATCCGAGCATGCAGCCCGGCAGGTCAGGAAAGGGGGGGGGGGGGACGAGCGAGCGCCCCCCCTCCTGAACCATACCAGGCCACATGCGCTCAACATGGGGGGGTGCTTTGGGGCAGGGGGGCTCCCCCCCCCAAAGCACCTTGTCCCCATGTTGATGAGGACAAGGGCCTCTTCCCCACAACCCTGGCCGGTGGTTGTGGGGGTCTGCGGGCGGGGGGCTTATCAGAATCTGGAAGCCCCCTTTAACAAGGGGGCCCCCAGATCCCGCCCCCCCCCCTACGTGAATGATTCTGCGGTACACGGTCCGCAGACTCATTCACAAAAAAACTAAGTGTGGTGTAAAAAAAACACAGTACAGGGTCTTTGACAAGTCCTTTATTAAAACAATGTCCCCCGAAGTAGATCCAACGTCAATCACGGCGGCGGCGGCGGCGGCGGCAGGGACCCGAAAAAAGAAAAAAAAAAAAAGGTTCAGCTCCAGTCCGAGGCTTCCAGCCTAGTGAAGAAGAGGCTAGCTGACAGTTCTTATATAGGTATGGGGCGGGGCCAGCCGGGCACATCATCCCCACCCCTTACCTATTTGAGAAATGTCACCCTGTCTCTCCACTGAGGCTAACTAGCTGAATGCAGGAGACAGTCTGACATTTCTTATATAGGTATGGGGCGGGGCCAGCCGGGAACAACAAGCATGTGACATGGGGCGGGTCACTCAGATGATGTCCCCGGCTGGCCCCGCCCCATACCTATATAAGAACTGTCAGCTAGCCTCTTCTTCACTAGGCTGGAAGCCTCCGACGGGAGCGGAACTTTTATTTTTTTTTTCGGGTCCCTGCCGCCGCCGCGATTGACGTTGGATCTACTTCGGGGGACATTGTTTTAATAAAGGACTTGTCAAAGACCCTGTACTGTGTTTTTTTTACACCACACTTAGTTTTTTTGTGAATGAGTCTGCGGACCGTGTACCGCAGAATCATTCACGTAGGGGGGGGGCGGGATCTGGGGGCCCCCTTGTTAAAGGGGGCTTCCAGATTCTGATAAGCCCCCCGCCCGCAGACCCCCACAACCACCGGCCAGGGTTGTGGGGAAGAGGCCCTTGTCCTCATCAACATGGGGACAAGGTGCTTTGGGGGGGGAGCCCCCCCTGCCCCAAAGCACCCCCCCCATGTTGAGGGCATGTGGCCTGGTATGGTTCAGGAGGGGGGGTGCTCGCTCGTCCCCCCCCCCCTTCCCTGACCTGCCGGGCTGCATGCTTGGATAAGGGTCTGGTATGGATATTGAGGGGACCCACGCTGTTTTTTTTTTTACATTTCGACGTGGAGTTCCCCCTTAATATCCATACTAGATCCGAAGGGCTTGGTACAGATGGGAGGGGGGACCCACGCTTTTTTTCTATTATTTATGCAATAAAGGGAATTATTTTACATTCAGCTGTCAGTGGGGAACCCCGCTGACAGATGAAACATTAACTCATGGCTGTCGCTCCTACAATCCCGCATGAGTTATGTTATCAACTCATGCGGCGTTTTAGTAATGAAAACCAATGCAGCGCTCATGTTTCAGCTGTCGGCGGATTTCCCCACTGACAGTTGAATGTCAAAGTATTGCAGGGATTTAGAAACAGTTCTTTAAATAACTGGCGTGGGGTCCCCCCTCCCATCCATACTAAGCCCTTCGGGTCTCGTATGGATGTTAAGGGGTACCTCCACGCTGAAATTAAATAAAAAACAGCATGGGGTACCCCCCAAAATCCATAACACATACTTATCCGAGCATGCAGCCCGTCAGGTCAGGAAAGGGGGGGGGGGACGAGCGAGCGCCTCCCCCCCTCCTGAACCATACCAGGCCACATGCCCATACCAAATTATTCAAACATTTGTAAACAGACCAATTAACTGAAATGGTTTGGCATTTGTACCCCAAATATGACGTTCCCTGAGGCGTTGGTAAACCGAGGTACGCCTGTATTAGTATTGCAATCCTTTGTATTGGGATACATAGAACCATCATACATGTGAATTGGCAACATAGCACAACATTTGTGTCACATTGGAGATATCTGGCTAGTTAAACTGACCATGCCCAGGGACCTAGGATTGAATCACAGCACAGAAATACAGGCTGGGTTAGCAATGTAGCTCCATGGGTTAGTGGTTAGCACTGCTGCCTCACAACTCTAGGGTTGTCGGTTCGAATCCCAACCCCGGCGAGGTAGTAGCATGATCTCCGTGTGTGGCTGCCTTCACATACATGTTCTGGCAACATCTTTGCATTCTGTCTAAATGATCCCTAAAATGTGAATTAGAATGAGGCCTTGTCTGTTGAAACACCTTCAAAGCTGCACCTTATGTGAATGTCATACAATGGTATAAGATAAGGGCCTGAATCACTAGTAGATTTGATAATGATGGTTTACACTCCACCCACTTTTGTGAAGGATTTGGCAAGCAAAGAGCTGACAGAGAGAGAGAAGAGTGAGACGAAGAAGAGTGAGCAAGAGATACATATGAAGAGTGATAAAGAGAGACATTCAGAAGAGTGAGCGAGAGAGAAGAGCGAGCCAGTGAGACGAAGAAGAGTGAGCGAGAGAGAAGAGCGAGCCAGTGAGACGAAGAAGAGTGAGCGAGAGATACATACTGAGGAGTGATAAAGAGAGACATTCAGAAGAGTGAGCGAGAGAGAAAAGACTCGGTTGGTGAATCCACACATCAAACTTGTCACAAATCCTGGCGTGCATTTTTCCCCCAAATGCATAGCAGACCCTTATCCCAGCAGGCAGGTACCGCACGCCTTCAAAGATTTATTTCCTTTGTTGATTTTCCTGCTTTGCTCACACTATATGCAATTGAAAATTACTCTTTAAGTTGCCAATTTTACTGTGTTTTCTAGAGAATTACTAACTAGTTGTGTTTTCAATTGTGTGTAGCATTGCGATTTCTATTTGAGTCTAGATGTTAAATTGCTAATAAATGGCCACAATTCTCAAATACCTTTGAACTCTCGCTGCAACAAATGGTGTATGTTAATACACTCACATTCATTATATCCAATATCAGGTACGATGTCAATGCACAAATCGCACCTGAAATTGCACACCCTGGATGTGACTTGTCATGTGATTGGCATGGCCAGCAGCTTGCTCTTTGCATGGCAAATTCCACCCAATGTTACTGGGGGCCAACACCACTGTCACATCTAATCCGATGCGGCAATTGTCCAACTTACAGTGAAGTTGCACGAGTTCACAATCCAATTGGATGTGAACAGAGCCTACAGTGGCCAATAGGGTGCGACTTGGTCTACGATTTGCAAGTCGCCTGTCATGCCAATTGCATGGCAATCGCAAACAATGTTACTGGGGGCTACCCGGTCACATTAAAGCAGATTTCTAAGTGGTGTTATTGACACCACAGTCACATCATGTGACTTGCATAGAAGTTGCATGATTTCAAAGTCGGGGTACATGGTGATTTCAAGTGCAATTTGCAAGACATTCGACATCGATCTCTCAGCAAATTGCATGAAAAGTAGTGTATTCATTACTCTATTATTACTTGCGGCTCCTACCAAGTTTGAACCACAACAATATGAACGCTCCAATAGCGTGCTCATTGAGTGGGACTTGGCATGTGATTTGCACAACATGCAAGCTGTAAATCATCTGCAAAGTCGCACCCTATTGTCTGCTATTACAGTGACCACATGGGTGCGTTTCAAACACTGATTTCTATAGTAGTACATGTACTACTTTAGTGGCAATTTGCATAGAGATCTGTGTCAGATGTCTTGAAAATTGCATTGAAATGGTCAACTTTACTGTAAGTTGCATGATTTGTAAATCAGCTTTGCCCAGAGTGTAATGTTTGGTGATGTTTGATTTCTGGAGTGTTTTACCAATTGATGGGAAATTCACCATACTAGTCAAATCGATTTGTCATTTTCAGTATTGCATACAAGATGTGGTCATGTGACTGTCTTAACTCATGCGAGAATCTGGAGGGAATTGTGACCATAGTAGCAATAAAGGTTCCAATTGGGGTTCCCTTTCACATCCCTGCTCAATGTTCTGTTGTATGCTGCACACGTACATTTCACTGTATATATCTTTCTGATTTGTGGGGCCTGTATACCAAGGGTTAATGCAGGTAGGAAGCCGATTCATCAGGTGAAAACACTTTCACTGACCAAACTAAGGTCAGTGGTGGGTGTGGCTTCATTGGGTGTGGGGCCTTGTTTGGCACGCTCCAAATACAACCTAGCTTATATAAAGATGTGCAGTAGGGAGTGATTTGGCCTGTTACTAGGCCGGGTGGTTTGTGACTAAGTCCTTGCATGGTGTGGTTTGGGGGAAGAAGAGATTTTGTGCTGAATTGCCCCAGACACCACTCAGGCTGTGTTTGGAAGTGGGCTGGAAATGTTTGCATATTTTTGGCCTTGTAAAGTGTGTTTGTGTGTTATTGCACAATGATTGTGTTTTTTCTTTTTGCATTGAAAGCCTCACACATGTCAATCGTTTTGTTTAAAATCTGCTCTTGTTTTAATTTTGCTTGCTTATTTAGACTCAAATGCTTTTTTCTTACAAACCTGCTGACAAATGTATGTGTAGGGTGTTTGTAGAGGTGGGAGGGGTTTTTCACATATGTCTTGTTTTCTTTATATTTTGATGTGTAGACTTTTTTTGTGAATGGATCTTTATACTAAATGATTGTGTAAGTAAACCTTATGTGCACGAAAATGTTACTTGATTCATCTTCCTCTTTGTTTCCTGCTATAACCTGAGCACACACAGTTCATTAGAAGTATCTTTAGATTGTAAGCTCTTATGAGCAGGAGTGTTTTATTTTTGCCACATCAATCCTATTTTTGTGACTCACCAAGATATTGACTGTACCTACTTGTTCCTGCTGACCAAATAAATGAAGATATATTTGATCAATAAATGTTTCACCGATGTTTTTGTGTTTATTTTATGTTCAATATATGAACAACCTTAATAGTTACTTTGTATACTTATATAATCTGCTCAAATGTAGCTTGTAAGAGCGTGAATATGCAAGTGGGTGCAAACTGGCTTTTTCAAAACCAAACAAAAAAATAAAGAACCTGCTTGCACCACAATATTATGTACTAATGAATGTCACATTCACTGTGCAGCCAGCTACAGGTTTTCTACAATTTGATTTACAGTAATAAAATAATCCCCACTGTATGTTGATTTTTGGCCTTTGGCAACAAATATATATTAGCCAAGGTTTAAAAAGAAAAAAATCACTAAAACACACATTCGCGAAAGCTATCATAGCCGTGCATAGAAATGAGCGATCGTGCATAGACATGCGCGATCGTGCACAAATAAACGCCAAACAGGTGTCCCCCATGGCGCACGAGCAGCTATCCTCCTGGAAGTCCGTCATCTGGTGCGCGCGCACCCGGAAGTGGTTGTTGGGAGTGTAAGTGGATGAGAAGTGGTTGGAGGTTTTGTGTTGGTTGAAAATTTTGATAACTTTATTGGCATTTGGACATGGCGAGAGCACAGTTCTCAACTGAGGAGATGATCCTTATATGTAAAGTAACTGTGGCCATTGCAAATATGTTTATAACATGTGAGGGACAAGTAATTGTAATTTTGTGGGTGGGGCCTAGCAGAATCTCACTTGGTGCACATGCTACTTATCTGTACATTAGCTCCTGGGTATTGATGGGTCAATTATATTAACCACTTGCCTACTGGGTACTCATACCCCCTTCCTGTCCTGGCCAATTTTCATCTTTCTGCACTGTTACCCTTTGAATGACAATTGTGCGGTCATGCCACATTGTACCCATCTTAAATTTGTATCAGTTTTTTCAGACAAATAGAGCTTTCTTTGGGTGGTATTGACTTGCTGCTGTGAGTTTCACTTTTTGCTCGATAAACCACAAAATAGCTCATAATGAATAAAAGTCTGTTTATATTATAACATTTGGTAAACTGGTAATTTAGCAACACTGATGTGCGTTGATGAGGCGGCACTGCTGGCCACAGGTGGGCGGAACTGTTGGGTGGCACTGGTGGGCACTGATCATCGGGGCCGACCCCTGCTTTGATAACTGCTGGTTCTCGGCAGTACTTTCCACACATTCTGACAGCGTGATGAAAGTGCAGCCAAGACCCGGCAAATGCATTTCCCGGTGATCAGCGTGTCATTGGACATGGCTGATCACATGGTAAAAAGCCGCTGTGATTGGTCTTTACCACATCACGTGATCAGCTGTGTCCTTAGGACACAGCAATCATGGAGAGCGCGTTCTGCCAGGATGTCATATGACACCCTCCCAGAGCTGCCTGGATGCAGTGTAGCGTTATTCGGCTATCTGCGGTCGCCAAATAGGTAACCAGCTAGGCCTTCATGGCTAATCTTTGAATATCTGGACATGTATACTGCGTATAATGCATTACATTCTACAATGTGTTGGTGTACATGGTATAACAGTGTGCAATGCGTTGCTGGATTCTGCATGACAGTGGACAGCGTATCACAGTGTGCAATGCGTAGCTCCAGCCTGCATGACAGTGTACAGTGCATTACAGTCTACAATGTGTGGGTGTACACGGTATCACAGTGTGCAATGCGTTGCTCCATCCTGCATGACAGAGTACAGTGCATTACAGTCTACAATGTGTGGGTGTACACGGTATTACTTTGTACAGAGTATTACAGTGTGCAATGCGTTGTACACTGCAGTGTGCACTAAAGCATTTTACACTCATGCACTGTACACACTAACGCATTTGACATTTCTAGTGTGCAATGCGTTCGTGTGCAATGCCTTGGACAGTACAATGCATTTGCAGTATTGGTGTATGTTTATTAAGCACAGATAATTCATCTGATTTTAGTTATCAAGGAGAAGTCTTCTCTGTCCCCCTGTTTATGAGGTGGAGGACAATTGTTTTCCGAAGAGGAGAGGAGACATTTTTTCAAGGAGATCTGTATAGATTTCCAGAGATATGTGTAGATGGTTGAGGGGCTGCATGTGATCTCCGGAGATAATTGTGATTAATGATCACCTGAGTTAAACCAGTGAATGAAAAGTGTAAAAAAACATGGATTGAAAATAATCTGCACTGACCACTGTGCTTTGTCAAGCCACATATTGGCACATTCTGGTGTCACACAGATGCGATGTGAAATTTGCAGTGTTTTCTGTGCAAGCGCTGCACCGCATCACAACCGCAACCCCTTCATGCCACCTGCTGCGGCTTTCTAGGTGAAGTTACCAACACACCAATATTGGTACACAAAGCGTATTGCGATTTGCCAAATTGGATGGCATGCCTATTCACACCCATGTGCATACCCTGAAAAAGGGTCCTGCACATTTTTGGCCCGGATGCGGTGCAATTTGAGGTGTGCAAAATGTTTGTCTCTAATTGCAACGCACACAAATTGCATGTGATTTGCCCAGGAGTGCGGTGTTAGACCACAATGCATGTATGTGAAGCCAGAATAAAAGGATGTGGATTTTGTCTATTTTTACTTGCGCATGTTAACATTATGGAAGTGCGTTATTCTTCTGTTTAACATGCTATAGAAATGCAACATGCATTTGGATGTAGTGTTTTTGTATGTGCATTTTGGAAGTATTCTAAACACACATTGACCCTAGGGCCACACCATATCTTATGCAGGCCATAGATGGGTCGAAAATCGGCCGATTTTTCGGCCGAAAATAAAATCGGCCGATTTTCGGATCGTTAGTGGGCTATTTGTTCGGCCGTTTTTCGGTATTTTGGCAGATTTTTTTTTTGGTAAAGTTGGAAAAAAACGGCCGAATTTGCCGATCGGCCAATTTTCGCGGCAATGATGGGCAAATCGGCCGATTTTTTTTACTGATAAAAAATCTGCACATGAGCAGTGACCTGCAAGAGGAAGACAAAAAGAAGAAAAAGAAGAAGAGGATGATGATGATGAAGATGATGAAGAAGAGGATGATGATGATGAAGAAGAAGAAGAAGAAGATGATGAAGAGGAAGAAGAGGATGATGATGAAGAAGAAGAGGAAGAAGAAGAGGAAGAAGAAGGATGAAAAATGAGAGGAATTCCAGTATGGCAAAAAGTGTCCCTGCAGAGAGCTCCGCTATTTCTTTGACAGTTCCTTGACATTTACAGCGGTTGCAACATTGTATCTATTTGTTTCCGAATAAAAACATCTGTATCCGAAATGGATACAAATACATTGTTGCAACCGCTATAAATGTCAAAGAACTGTCAAAGAAATAGCGGAGCTCTCTGCAGGGACACTTTTTGCCGGCTGTAGACGGGATGAAAATCGGCCGATTTTTTTTTTACCATTGCTGGTAACGTCGGCCGCTTGAACAACCGATTTTTCATTTTTTAAAAGAAAAATCGGCTGTTTTTCTCCCCGTCTATGGCCTGCATAAGCATTAGTGTGCCTGGGGGAGGGGGGGGCCTTTGGCCTTTCCAAACACAGTAGATGCTCCAAGAATGTTTCCTTGAACTCTTGAAATGGTTAAAAAGGAAAGACACTCTAGATAGCCTGCACTGAGAATTGACTGTCATGATGACGTGTCAATGATTATTTGCTCTCATTTTTCAGGAGTGGTACTGCTTGCGGTTGAAGCTGGTAGAAATCCACCTTCACGTCCTCCACTCACCTTCACTTGTGGCCAGTGGATATTTTGTGGCCACAGGCAAGAACTGGCATCGAGGACCTGCATAATGACCCTGGCATGCCAGAGGTGGTTTGGAAGCAGCACAGCAATTTGACCATCCCTTTCCTCTATGTTGGTTTTAGGGTGCAGAATTGCTTCTCGTTCGTGAACGGACTGTCGCCGGATATCAGAGTCCCCATATTTTCAAGATATGTTTTAGCCATGTTGGCTTATTTTTATGTTATTTTCCAAGTGTGTCGCACCTAACCGCACAGTAGTGCGGTGCCATGCGTATTTGTGGCTGTGAATGGGGCTGTTTTTAATAGACGTGTGTAGGTGCAACAACGTTTTCATCATGGTACCTGCGCACATCTACATAGGGCATTGCATTTCTTTGCTGTGCTGGAAAATGTGTGTTCTTGCATGCGTTTCTGCACCACCAATGGTGTGAACAAGTCCTAAGGGCTGGTTCACACTATAGAAACAGTCTAGATGTGTTCCTGATGGGGTTTTTTCATGCCCTTTTGGCATGCATGTTTAGTGTGTTCCAGTACATTTTGGATGCGTTTTGGACATGTTTACATTGCATTTTTGTATCCCTTCCACTTATTTTTTTCTATTTTCTTTGTATTCAATGTAGTTAGGGACATGTGCGTTTTAGTACATTCAAGGACGTTTCAATGTGTTCCAGTACAGTTCTGTGCAGAAACAATGCAGCGCTGATGTGAACTATGACATTGACAACCATATAACCTTCTTTCTGTGCGTTTGTGATGCTGAAAAAGCAACTGAAACACATGTAGTGTGAACTGGCCCTAAAGGTTATTAGAGGTCAGGGAACAGGACTGACCAGGAATTGTGAATTCAATCAGACTAGTGGTGAGATACAATCAGCAATTGTATAATAATGTGAGATCTGAGCTGTAGCTGATAGAAAATGAGACACATTCACTTGATCAGTAAATAGATAGTTAAAGAGTGGGGCGGTGATCCATAGATTTGCATATGGGACAGGTGATGATGGGGTGGGGGAGGGGGTCAAGTTGTATAAGGAGACAGATTTAAAAGAGAAAAAAGTTACAATGAAATATACACGGCATGAAACTTGCACATGACCTAATTGGCAGAAGAACAGTACGCAAGTAACATTCATCCACTTTCTAGTCACTAGGCAAAATCATAATTGATTGATCAATATTCCTGCCACAACCCAGAAAATTGATCTCCATTTTTTTGGGATGCTGCTAAGACTGGGATTAGAACCCATGACCCAAGTGCTGTAAGTTCTGAGCTCTAACCACTAAACCACTGTGGGAAACTGTCAAGGTCCTACCTTTTTCCTGTGGTTATGTTACTTCATGTGCTGGTGTCCATCTTGGATTCTGCTGTGCATGATGGGAGCCCTTTTATGCCTTCAGGTTTCTGTGGTCCATCCTCCAGAGGGGTGTGGCTGATGACATATAAGCCTGTGGCCCGCACATGCTCTTTGCACTTGTGTCTTGTGTCTTTGTGTTGCTGTTACTCTGTTCTGACTCTCGTGACTCTCCTGGTATCTGATTCGGCTTGTCTTGACTATTCTTTGTATTCTCCTTTGATCTGACCCTCTGTTGCTGAACCCGGCTCGTGACCTGTGATTCTCGTCTGCTGTCCTGTACTGTTCTGTCCTGTTGTTGTTGACCCCGGCTTGTCTGACTACTCTTTTGTCTCTTCCACCAGCTACACGCCATTGGCGGCGGCCATTACCGCAGCTGAGGTGTCTCGGGGGCCGCGACCTGGTTCCTGGCTGCGTCAAGTCCATCCCCACCATCAGGGGCCCTGGTGAAGGGCAGCCTGGGACTTAGACTCCGCGCCCTGAGGGACTTTGGTCTGTGGGTGGTGGTTGTCGTCAGCCAGTGCGTTACATTGTTAGGCCTGCCTGTCCATTCCTCGGCCCCTGCCCTGACATTACACAAGTGCCATGAACCCTGACGGTGCAGGCACGCCTTCGCTCCCAATGCTAGTCGCCAGACTCGATCAGCAGGATCACCTGTTGGATCAGTTCGCTCAGGCGTTGCAAACTCTGCTTGCACGCACCGCGCACCTTACTCCTGGTGTTATTAGGCCGGTTGTCGCTCCGGTGGTCGCTTCCGATGCCGTTCCGCTTGCTGTGCCTACCGCCGCGGCTGATGCGGCACCCGCGGTGTCCAGAGGTATGACCGGTTCAGCCCCTCTTCCACAGCGCTTTGGGGGTGAGCCGAGTCAGTGTCGTGGGTTCCTCAACCAGGTGGGTATTTATTTTGAATTAATACCCCACGCCTTTCCGTCTGAGAGGTCAAAGGTGGGGTTCCTCATCTCACTACTCTCAGACAAGGCCTTGGCCTGGGCAAATCCCTTATGGGAGAGGAACGACCCGGTGATTCAAGATTTTTCTGGTTTTGTCGATGCCTTCCGTAGGGTATTCGACGTACCGGCTCGTTCCGCCTCGGCGGCCAAGCTGCTCATGACCATGCATCAGGGTTCACGGACCGTGGCCGAGTACGCTATAGAGTTTCGTACCCTGGCGGCAGAGGTCGGTTGGAACAATGAGGCTCTGGTGGCTGCGTTTTCCCATGGTCTTTCTGACTCATTGAAGGACGAGATTGCAGCTAAGGAACTGCCTGTGGTGTTGGAGGAGCTCATCTCTTTCCTGATCCTGATTGACACCAGGCTCAGGGAGAGGCCTTCACTCAAGGAACGCCTGTGGAGGCCTTCCAATCGACTGGCACCTGCGTTTTCTGTCCCACCCGTTCCTCCCTCTCCTCCCACGCCTCCTGGGGATGGCTTGTCTGGTGGGGAACCCATGCAGCTGGGGTTTGCTCGCCTTTCCGAGGGGGAGCGGGCCGCTCGGCGTCGGGAGGGTCGCTGCCTGTACTGTGGCCTCGGTGGGCACTTTCGGCAGTCTTGTCCGGTCCGTCCGGGAAACGCTCGCACCTGAGATCATGTCGGGGACAGATCTTGGGTGGAGTTTCCTCGTCCCCGGCGTCCCGCAAGGATAAGCCACTGATCACCGTGGTCCTTTCTTGGACAGGGGGCTCGGTGACGGCCCAGGCGTTGGTAGACTCTGGGGCCGGTGGGTTGTTCTTGGACAGCTCGTTTGCTGCGCAGCACTCCATTCCCCTGCAGGCTCGTGCTGCCCCATTGGTTCTCGAAGCAATAGATGGCAGGCCCCTGCAGCCGCCGCAGGTTACCCACGAGACCCTGCCAATAGAGGTAGCCATTGGGGCTGTTCACAGGGAGTTGGCCTGTTTTCAGGTGATTTCTTCCCCACACTATTCGGTGGTTTTGGGGTATCCCTGGCTCCAGAGGCACAATCCAACCTTCAATTGGCAAACAGCCGAGATTCTCTCATGGTCTCCACAGTGTGGGGCCGGGTGCATCCGGGGGCCGGTTAAGGTATTGTGTGCCTCCTCAGACTCTGCGTTGCCCACCGACTATGGGGAATACCGGGACGTGTTCGATAAGGTACGCGCTGGTACCTTACCACCGCATCGTCCTTACGACTGCGCCATATCCCTGCAACCCGGGGCCACTCCTCCACGTGGCAGGGTGTACCCTCTCTCGGTTGCGGAGAATAAGGCCATGGAGGAGTACGTGGTGGATGCGCTTTCCCGGGGGCACATTCGTAAGTCTACTTCCCCAGCAGGAGCGGGGTTTTTTTTCGTAAAGAAGAAAGGTGGGGAATTGAGGCCCTGCATCGATTATAGGGGTCTCAATCGGATTACCATTAAAAATGCATATCCAATTCCTTTGATTTCTGAGTTATTCGACCGCCTTAAGGGAGCAACGGTCTTTACCAAACTCGACCTTAGGGCGGCGTACAACCTCGTACGGATCAGACAGGGGGATGAGTGGAAGACCGCGTTTAACACTAGAACTGGGCACTACGAATACCTGGTGATGCCCTTCGGATTGTGTAACGCGCCCGCGGTCTTTCAGGAATTCATAAACGATGTCCTTCGTGATTTGTTGCAGCAATGCGTAGTGGTTTACCTGGATGACATCTTGGTTTACTCTACCTCCATGGAGTCCCATGTCCAGGATGTTAAGCAGGTGCTGCAACGATTGCGTGAGAACGGACTCTTTTGTAAACTCGAGAAGTGCGAGTTCCATCGATCCCAGGTTGCCTTTTTGGGCTACATAATTTCCGCGGAGGGATTTTCCATGGACCCTCAGAAGGTTGCGGCAGTTCTGCAGTGGCCTCGTCCCAATGGTCTTCGGCCCATTCAGCGCTTTCTGGGTTTTGCCAACTACTATCGGAAGTTCATCAGGAACTTCTCCACATTGGCAAAGCCTCTCTCTGACCTAACCAAGAAGGGGAGTAACCCTCACGAGTGGCCATCCGAGGCCATCAGAGCTTTCGAGGCTCTGAAAGCTGCCTTTGCTTCGGCTCCGATTCTTTCGCATCCCAATCCTGGGTTGCCCTTCATCCTCGAAGTTGATGCTTCCGAGACGGGAGTAGGGGCTCTCCTGTCTCAGCGTCGGTCGCCCGATGGACCCCTACTTCCCTGCGGGTTCTACTCCAGGAAGCTTTCCTCGGCTGAGTGCAACTACCAGATTGGAGATCGGGAGTTGTTGGTCATCATTCTGGCTCTCAAGGAATGGAGGCACCTGCTCGAGGGTTCCGCGGTTCCGGTCCTCATTCTTACCGATCACAAGAACCTGACTTATCTTTCGGAGGCCAAGAGATTGACACCCCGCCAGGCCAGATGGGCTCTGTTCTTGTCACGCTTCAACTATGTGGTTTCATATTTGCCTGGTTCCAAGAATGTCAGGGCTGATGCGTTATCACGGCAATACTCTGAGTTGTCCAGGGAGGACTCTGAGCCAATCTCACTTATACCTCCAGATCAGATCCTGGCTGCCATTCGCACCAGTCTGACCTCTCCCCTTGGGGAGCAGATTTTGGCGGCTCAAACTGATGCTCCTCCCGAGAGGCCGGAGGGTAGATGTTTTGTACCCGAGGGATTGCGCACCCACCTGCTGCGTACCTACCATAACGCCAAAACTGCCGGGCATCCAGGGAAGAACCAGCTGTGTTGGGTCGTCTCTCGCTTATTCTGGTGGCCAACCCTCCGTGCCGACATTGCCTCTTATGTAGCGGCATGTTCGATCTGTGCCCAGAATAAGTCTCCACGGCATCTCCCTTTGGGTCTTCTGCAACCCATTCCCAATGGGGAGCGTCCTTGGTCACATCTAGGGATGGACTTTATTGTAGACCTCCCGGTGTCTCGGGGTCATACGGTCATCCTCATGATCGTCGATCGGTTTTCCAAGATGAGCAATTGCATTCCACTCAGGAAATTACCCACAGCGCAGGAACTGGCCACGGTCTTTTCCAGGGAGATTTTTCGCCTGCATGGGTTACCTAAGGTGATTGTCTCAGACCGCGGGAGTCAGTTCGTGTCCAGATTCTGGCGTGCCTTCTGCTCCCAGTTGGGTATTAGTCTCTCCTTTTCCTCAGCCTACCACCCGCAGTCCAATGGGGCTGCGGAGCGTTCCAATCAGGCCTTAGAACAATTCCTTCGGTGTTATATTTCAGACCATCAGGATGATTGGGCCGATCTCCTGCCGTGGGCAGAGTTTGCCAGGAACTCGGCGGTCAACTCCTCCACCGGGATGTCTCCCTTCATGGCCAACTATGGGTTTCAACCCGCGGTATTACCTGAGAGGTTCTCACCACAGGACATTCCGGCTGTGGAGAACCATCTTGCTGCCCTGCGTTCTTCTTGGGGGCAGATCCAGAGGGCCTTGAGGGACTCAGCTCAGCGCCAGAAGTTCCAGGCTGATCGCAGACGGTTGCCCGCTCCTTCATACCAGGTCGGCGATCGGGTGTGGTTGTCTACTCGCAACCTCAATCTTCGGGTGCCCACACCCAAACTGGCTCCCCGTTTTGTCGGTCCTTTCCGCATTCTCCGCAAAGTGAATCCGGTGGCCTATGCACTTGCCCTTCCGTCTGGGATGCGGATCTCCAATATCTTTCATGTTTCCCTGTTGAAACCTCTGATCTGCAATCGCTTCACTACCTCTCTTCCTCGGCCCCGTCCTGTCCGGGTTGACGGTCATGAGGAGTATGAGGTGAGCCGGATCCTGGACTCTCGATTGGTGCGCGGTCAATTACAGTTCCTGGTTCATTGGCGCGGTTATGGTCCCGAGGAGCGTTCCTGGGTTCCTTCCGCGGATGTCCATGCTCCTGCCCTCCTCCGCGCTTTTCATACCCGCTTTCCTCAGAAACCTTTTGTTGAGCCGCGGAGGGGGAGGGGTCCTTGAGGGGGAGGTACTGTCAAGGTCCTACCTTTTTCCTGTGGTTATGTTACTTCATGTGCTGGTGTCCATCTTGGATTCTGCTGTGCATGATGGGAGCCCTTTTATGCCTTCAGGTTTCTGTGGTCCATCCTCCAGAGGGGTGTGGCTGATGACATATAAGCCTGTGGCCCGCACATGCTCTTTGCACTTGTGTCTTGTGTCTTTGTGTTGCTGTTACTCTGTTCTGACTCTCGTGACTCTCCTGGTATCTGATTCGGCTTGTCTTGACTATTCTTTGTATTCTCCTTTGATCTGACCCTCTGTTGCTGAACCCGGCTCGTGACCTGTGATTCTCGTCTGCTGTCCTGTACTGTTCTGTCCTGTTGTTGTTGACCCCGGCTTGTCTGACTACTCTTTTGTCTCTTCCACCAGCTACACGCCATTGGCGGCGGCCATTACCGCAGCTGAGGTGTCTCGGGGGCCGCGACCTGGTTCCTGGCTGCGTCAAGTCCATCCCCACCATCAGGGGCCCTGGTGAAGGGCAGCCTGGGACTTAGACTCCGCGCCCTGAGGGACTTTGGTCTGTGGGTGGTGGTTGTCGTCAGCCAGTGCGTTACATTGTTAGGCCTGCCTGTCCATTCCTCGGCCCCTGCCCTGACAGAAACACAGTTTGAGCTATAATGTAGAATAGTTACATTGTTTAAAAATGATAAAGCGAGCGCTGGTCAAATGATATAGACTAGTAAAATGGTATTACACAAGATAAATATAACCACGAACAGTAGTGCATGAACTCGTGAAAGGTCATCCACCCCTGTGACAGTGTACTACACTATTGAGCACCTTTCTGGCTCCTGTGGCTGAGCTAATTCCTCCCCAGGACCATTTGGGCACCCACCCTGATGGATGGATGGATGGAGCTGGATGACTAACCCATAGCTGCCAGCATACCGCTGCACCCCCAGATGTGCGATGTGTATAACCCATGCACATTAATACTTTTTTTCTGGTGAGTGTAGACCAGTCCCAAGGGTGGTTTACCTTTCACGAGTTCATGCACTACTGTCCGTCACGGAGAGACCACACGTGCCATTCATAGGCACTCTCTGAGTTGGTACTCTCACACGAAGGACATTCCATTATTCAGGAATGATTCTATGAACTTATTTTAGCACGATTTACCAGTTTACATCATTATTGCAATTCTTTGCACTTTTTGGTTTTTACATGCGTTCATTATTGATCACATGCATTTATAGCGCTGCACTTGTCTTTAACATAGAATAGTTATGTGATTAAAGAGAATGAAGATATATAACTATATTGGGAAATTAGAAGTATATAAATTATTTGAGATATAAGTGTGAAAATGTTTAACATTTGAATATAGAATGTATGACATTCATTAGTAAATGCAATACTTTCCTGATCATTTTGGAGAAACAGCAAAAAAAAAAAAAATAGCAAAAGAGAATTTTCAGAATGTAATAGTACAGCTGTATTAGAATTTTCTATCAGGAAAACGCCAATGTTAATAAAGCCCGCGCTTATGCGCCATCTAGCGAATATATCCGGTATTGCACCTAAAGATGTGCCAGACGGGATACCTCATTCACTAATGGCAAAGTAGTCAGTAGACGCTCGTTAATGAGCTTGCTAGACGCTGGTCAGACGACTGATTGATTGACCGGAGTCTGCCTGAATGGTCAGACTCTGCTGATAGACTCACATCTTAGTGAATCAGGGCCAAAGTGTCATTAACTATAACTTTAAGGATCACATGGATGGTCACAGTAGATATACAACAAGCACAGTTCTGCATACACCCAATTAGGTCACTTAACAGTGTCCCAGAGAGAAAATCAGACTAAATGTCACAAGGTGTAGCTCTAGGGGTCACATAGATGATCACAATAAATCCATAGCAACTGTACTGTACTACTGCAATCACCAAAGACAAGTCACTTATCATGGTCCCAAAGAGCACATGGCCACTAGTCCATTATCATAGAGACCAAGGCACATTGCCTGTCAGAATTGCAACATATACATATGGGGCTTCCCAGATTGCCTTGATGGTTCCAAACAGACAGCACTCCTGCATCGAGGCAATCTGTGACTTGTTTTTGGTGCATGCAGTACTATCATCATAGTGTAGTATGTTAATTTACTTTGTATCTTTTTTTATGAATGAGTAACCAGGGGTACTATGTACCCTTTACTCACTCACATGCTGAAGTGGATATCTGGGGGCCCCCTTATTTAAAAGGGGATTCCAAATTTAGAAAGCCACCCCTGCAGTCTCTTACATTGACTGCCAGGGATTTGGGGAAGAGGCCCGTGTTCCTATCAATATGACAAAGTACCCTCCCCATGTTAAGGGCATGTGGCCTCGTATGGTTTTGAAAGGTGGGGGTCACACACTCACTGTCCCTATCTTTATTGACCAGCAAAGCTTCATTTGCAGATAAAGGTTTGGCATGGATTTTGTGGGGACCCCATGCTTACTGTTTATGTGGTGTTCCACTTTAAAATCTATACCAAACCCCTATCTAGGATAAGGGTGTGGTATGGATTTTTGGGTAGGACCCTGCTGTTTTTTTTTTAAAATGATTTTTTTCCACAGCCTCAGTGGTTGTTATAATGAACAAGCAACGATTGTGCGGTGGTTGTGTCCTAGCAACCAGTGAAATATTTGGTTGCTAGAAAACAGTACACCAGCTTGCTCAGTTGCTAGGATGCAGGCAGCCATCAGTGTCTTAGAAGGCAAGGAGTGGGAAGTCAATCGTTTAGTGGTGGTAGTGTCAGGGCTGGGCTCCTGCTACTTAACGAGAAGTTCTTTTCTTTCAGTGCTCAGAAGCTGCTCAGCTGTCAGTTAATTGCCAGCCACTCGTTGTCTTCACAAGTGACTCACCTGGATACCATTACCTGCCTCATTAGTCCAGACTACAGCCAGCCCTTTTAGCTATTTTATCAGCTTAATTAATTTCTTCCTTGCGCTTGCATGGTCTATGATCTCCAGTGTGTTCCTCTGTACAACTTGGTCTGACTGATTCCTCTTCTGATTCCTGTTCCTGATTTTTGCTACACTGACTTCTGGTTTCCTGACCCCAGCTCATCTGATTACCCACTCTGGCATCCAAACCTTGGCTCCTATTTTCAAGTACTGTCCTGAACTGTGCTATTTTTGCTATTTCATTAAAGGTGTGATTTTAACTGTACTTTCTGTCTCTGCCGGGTTTATGGTTCCTGATAGGTAGTGATGCCACCAATAAATAAATGATTCTGGCTACAGCAGACAGATGTTTGGTGGGCCACTTAGTTCACCTATTCAGTGACCTGCAAACATATAAGGTTCAGGTCCGACTCTACATGGCTGCAAACTCAAATCTCATCTCTGTTGCTTACCTGTAGTGCTTGGCATTTTGGTTTATTCTTTGAGTAATGTATGGCTTTCACATATGACAAACAGTGATGCTGTGTGAAAAGGAAAGAGGTATCTCACTGTGATTGGCAGTACCACTGCCTGTGCAGATTAGCTGTCATTTCTTTCTGCATGTACAACAAATAAATGTTTTCTACATCATGTAACAGTATGATACAGTTTTTGTAATGCTAAAAAAAAACTACCATTTGCATGATATTAAATTTAAATCTCGGCGCATGCGCGGCCAGGGATGATGGCAGACGTGTTCTGCTGAGCTCCGCTCATCCCCGGCCAGGAGTGACTCACCCGCACCGCACTACAGCTGATCCTCTGCCTCGGGTGAGTCACGTTTATCCAAGCACCCGGCCCAGCACCAGGGAGAGGCTTCTATGGGGAAGATAGGGCGCTGGAAGCCCCCCTCCCCGCAGCCTCAGGACCCGCGGCCCTCGCCTCTGCGGCGCTTCCTATATAGGCCGCAATCCCCGGCCTCTAGTGAGAATAGAGGTCCGAGGACCGATCCCGGACCTCTAGCGGCCGCGGAGGGTACTGCACCCTATATAATCCCAGCACAGCTGCAAACCTCTGCTCCGATCCTTCCACACATGGGGGATCATGACCCCCAATTGACAGCAGGAGAGGCTATGGACAACCCTACTCCAGGGGGTCTCCCAGCCCCTGGTCTGAATCTTCAGCAGACAAAGTCGTCTCCTCTGCTCACAATCTCCGCGTTAGACGACAAGCTGCAAATTTTTTTACGAAACATTACCGCCTCTATAGCCGCTGAAGTGGGAAAATTGGCTAATGAGCTCAGAGGGGAAATAGCCCAGCTGGAAAGTAAGTTTGATGATTTGGTGCAATACGTTCACGTTTTGGAGGAAGATAATGCCTATCTGAAACATTCCGTGTCCCAAATGCTGCTCCAGCAAGAGGACCTGGAAAACAGGGAACGGCACCAAAATATCCGTATACGTGGTTTGTCCGAATCTGTTGCTGATGCTCAATTGCACCGGCATCTACTGTCCTTCTTCATCGCTGCTGCCCCCATGGTCCCAGAGGCGGATTGGCGGATGGATAGGGCCCATCGCTCTCTGGGCCCTAAACCGATTGAGGGAACCAGTCCACGTGACGTTATAATCCGCTTCCACTACTTTCAAAGTAAAGAAGCCTTACTATCAGCAGCCCGCCACAAATCTTCTTTGGAGTTTAAAGGTGATAAACTCCAACTCTTCTGTGATCTTTCTCCGATTACTCTTGCTAAGCGACGGGCTTTTAAGCCGATCACCACACATCTTCAACATCATCGTGTCCTGTATCGTTGGGGGTTCCCCTTTAAGCTGGTGGTTGTTAGGGACAACACCCATGTTGTCCTCCGTGATCTTCAAGAGGCGGATTCTTTCCTTAAGCAGTTGGGACTTCCACCTCTACCTGATGATATGTCCTCGCCGCCGCCTACTCCATCCCGCCCTTCTGCCACCCCTTCCAAGATATGGACACCAGTCCGCGGAGGTCGGAGGAGACGCACACCGCAACGTCCACGCCCTCCCCGATCAAGCGACCCTCCTGCCTGATGATTTTCAGGGGTGACCTTTTGTGCCGAATTGGGTGTTTTGTTCGGCCATAGCCTTGCTGGGTGCATTTTATTTTGTTCTTGTTTTCTCTGGCCGGGTTTGACGTCCTCCCGGAGGAAGTGTCGGATGTCGTGCTGCCCTCGATACTGTCTAGCCAATGGCCTAGACGACTTGGGCTTAGTTGACGTTCCCAAGTTTATATCCTTGCGGATACCTGCTCTTCATTGTGTATTTTTTTCTGTTGTGTTATGTTTTCTGTTTTCTGTTTTTTTTCTTTCTACTACATCGATGGTAATTTTTCCATTTGTCATGCTAACACATGTAGCCCAGCCACTGTTCTATAATGGCTTTGAGGTTTCTGTCATACAATGTTAAGGGCCTCAATTCTATTCAAAAAAGGTGGATGGCTTTGAAGGAATTTCGATCCTCAGGAGCAGATATCATTTTTGTCCAAGAGACCCATTTCAAATCTACAGGCTCCTTTCGTTTTGCCTCGAGATTTTTTCCCCGTGCCTACTCGGCTTTTGATCCTTCTGGGAAGGCCGGAGCGGCAATTTTGATTGGGTCACATTGCTCCCTTCGGGTTGTTTCCTCCAAAGTTGACCGACAGGGTCGTTTCATTCTTCTGGAGTGTATGTTTGGTGAGACTCTCATAGTTCTGCTGAATTTATACGCCCCCAACACAGGCCAATTGCAATTTCTATCCCAAACACTCGCCGAACTGGATTCCTTTTCCACTTTGCAGGTGATAGTTGGGGGAGATTTTAATCTGATTCTGTCCCCCCATAAAGACAGGAAGGTTCTTTTTGAGTCCTCTCCCTCGAAGCGGCAATGCTCCTCTTCAAAATCCTTTCGTGGATTAATTAGGGAGCATCATCTCTTTGACGCATGGCGGATTAAACATCCTCTCCATAAACAGTTCACATTTTACTCTACCCCTCACCGTAGTTATTCTCGCCTAGACCATTTTTTCGTTTCTGCTCCATTGCTTCCACTTCTGGTATCTTCTGATATTAATCCCATTACTTGGTCCGACCATGCCTCTTTGACTTTAAACCTTTTTTTCCCCCCTCTTATATCCAAACCTTGTCATTGGCGCCTTAATGAGACCTTTCTTTCCACAGACCATCTTAGAGATGAATTATCACAGGGACTTGATACTTATTTCACCCATAATGTTGGTTCCGTAAACTCCTCCTCAACTCTATGGGAGGCTCACAAGGCGGTTTTTCGAGGGCTCTGTATTTCTATGGGTTCTCGTTTAAAAAAGTCCTCGGTGAGTGCTAGGGCTTCCCTCATACAACAGCTATCTTGGGCGGAAGGTCGGTTATTGGCTAAGCCATCTATTCCTGGGCTCCAGAGGGTAATTTCTCTATGGGATCAGGTTAAAGCTCTTGACTCCAGTAGGACTGCTCAATCCCTCCTTTGGGTCAAGCAGAAATTCTATGAATTTTCCAATAAGCCCCATCGTATGTTGGTCAATCGTCTCAAAGCTCAGTCCCCTTCCACGATGCCTGACTTACTAATACAGCCAGATGGAAGCCCCACTTACGATCCTCGGGCTATGGCAACTCTTTTTGGCTCATTTTACGGGAAATTGTATAACTGTTTAACCCCGGACCTGCACCCACCCCTCACACAGTCATTATTTGATAATTTTTTTGATACATTGTCACTCCCGAGTATTTCACCTTCGGACACTGCCACCCTTAATGCTGACATTACCCTAGAGGAATTACTGGACACAATCAAACTTCTCCCTTCTCGTAAAGCTCCGGGACCGGACGGACTGCCCTACTCCTACTATAAAACATTTATTGGTATTCTGGCACCGCATCTCCTCTCTCTATATCACGATCTTTTTAAGGGAATTATACCTCAGTCTGAATTTTCCCGTGCATATATCTCGGTCATCCCTAAACCCGATAAGGACCATTCTATCGTGGACAACTACCGCCCCATTGCCCTACTCAATTCCGATTATAAGATTTTCACCAAAATTTTAGCCAACCGATTGTCCGGAATCATCTCCAAGATCATACATAGGGATCAAGTGGGCTTTGTACCTGCCAGACATGCTCTTGGAGAGATTTGGTTTCAAAGGTCCATTTGTAGCAGCTTTGAAGGCCCTCTATTCATTCCCCCTTTCACAGGTCAGATTAGCTTCTTTTCTCTCGCCTCCCTTTCAGATGTCAAACGGAACGCGTCAGGGCTGCCCACTCTCTCCTTTACTGTTTATTCTTTGTCTGGAACCTCTAGCCATCGCTATTAGGTCAAACCCAGATATTCGCGGGATACAGTCACATTCCCATGAGTACAAATTATCGTTATTTGCAGATGACATTCTTCTCACGCTTACGAGTCCCCATACTTCTTTACCGATTTTGCATAAGTCCTTGAAACAATTTGGGGCTATTTCAGGTTACAAAGTCAATACGTCCAAAACTGAGGCACTCCCAATACATATCCCTCCTATCGTTTTGTCCTCGCTTCAGGAAGCCTTTCCCTACCGGTGGTGCACACACTCTTTAAAATATTTAGGTACTAATATTTCTCTCTCTTACCAATCCATATACGAGGCCAATTTCCCCCCTTTGTTTATAGCAATCTCTCGCTCTCTGAAACGTTGGGATGCCTTGCCCATCTCTTTTCTCGGTCGCATTAACGTTCTAAAAATGACCGTGTTACCCAAACTCTTGTACTTGTTTGCAACTCTCCCCGTTCCCGTTCCCATGTCCAAGCTTCACTCGCTTCAGAAATCTTTCCTACACTTTATCTGGCACAATATGCGGCACAGGATTGCACGTTCTGTTCTGCTTTCTCCGCGTTCTAGGGGAGGTCTGGGAGCGCCAGATATAATCAAGTATTATTATGCAACTCACCTTAGTTTTCTTCTGTCATGGTCCACGCAACACCCTCCCAACACATGGACTGAGATTGAATCTTTACAACTGTCCCCAGTTCATCCATGTTCCCTTCTTTGGTCCACCGCGGCAGTGGATATCTCTTCCTTCCGCCATCTATTCCTTGGTCCCATGCAATTTTCATTGACGGTATGGCAGAAATGTAAGACTCAATTTACTCTAGCCTCTGAATGCTCCCCTTTGACAAATATCCTCTACAACCCTAACTTGCCAGACAATATGGCCATATCTCGGATGTCTCTTTGGGTGGTATCTAACCTTTTTCAATTGCGTCACTTGGTACATCCGGTGACTCGTAAATTACATTCATTCCCGGATCTCCAGAAAAAAGCTTCTTTACCTCCTCATCACCTATATATATATTTCCAAATACGCCATTTTTTCTCTACTCTATCACCCTCATTGATTCTGGGGAAGCCTACACCCTTCGAACGTTTATGTATGCAAAGCCCCCACCAAAGGGGTATTATCTCCAATACTTATAAAATTCTTATGGCTGCATCCCCTTTATCTAATGAAACTCACCTTTACATGCGTAGGTGGTCCCAGTTTGTACAACGTGATATTGATTTACTGACGTGGAAGAATATTTGGGTAAATGCATCTAAATCTTCTGTTTGTGTGGTTTTTAAGGAAAACATTTATAAGATTATGATGTTATGGTACAAAACACCTGAGGTTCTTCATGCTTTCAACCCGAGTGCTTCTCCTGTCTGCTGGCGCTGTGGTAAGGATTCAGGTTCTCTCTATCATATTTTTTGGACTTGTAATTCTATTGTTCCTTTTTGGGAGGATGTCCGTTCCTTGTTGCAATCAATGCTGCATGCCTCGCTCCCTTTTGACCCTCTGCATTTTTTGCTGGGCTTGCCATTCCCGGGTCTATCTAATCCAGCCAGAAAACTTGCTGCTCACGTGTTGACCGCGGCCAGGAGAAGTATTCCAATGGGTTGGTTATCTTCTACTCCCCCCACACTGCTGACTTTGTACAAACTTATTGCTGAAGTAAGACGGATGGAGTATTTGACTGCTTTACATAATTGTTTGTCTGCTGTATTTGAGTTGATTTGGCTCCCATGGGATTCCTTCATTTCCTCTTTGCCGACTCGAATCTAAGATCCTGATTGTTTCTGCACTGATTTTGTATGACTTTGTATGATTCTATTGGACATGATTATATGTAGTTATGCCATCGATGTTTCTCTCTGTTCTGTTTATAATTTACTTATTTGAAAACCAATAAAAATTGTTAATACAAAAAAAAAAAAATTTAAATCTCACAATTGTGCAAAATCAATTCTTGGAACTTTTTAAATTAATTCCTGGGGAAATCTAAAATTATTTATCGACATGCTGTTGAGGGGGTTCTTTTCTAAAATGGAAGATTGCAAAATCTGGTGCAACTCTGCATAGAAACCAATCATCTTCCAGGTTTTATTGCCAAAGCCTAATTGAACAAGCTGAAGTTAGAAGCTGATTGGCTACAATGCACAACTGCACCAGATTCTGAGTGCACCAGTTTTAATTAATCTACCCCATACTGTGAAAAGAACCAAATCCTGTGGTTCTATGTATATTTACAAAAGTTAGTAATTAAACTTACATATTTAATTAATGTTCAATGTTTCTATCTACTATCTCCATATCAAAGACTGCAATTTTAGATAAACTGCAATCCTTCTATGTGCAAAGATTTTGTGTTTAGTGTACGAGTGGCTCTAGCAGTTCCTGACAGGCTATAAGCTAAAATATCCATCATGTCATTGAGACTCCCCTCTATGCCTGAAGATCACCCCTGGCAACTCTGAGCCATGCAAAAACAGCTGAAAACCATGCATCCATTTTTTTTCACTACAGACATCAATCTCCATTTCAGAAATTACGTAGTGCTGTGCATATAGCAAGTTTATGGTTCGCAGCACTAATAGGAAATGCTGGAACTCACATCTCCCCATAGAGCAGCCATGACTCATATGCCAACAAGTAATTATTCTGGTTCTCAGGTTTGCCAAAGTAACTAATTTGCATACTGTGTACATATATCAGCAGGTACAAAACACATTACCACAATATATTATTTACATCATGGTTATGTACAGTATACAGTATGTCAATGCATTTTTATTTTTGTTTGAAACTGGGGTTCCTCTTTTATATAGGCAGATACATTTCCTTTCAAACTATGTTTACCCTAAAAATATTATTTATTGTAGATGCTTTGTAAAGTTATCATTAGTAAATGTGAAGCTAAAGAAATGTAAAGACCAATGGGATTGCAAGCAGCTAATTTCCAGACATCCAATAAATACTCAGAAGCAATGTATTTTTGGATAACAATTGGCCGCTGCCTTTATTTATTGATTTAATTCAAATGAATAAAATTACATCACATTACTAAAATCATAAAGAGCTTAAAACCAGTCATAAATACAATTACTCAACAACTCAGCTTTTGTAGCTTGAGTTGTATTAACCAGAAATAAATCCAATTATAACTTGTCCCCAAATAGGCAGGAGGCTGAGTAACAGACTCCTGACTACAATCCCCAGCCTGCGGCCTGTTCAATGGCTGTCTGGAAATCTAAATTGATTATATCCAAACCTATGTCAGAAAGATGTATTGCATCTTCTTTATATAGGCCTGGACCCCCCCCATAAATCCCTATGTTGAAACTAAAAACCATATCCTAAACTCATACATTTTTCTAACATCCTATTAATGGATTTCCACATTTTTTCAAAGGTTTTGAACAGGTCAGACTGTAGCCAAACTAGATGAGGAATGATTTAGGAGAAAACAATGTCAGTACTGGGAGATAATGCTTTAAGTTTTTGGATAGTTGAGTGCATATGAAAAACTAAATCCAATGTCTTCAGCCGGCCAACATCATTGCCACCTAAATGGATCAGCAGTATGTCTGGTAGTGGCCAATCGTAAGATAATCTGCCCAACTCTGACATTAACTCCTCCCAACGAATTCCTCACCTACCTGACCAAACAAATCTGAAATAGCTGTGTATCCAAATGCAAATTATTTCCGTAGATTCTGTCAGCTGCTCTTTTGTGGCCCCAAAATACAAATGAATGCCTAATAATCCATATCATTCACTTCTTACCTAGGATTCAAAAAAGGACAAAATTAAAGTAATAATGGAGCAAAGTAACTGGGCAAATGAGAGAATGTGGACAAACATTACAGCATAATCTATAACCTTTACATAGTTACATAGTTAGTCTGACTGAAAAAAAGACAAAAGTCCATCCAGTTCAACCATAGAAAAAAAAAAAGTTATAATCCAATACCCACAGTTTATCCAGAGGAAGGCAAAAAACCCAGCAAAGCACGATCCAATTTGCTCCTGCTGGTAAAAAAATTCCTTCCTGATCCCCCGAGAGGCAATCGGATATTCCCTGGATCAACTTTACCTATAAATGTTAGTATCCAGTTATATTCTGTGTATCTAAGAAACAATCCAGGCTTTTTTTTTTAAGCAATCCACTGAGCTGGTCAGAACTCCACCATTGATTCCCCCAATTGAACTCCCCCTAGTATGTATGATGCATGCATATTCTTAGCCCCCAAGTGCATAACCTTACATTTATCAACGTTAAACCTCATTTGCCACATAGTTGCCCAATTAAACAGTGCATTGAGGTCGGCTTGTAAGTTGAAAACATCTTGTAAGGGCATTATTCCACTGCACAGCTTGGTGTCATCTGCAAAGACTGAAATTGGATTCTCAATCTCAGACCCTATATCGTTTATAAATATATTAAAAAGTAAGGGTCCCAACACTGAACCCTGGGGTACACCGCTAATGACCCTAGACCATTCAGAGTATGAATCATTAACAACTACTCTCTGAAAGGAATGTGAACCTCGTCCCCTTCTGCACTGACTTCTGTCAGCCCCTGGCATCGACCAAAAATTACCTCGGATCCGGAGTTCACCTGAGACACAAAGGAATGGCAGACAGACACAAAGTAGTATCTCAGAATGAACTGAATTTATTCTTCCGTGTTTAAACTTATATATGAAACTTAAAACAAAGCATAGAAATATAAGAGCCAATCAATTGACAGGTATGCATTTAACCAATTAGAATATTACATACGTCACTCATGCCCAATCAGTTGGCATATATGTTAATTATTAGTATATACGTCAATGCTTGAACTTTCAGACACCTCAGAAAGCAGACAGTTCCTTTTTTACCGTTGGCCTAAAATTATTAATACACTCTCAACAGGATGTAGCTCACCGCAGACTTTCAGTCTTAGGCTTAGTTAAGGGAAAAAGGGGAAGTTGCACCTGGACAAGGAAGAAAAAGAGGAACTTCCTAACTCCTGACAAAATACCGTTTAAAACAAGAAAGTCAATTCTTTTAAGATACAGGCTTGAAATGGATGCTGATTCCTAAAATGGACGGGCTTTGGCTAAGAGAAACAAGATGGTGGAACATCAAACTTAGGGGCTAATCCCTTCAAACCCCCTCTTAGGTCACACACGTGACCTTACACCTTAGTCACAGGTTGGTACCTGGGGCCCTTAGTAGGTAATCAGGGTTCCCCATATACCAAACCAGGTTTCAAATAAACTGACCAGTGGATTTTCCACTCCTGAGCTTTCAGCTAATTCTTCAAACAATATTTGGAGGTTGTGAAGGGCTCTAATAATACTTCCATCAGAAACAGTGTTATGGGGAATAAGAGTACAACCGTAGGAGTTAAACATTTTACATACTTTCCCTTTATCAGCTAATAACATATCAAAACAGTATGGTTCTACCAAACTTTTGTTAACCATAGCCAATGTAGTTAACCCAATTTACATTCCCGCTAAACTGTACCCATATAATACAAATTCTGTAACAACATTACTATGTTCAAATCAGGCAAAATTTCCTGATACTGGTTTAGAGACTTAAAAGTAAATTATATAATCTGGTAACAGGGAATTTTCTTAACCAAATCAGTACATTCCTTCTCAGTGATATTATCTTTGTACACTCTAATTAGACAGAACATATTAGTTTCTTTTTCCTGAAAAAAGAAGGGAACCAGTCTCAATGCCTAATCTATCCTTTGATTGCATCATTACTCCTGTGTTCTCCTAGCCACCAGGGCGAGCTGCCTACGGCAGGGGCAGGGACTGTTAAAAGGAACTGGTGGCGGTTGTTCTCTGAAAATACTATTCCTAGCGGATTGGAAATGGCTAGTAACAAAACAATAAACAATGGGATCCATACAACTATTAAAACTACTCAAAGTTACTGTGACATGGTACACAATGAGGATGACATCCCGAGACACCTCACTGCGGACACAGAAAACCACTTGACTAACATGAATGGGAGTGAAACAGACTGTGAAGATGACCAGCACCATTATGAGGAGCTGTACCGCCCTCACCCGTCTCTCTCGGCTTTGGTTCATTTGTATTGACTTGGACAAAGTCCACATGATCCGCAGGGTGTAGAAAACAACAATCACCAAGGGAACAAAATACTCAAAACCTGTCAGCATAAGTAGCTGGAAAAAACAACAATGTTTGTGGTTAATCGTTGTGGTCAGTATGATGAAAGTTACAATTACAGCAAATATCCAAATCAAAACACAGATGCATTTGGCATAACTGGGATTTCTCCATCTGCATGAGGCTCTGGCTTGCACAATGGCCAGGTAGCGATCAACACAGATGCAGGTCAGGAAAAGAATACTACAATACATGTTCACAGAGTACGTAAAACTGTGAACATAATAGCAGATATAACAGGTCTCTACATTACGGTAATACATAACAATTCGCGCTGGTAGAGAGAGACCCACTAAGAGGTCTGTCACTACCAAGTTAATGGTGTAAATAACAGAGGGTGTCATTACTTTGGTCTGAAAACAGAACACATAAAGGGCCAAACTGTTCAGTATTATGCCCATCAAAAAAATAAAAGAGTTAATAATTAGCAACGCCACCCAAAGGCCATAGAACCTTTGATGCAAGGTTTCACCTGGGTTGGCTTGTTGAGGGATTTGGAATTGTTTGTCATTTGCTATAGATTCATTCAGTTCAAGTTCTTTGGATGGGTTGAAGTTTCCAGGGCTGACGAAGCACTCCATGTAGTTCAGATCAATCTCTCAGGACTTCTCTGGCTGCTTCTTCTGTATCTGTGTCTTTGCCTTTGTCTTGCTTCTTAGGGGCTTGGTTCACCCTTTTTACACGGCTGGCATGGATCCAGGCCTTGGAATCCTCAGTCAGAACAGCGGTCCTAGTGACAGTGATCACGGAAACAAGTTGGTTCCTGTGAAAAAAAAGAAAAAGGTGCCAGCAACATTTCTTTCAACTTTGTCCAAAGTTTCAATAAACTTTCTCACATATTCTTCCTGAATCAATCCCAAATCCCCTCTTTCTACCATGAGTGGCTGTCTGGTCCAGGGAGTGGGAAAAAACCTATCCATTAAAACCTAAAAAGGGGGGTAACCTGTCTTCTTAGAAGGAATCATCCTTATCTCTATACCTGAACTCTGAGGGACATTTCCACCTAGCGGCTAAACATATCCACAATTACCCAAAAATATTCCTGTCCTTTTCCTACTTCTGGCATGTGTGTAAAATCTACCTGTGAGCGGATAAAAAATGTTAATGTCTTGTCTTGTGAGGATTGTTCCTAATATATGTAATGCATCTAGACACATATGATTTTACCATAAAAGGGGGGCCAGGGATGAAAAAAAATCCAGCAGTTCACATGTAACCTGCCATCCCCTGTGACCTATCCCATAATACTGTGAGCTGTGACCTACCCCATGATACTGTAAGATGAACAGAGGTGCACTAGCTTCTAGAATACATGGTCTCCCCTCTTGTGACACAAAGTCCAGTTAGTGGAACTTTGGTCACACTAACTACATTCCACTTAATATCTTTTAGAAGTAGCAGATGTACTGCAATATTTGATCTAACAGTGACATTTAAAATTGGAGCAGGATCTAAAGTGGGAGGAATATATTTTATTCTCAACTTGGGGTTTAACAACAGTATAACCTCATATTCACTAAGTGGTGGTGTGTAAGGTGGTCTCATGTCCAAGAGTAAATGACATAGTCATTTGAATCACCATCACAAATAATAGCAAACTTCTGAGACACACAGGCATGCCTTGAACCTGTACCAGAACCATCTTTGAGAAAAAAACAAAACAAAAGGGCGGAGTATACCTCCATGCTCCCCAAGCCAGGACTCCTGACATAGTTTTACAATTTTCCCTAGCATACAGGTAAAACATTTGATCATATGCGGGCAGACCAAGACCAGGGGCTATTACCATAGCATGTTTCAGATACACAAAAACATTACACATTTCAATTAACCATTTCACAAGATCTGACATTTCTAAACCTGTGGTTTGTCTCAAAATACTGTCATAGTAGGAACAGTCAGGTATCCATTGGCGGCAGCAACCAATCATGTCAAGAAAGGTAAGCATGTCTTTCTTGGTCAATGGGCGGGGCAGACCCATAAGAGCCGCAGCTCTCTTTGTGACTGAATTTCCTATCACCTTTTGTGAGGACAAAACCAAGGTATTCAACAGTTTCTTAACACCATTATAACTTTGCTTAGACACTTTATGATCACATATAAGATACACACTCCACCTGGCTGGCTGTCCGCACTGAAACCAACTAAACCATGGCTAGGAGTTCATGGCTTGGGGCCTGGAGGACTACAGTATAATCCTGGAGAAATTCATTCCAGATAAAACTTTTACTTCTAAAGTTAAAGGCAAAAATTAGCCATGTCTCCTTAACAACAGGAATTTGCTAAAAAAAAACAATTTGTCAAATCAATCTCTTGTAAAAAAAAAACAACTCGGCATCAGGTGGGATGGAGGAAATGAGTATTGGTACGTCAGGTACTATTGGGACAATGAGAATTACAAGAACATTTATAGCACTCAGGTCCTGCACAAATCTGTAAGAACCGTCTGGCTTCTCAACTAGATTTATTGGGCTGTTGTATGGTGAAATCATCTTTCCAAGGATTCTTGCCTTGAAACAAATTCTCCACCACGGACACTATTCTTAGCTCCTGTATTTTAAACAAAAGGGTCTTATCTATGAAACACAGTGTGGCCTTGTATTGGAATGCAGGAAATGAATCCCACATCCAAGGAACTGTCCGCTCAAACTTTATATTGTTTCAGCAGAGAGTGAGGGGTCATATTTCAATAAACACTGTCATAACAGGGACAGTTGGTATCCCGGCAGATTAAGTTACAATACCTCCTTTCCCAGAGTTTTAGATTAACACTAAGCTTTCCCAAGAGAACAAATCAACTGGACAATTGGGTATGATTTTGAATAAATGCTCTAGCAGCAAAACAAAAAAAACTGAAAAAGGTGGTGCTTTAAAAATGTCGGTGGGTTTCCCACCTGTTCTTATAGAGAGTTTTCCACTTTTTCAGCGAATCCTCTCCACGTACTGTTTCAGGTGGTGAACTCGGGATGTCTGTTACATCCAGACTATCACTCTCCCTTAATACCAGGGAACCTGAACCAGAGGATTCTTCAAAAAATAAATCCTCCTCAGTAATTGGAGTGAGAACAATTCTCCCTGCGGCTTCATGTGTGGCAGAAGTCTGAACTACACTCTGAGAATCCTCGGGAGCCTGAACTGTAGAAGGCTGTGTGGCAGGAATTTGGACTGCACTAGTTATTTGGTGTGTCTGTGCAGATATTAAGACCGGTGATGCGGGCGGTGCAGTGGCAATGGGGTTTGGAATTACATAATGGTTGGTTAGGAAATCAACAATTTCCTCTGTAAGGGTGGGATAACCGTATGGTGGAGGGAGTAACATGAGAGGGTGTGTGGATCTGTCTATTTCTGACTCTAATAAATGTATTCTCGCTGCATCATTATTCCTCACCTCCGCCTTCTTTTGCCGCTTATTTTTCCTATAAAACCAAAGCGGAGCAAACGTCACCCAATTCTGTCCACCCCTGGCCATATACCTTGGGTCCCACATTGGATCTCCTTCGTACCACGGAAATGACTGTTTTTCTCCCAGACAGAGTCCCCTAACCATGTCCATGTGAAAGATACCATTGCTTCCACTATAGGGAAATGGATCCACACTGCCCATTACTTCACTCCATTCTGCTAATCTATCTACCCAGGGATGAATTAAAGAATAATTTGTCCCACAGATACGGGCTACATAATCTATACACGATTCACCAACTTTTGGGAGAGGGGGCTTATTCCTACTCTGACTTCTCCCCATATCTTACACTTGAATATATCTGTATCACAAATCTGTCCTATAGGCTGTAATGACAATTTATCCTATAAAAATGCCTGGACCTAAGATACTTTCTCTAGTCTTTCTCTAGTGACTGATAAAAGTGAAGATTATAACCTGGGTGTACAATACTTTCTAATAATATTCTGCCAATCTTTTCTAACTTACAACACAATTTAAACAAAACATTTACATAGGCACCCAACTCGGCGTTACCACGCAATCACCTCACCCAGATCATCAACCAATAAGGCTTATCTGTGTGGGGTGGGGCATGTCACACGGAAATTGACAATACCTTCAGTGACCACTGGCCCATACACTTTACCACCTGGGCACTTGTGTCACACAAACAAATTATCTTATACTTCTATGCGATAGGAAGAAAAGCAAAGGTTTGCAGGTGAATTATTGGTCAACCCCGGGCTTTTCCTGGTTTCTTCTCAGAGAAACTCTTTTCCAATCTCTTCTTATAAGAAATTGTGCAGTTCCCAAAACTGCCTCTAGTCTTTTCCAAAAGACCTTTGTGCTTCCCACAGCACTTTTTTTTTGCGCCTGGCCACTAGCGTCTTTAGACACGAAGCCCAGTGCTTACCTTAGGGCATGAGATTTCAATCAGAGCTTTTCTGGCAAGAGACTATCTGGCAAAATGACAAAAAATCTTACTTACCAAAAAAGATGATTATCTCATCCCGGACACGAGCCCCCAATTGAAAGGAATGTGAACCTCGTCCCCTTCTGCACTGACTTCTGTCAGCCCCTGGCATCGACCAAAAATTACCTCGGATCCGGAGTTCACCTGAGACACAAAGGAATGGCAGACAGACACAAAGTAGTATCTCAGAATGAACTGAATTTATTCTTCCGTGTTTAAACTTATATATGAAACTTAAAACAAAGCATAGAAATATAAGAGCCAATCAATTGACAGGTATGCATTTAACCAATTAGAATATTACATACGTCACTCATGCCCAATCAGTTGGCATATATGTTAATTATTAGTATATACGTCAATGCTTGAACTTTCAGACACCTCAGAAAGCAGACAGTTCCTTTTTTACCGTTGGCCTAAAATTATTAATACACTCTCAACAGGATGTAGCTCACCGCAGACTTTCAGTCTTAGGCTTAGTTAAGGGAAAAAGGGGAAGTTGCACCTGGACAAGGAAGAAAAAGAGGAACTTCCTAACTCCTGACAAAATACCGTTTAAAACAAGAAAGTCAATTCTTTTAAGATACAGGCTTGAAATGGATGCTGATTCCTAAAATGGACGGGCTTTGGCTAAGAGAAACAAGATGGTGGAACATCAAACTTAGGGGCTAATCCCTTCACTCTCTGAATATGATCTTTTAGCCAGTTTTCTATCTATTTACATACACATTTTTCCAAGCCTGCAGACTTTACCTTACACATTAGCCATATGTGGGGAACTGTGTCAAATGCTTTTGCAAACTCCAAGTATACCACGCCCACCGCCACCCCTCTGTCCAAGGTTTTGCTCACCCCCTCATAAAAGGAAATCAGATTTGTTTGACAACTTCTGTCTTTTATGAATCCATGCTGTCTGTTGCTTAAAATATTTTTTTCCAGCATGAACTCATATATGTGTTTTTTTTTATTAAACTCTCCAGTATCTTCCCAACTATAGAAGTTAAATTAACAGGTCTATAATTACTTGGCAAAGATTTTGACCCCTTTTTAAATATTGGCACCATACTGGCCTTACGCCAGTCCAGTGGTACTATGCCAGTACTATGCCAGTCATTAAAGAGTTCCTAAAAATTAGAAACAATGGCTTTGAAATGACAGAGCTCAATTCTTTAAGGACCCCTGGGTGTATGCCATCTGGTCCAGGTGCTTTATTCACCTTTATACTGTCTAAACGTTTGGATCATATCAATTGTGAGCCAATGTGGATCATTTGGAGCTGTGTCACTAGCATGCCCATTATGGACAAGAGCTCCTCCATGCTGCTTTGTATACACAGAGCTGAAGAAGGTATTTCATAAATTTGCCTTCTCTTTGTCCCCAGTCACCCACTCTAGATTATTTTGTAAAGGGCCTACATGCTTGGACCGAAAATTAAACCTTTACCCAATTGATTTGTTTTGAAACGAGGAAGAAAAATTTTAACGTTATCCATCCCAAGTTTTATTGCATTAAAATGAAGACCACTCTAATTATTTATATTAGGTGGTACGATCTCTGTTACACAGAGAGCCACAAAGAAACATATTGAAAAAACAGCACTAAACAAACTAACTTCAAGTGGGGAGAAACAAATGTCTTTAGTACAGCAGCAAAGCTTACATAAATTTTTTGGGGTAATAGGGTATCTTTTATCAGCTGAATATTTTAATTTCCTATAACTTTTAATTGCCTGCTGTACTGAAAAGAAACTGAAATAGGATGGAAGACCTTGTAATTTAAGGACAAAGGAAACTTCAAGCAAAATTTTGTTGACATGTGACCATGAATAATTTTTTTACATTAGTGAATTAATGAATAAAAAAACTAAAGTTTCAGAGAATGATAACAAAGAAGTATGATGTGCATTCAAAAAAGACAACTACAGAAACCATGCAGATGAACAAGTAGATGGTGCTAAGGAGTATAATTATATATCAAATTAAATCCCATAAGTGCTGCTGGCATAAGGTTCCATGTCTGCTTCCAGCAGAAGATCAAAAAAACAAGACATCTGAAACCAAGAAAGAGCATCTCGGACAATATTATGATTACTGGAATATATTTTGCCTTAACCCATATATTCAGGTAAGGATATTTATAAACAAGATATCTCAATATTTTTATCACTGGTGGTGATTTGGAAGATAAACAATTAATTGAAATCATGACTCCTTTGTTGTCCATACTAAGCAGAATTCTCCTATTTTGAAAATGCTCTTCCCAAATTTAGATTGCAACCACTATAGGAAAAAGTTCTAATAGAACTATGTTTTGTTTAAAATCTTGAACCTGCTGAGCCAGTGAATAAACAAACTTGACTATCTAAAATAAAAGCATGCTGCAATATGTCTCTACCATTAAATGCACCAAAAACTGGATCAATACTAACATATCCTCTTGCATGTCTGAAGTTATTCTCACATGTGAATTGGCGTTTTTTTAAAACCAGATATGGCCAAATAGAGTCTTCTTGAAAATCTGCCAATTGGCGAAACCCTTGTTGCGAATGCTAGCAATGCCAATAAATTTTGCATATGTTTTATTAAAACTTTTTTTGTACGAACCATAGTAAGGAGAGAATCTGAATTTTTTTTTTATTTTTCTGTAGGAAAGTGAAAGGCCATAGGACAGGCATGTAGTGTAAAGCCCCCAAAAAATCTAAACAGGTAGTAGGAAAAACTGTTTTTTTCTTTTTTTTCTAATTTAAATATATATTGATTTTTCAGATTAACAAGTTATACAAACATAGCCTTTATAAAAACATAAACACAGTATCAAAAACATTAATCTTTTCATCTTATCCCCCCCAAGCCTCCCCCTCCTACCTATGCACCACCTGCCCCCCCCCCCCCCACCCTCCAACCCTTCCCCCCTCAACTCTGCGGTTTCTTATTCCTTTCTGAAGATCCCAATCACAACAAAGGAAGAAGCGAGTAAAACCATATTGTTCTATGTTAGCCCCCCATCAACTCTAGATTTAACTTTGACTTTTTAAATTCATCCCATTTGTTCCATCTTATATGGTGACTCTCCATCTTATCTTCATTCATATGATAAAGTTCCTCCAATCTACATATTTGATCCACCCTGTCAACCCAATATTTTATTTTCGGCACCACCTGTCTCCTCCAGAACTTGGGTATCCCTTTGCTGCATTCAAATAATACAATAAACCCGATTTTTTATATTTTTTGACTGAAAGCTTGCTTCTATGAAAAAGGCAAGTCTCTGGGTCTTTTAATACATCAACCTCTGAAATTTTTTGAATCAAACTTACTATTTTCCCCAATACTCTTGGATTTTAGGACACTCCCACCATATATGATACATTGTGCCTCTATCTCCACATGCACGGCAACATAAGGGTGAATTATCTCCACTCAATCTATGTGCCACACTCGGTGTGATATACCATCTTGCCAAACACTTATAATTAATTTCTACCTCCTGCATATTTATATTTACATTAATTATTCTATACATTTTCCTCTGTTTTTCTGCATCCAATATTATTCCTATATCCCTTTCTCATTTTTCTATAAATGGAGGCCTTATATCAGTGTTTATTTATTTATTTCAGGTACTTACACTGTCAATTTATGCAGCGCTTTATATATATATATATATATTGTACATTCACATCAGGCCCTAACCCTCAAGGAGTGTACAATCTAAGGTCCCTAACTTACATTCAGACATACATATTCTAGGGACAATTTAGACAGGATCCAATGAACCTACCTGCATGTCTTTGGAGTGTAGGAGGAAACCAGAGTACCCCGAGGAAACCCACACAGGCACAGGGAGAACATGCTAACTCCAGGCAGGTGGAGCCGTGGCTGGGATTCGAACCAGCGACCCTAGTACTGCCAGGCAGAAGTGCTAACCATTTAGCCACTGTTCCGCCCCATTTATTTTAGTGAGAATCTTATATATTTTAGAAGTTCTGTGTTTCCCATCTTCCGTGTATCTAACAAATGCTCAAAAGGGTTACAATCCTCTTTTACAGGCTTTGGAAGCTTCCCTCTAAAGTGTTTCAATTGAAAATAATGCCAAAATGTTTTTTTTCTTGTGCTAAAGGAATAACAAAATGTGAACAGATACTAAAGAAAGAATTTAACATTGAGAGGAAAGCAGGTGATTTAGATGCACCTAAAATTAGGAAGTCATCCAAATCTAAAACTAATGAGGACCCTGTTTCATAATTTAGTACCTATTACACAAAAGTTGAAAAGGATTCAAAGCAGGAACAGGAAAGCGAACACCCCATGGGCAAAGTCAAAATATTAGTGCCCCTCAAACTGAAATCCTAAGGAACTGTGTAGATAAATTGGTAGTAATGTTGACTTTATATCCCCTTTTACCCTGGCCTAAATTCCTCAGCATATGAATAGCATTTTATCGTTGAGAGAACTACCATAAGGTAATGACAAATGGTGTTTGAGCCAAAAAGTATTTTGTCCTTTTTTTGGTAAAATACCTAAGGGGAAATATAAAAGTTAACAAAAGGTGGGCATTTAAATGGGCCTGCTAATCTACCTTCGAATAATTCTTTGGAAATTTTTGCTCTGATCACTTTAGGCAACTCAGAAACAGATTTTAAATTGTCAACCAATTTGCAACCTACACTATTAAAGCCCGACAACAGAAAAATATCCTTGAAAACGTTAGAAAGTAGCTGAACCATCTGTCTGTCTGGGTATTTGAGTAGCCATGGTGTGATGTTTCACTGAATCACTGGTAAGGAGCTTCTAAGAAAGAATTTTTTAGATTGTGGTTGCATAGAGATGGACAATTTCCTGAAACAATTTGTAACAGGATGTGGTCCCACACAAAATGCACATTCATGCCTGTACCAACAATTGTTAGGACATTTACCTTGGTTATTGTTAAATGAAAAACAAATGCCTTCGTTGTACGAAGTTGACCTGGATGCATTGGAAATACAATACTCAAAGAAATTAAAGGAACACTTTTTAATCAGAGTATAGCATCAAGTCAACTAAACTCCTGGGATATTGATCTGGTCAGTTAAGTAGAAGAGGGGATTGTTAATCAGTTTCAGCTGCTTTGGTCTTAATGAAATTAACAACAGGTGCACTAGATGGGCAACAATGAGATGACCCTCAAAACAGGAGTTTTACAGGTGGAGGCCACTGTAATTTTTTTCCCTACTCATCTTTTCTGATTGTTTTTCACTAATTTTGCATTTGGCTAGGGTCAGTGTCATTACTGGTAGCATGAGGCGATGCCTGGACCCTACAGAGGTTGCACAATTGAGCTCAATTTATTGAATAAAGGTTTAAAATTTGCACCTAAGAAAAAACTGGACAAATTTGGTACTTATGTGGACATTCACAGGTTCACCCGTAAATTATCCTTAAAAAGGTATTTTTTAACTACGCCTCCTTTACGTAATTCTTTTAATAATGTTAGTGTTTTTAAACTCTCTAATTTAAGAAACGCTTCACTTTTTATCCCCCCAGCGCAGTCAAATATCAACACCTTTTAGAGCATGGTCTTAAGAGATCTGGATAAGATCAAAGTGAAAAATTTACGTAATCAACATAAGATTAACGATGGCATTAAGTCTCTGTTAGCCAATAAGGATCTTGTCATCAGACCCGCTGAAAAGGGAGGGGGAGTGGTCATTATGGATAAGAAAGATTACATGACCCAAGTGTTTCTTTTATTGAATGATAGGGAAACTTATCAGCCACTCCCAAAAAATCCGCTGACCCCTTATAAGAAGGAATTAAAGAGTATCATAAAAAAGGGTTTTGACAAGGGAGTAATAACTAAAAAAGAAAGAGCGTACTTATGCCCAGCGGCTCCTCGGCTGCCGGTTCTGTACTGCCTCCCTAAGATCCACAAAAATCCATTGTGTCCCCCAGGAAGACCCATCATTAGTGGCATAGGATCACTTAATTCTCGTATAGGTGAATATGTAGACTTCTTCCTGCAGCCTTTGGTTAAAACAACACCTGCTTATTTACGAGACACGAAGCAGATACTAGTTGATCTGAAGGATTTTAAAGTTAATGAGAAAACCTATTTGGTTACGGCTGACGTATCTGCTCTATATAGCAACATTAAGCATGGTGATGGTATGTAGGCGGCTCAGTTCTATCTTAATACCTCATCAGACATTCCTATACAAGAAAAGGAGTTCATTCTTGAACTTCTGGATTTTGCTATGCAAAGAAACTTTTTTTGGTTTGACCAGGTTTTTTACTTGCAAACCACTGGTGTTGCTATGGGGGCTAAGTTTGCCCCCAGCCTGGCCAATCTCTTCATGGCCAGGTGGGAGGAGGATCTGATTTATTCCCGAGATTGGCCACCACTGATATTTTATAGACGGTACATAGATGACATGTTTCTTTTATGGCAGGGGGATGAATTGTCATTAAAAGGGGATCCGCCCAACTGACGCCATTAACCACCAGGGAGCCATTAGCCACCAGGGAGCCTAGATATTAGGCCTGGAGGCCATTCAATGTTATTTGATATGAGTTCAATATATGTTCAATTTTCTTTACACCTATTAAACACGTACTTCACTATCACCACCATTTTGCCCCCTGGCTCGTTATTTACGAGCCCCGTCAAGGTGGAGCTTTTTGGAGGAGTATTATCAGGAGTGGACTCCGTTGGACCTGCCGGTGAAACCTGAGGTGACCCCCGTGTGTGTATCCAATCATCCCCAAGTGTCTACCATGGTGACCGTATGCTGCTTTATTTACTGACCAGGCCCTGATGTCTGCTGTTATACATACAACGCTCAGTTTGTATGTCTTTGTGGTAAGCGCATAATTTTACTGGATTCTTCTACAAGTCCAACTGGATCTGGAATACACCAAACACTATTGTGTTATTGTCACTTTTTCTTCCTCACCATTTACATCACATTTAAGACTGTTCACGGTTGATTGACGGTTCATATGGATCTTTCTCTATGAATTGATTTATGCTGATTCTGGGTTATACGGATGATTCTTGTACCATTTTATTGCAATACCTTATATAGCGCTGCATACCTTTTATCGTTATATGTGAGTAGTAATGACTGGACTTCACTTAGCAATGTCCTGGGAATTTTCCAGTCAGGCTTCATGAGGTATGTAAATGGCCTACACCTATAGCAAGAATATTATTTAATTCATTTCAAGGCTGCACAGTTTTTTTTTTTTGCACAGGCAGTGCTTATCTGCATAGACAGTTTTTTTTGGCAAAGGTGAGCTAACCCTTTAAGAAACAGTGCACTTTTATTAGTGAAGCATTAACCTTCCCTTGTGTTATCTAGGAGCTATGTCATTTTGCATGAAAGCAGGAGGATCTTTAAGAGGTGACAGGAACACTAAAGAAAAAAATGTATGTGGTATTGTGTGGGCTTGATGACTTAGCCAAAGCAGCTCTACTACAAATCAGGGCACCCAAGGGACAATGGCCTCCCCAACCGAAAATTTAAAGTGCAAGGCCACAAAAAGAACACCAGATGGTCATAAGAGTCCATAATCATTTATGGCTGAAAAAATGAGACCACAGGAAAATAAAGGGTAGTCAACATGTCTCGGGGCTCTGCATCTCCAATACACACCTATAGCCACTTCCGTGACATAGAACACTTTCCACTTTCCAAAGGAGGATTGTTGGCCTTGAATTGGGTTGGCTATTTTTAATTTATTGTTGTCTCAGCACTAAATAATTATGGACTTTTAGGACAACCATCTATCTCTCTTTTAATCAAAAATAATGAGCCTTCCATTCTCATCCTAGTGAGTCACTGACCCAAAACAAGTGTGCAGGTCAGGAGTGACAATATCAGAGGCTGCAAACATACTCTGCAACTGTGAAGGGAAGCAATAATTATGAAAACAGCCACTGAGTATGCACCTCTAGAAATAAACCAGCAATTACAGCCTCCATATTTCTATCCTGACTAGTGATGGGTCGAATAACCCCTGTTCGGTTCACGGTCGAACCTTCGAACCTACTGAAAGTTCAACCACAAACGTTGAAGAGGGAAAATTCACTAAGCGGTATCTTACCTCATCAGAGTATGTGGTAAGATACCGCACAGCTACTAAAATACCTCATGAGTTATATTATTAGGTCATGCGGTATTTTAGAAATTAAAACATTCTTTAATGTTTCAGCTGCCAGCTGGGTTCCCCGCTCACAGATGAATATAAAAGAATTTCCGACGTTGTCCAGCAATTAAAAAAACACATGGAGTCCCCCCCTATCCATACCAAGCCCTTCGGGTCTGGTATGGATTTTGATGGGAGCCCCCATGCCAAATGTTTTACAAAATGGCGTGGGGATCCTCCCAAAATCCATATCAGACCCTTATCCATGCAGGTCAGGAAAGGGGGGGAAGGAGCGAGTGCCCTCCCCTCCTGAACATACCAGGCCACATGCCCTCAACATCGGGGGTGCTTTGGGGCAGGGGGGCTCCCCTCCAAAGAAGCTTGTCCCCATGTTGATGGGAACAAGTACCTCTTCCCCACAACTGTGGCCGATGGTTGTGGGGGTCTGTGGGCGGGGGGCTTATTGGAATCTTGAAGCCCCTTTCAACAAGGGGACCCCCAGATCCCAGCTCTTCCCTATGTGATTGAGTATGGGGTAAAATGTCCCCAAAGAAGGTGATCCAATGTCAATCACGATGCCTGTCGCCACCGCCAACCTAAAAAAGGCACAGGACGCAGTGCATTGTGTCGAACAGCCTGCCGAATGCCCTTACTGTTTGTGTGTTCGCCAAACTCAGGAATGGCCCATGCTCGAGTCGAACTGATGTTCAACTCAAACATGAAGCCCAACCCTAATCCTGACCACTTTCTTTTAATAAACTATGCATACAGGTGACATAAGTAGTTTTGTGACTGAGTACTTGATTTGATTCATTATGTATCGCTTTAGCAAAATGTGTGTCTAGGTATTACTCAAATAAATTAAATATTACTTGTGAGCCACTTGTTATAGTTATATGAGGTTCGCTGACATCAAACACATCCTCTGACCATGTGTGTATACAGTACAAATATATAGAGAGTGAATGTCACGCCCCTAATTAATATCAAGTTATTGCAAATATGAACAAACACACAGTAAGTGCAGTAAGCCTTTTATAGGCTGAAAAGGAGGTGAGCGCATAACCTAATCACAATAAAGAATCACTGGAAATTGCAATTATTTATCTTGAATCACATTATTGGGATTTGTCACTTTTTTCATCACCAGAGACTTTTTTTTGCTGTATTCACGATATGTTTTTTTGATCACATTTTGTTTTTTGATCACATTATGTTTTTGGGACTATTACTATTCAGTTATCACTAAAAGATATTATGTTTAGTTTTTTTCAATTTTATTAATTTGCTTTAGTGATAAATTGTGTGTGTTCATATTTGCAATAACTTGATATTAATTAGGGGTGCGACATTCACTGAAAGTAGGTATTACTCAAAACCTCATTCATTCTGCCATTCTAGAGCTTGTCCCAGTTATACTTTTACTTTGTGGGAACAAACAGCTTTTATTACTCCCTGTGACATCATCACCAGGCTTGCAAAATTCTTCCAAAGGCAACTGTGGGGGGGGGGGGGTAATTTCCTATTAATATAGGCACATCCCCAGAACTACATCTCTTAAGAGCCCTTCTCCTACACAGAGTCAAGACACAGCATTGGTTTGCTAGGAAAAAAAATCAGTGGATGCATGTGTAAAGAGACAGATTGGGGAGGAGGATAGGTGGAGTTCTGTAGTCCAGCAGGCAAGGCTTTCAATGCTGGCCAGGATTTTAGTGCAGAAAAGACACAAGACAAAGGCAGTATATTGTGATCCTAAACAGGAAGTTAAACACCACAGAAAACAGGTATTTTTCTGCACTTGCGGCTTTACAAAACGTTGTGGAGAAATGTATTATACAGATGTACTAAATATTTTTTTATTATATTGCCTGGCTATACACTTTAAATTCAGTTCCAAGGTTAGCCAAGGCACTCTATTTTTTAAGGTAAATGCCCAGGTGCTAACCCAGAAAGAAATCCATATAAATCCAAAACTGGTTTTGAGGCACTTATGGGTCTTCTGAGGAGGAAGATCAAAAACAGCAGTGTTTTTGATGTAATAAATATGTTTTTGTTATATTGCCTGGATATACAGTTCAAATTCTGCAATTTCTATATACTACAGTATATAGAGGATTTATTTTCTATTCCTAAATCAATAGATTTTACCAAAAGAATAAACACCTATGTAGAGTTCTTATTCTGCACCCTGGTAGAGATAGAAAAGTTAAGAGTGATATTGTTGCTGCAACCATTACCTCAGTCTAATAGCAGCCATTTCTCTTACTGAAGCAGCTGAGGTCACTGCTTGTGCTTTCGTGAAAAGAACCCTACTATTTATCCTTTGTAGTCCTCTAGATTGCAAGCTCTGGCAAATGGATGAGAGCAAAAGTCTATTCTTCCCTTATGAGATATGGATTTGACCTTGCTCTGTCCTTAAGTTTTATACAGCAGGATTAAAGAAGTTACTACCAGTGAAAAGGAGCTTGGAAAAAAAAGTATTTTCTTTGTACGGAGAGGTTGACAAATGAAGTGTTCTTAGCAATTAATGACCAGCTTCAAAACAACTTTAAGATGAGGTGGTCCTGGGGCATTCACAAGACCTGCTGACTACAGCATTCTGGTAATTAGAAGTAACCTGGTCATAGATCAGAACAGGGCAGCACACTTCAGAAAAAAAAGACGGTCTTTAGAAAACTGACATCCCTTTGTTTGATCAGTCTGTTTGTTGCCTGTAGTGTTATTTTCCTGTTGCTGTCTTTTCAACACTAATACTTAGATCAATAAATATACGCAGATTTCTTGTCAGCATTGGTATCAAAGCACGTTGGCTCCCTGCTGACTTGTGTAGACTTCTTAGGGTGCATCTTATACTATCTGCATTTTTCATTTTCCTTACAGCAGGATTCAACCTGTAGAAAGTCGCTAAACCTGTAGCAGAAAGATTCCTTCATTTTATTTTTAAAGCAATGATAATAATAGATATTTATTGTCATTATAAATACAAATGAAACACATCATTTGCTCATCTGTCCTTTCATTTGTTAGTTTATAAGGTTTGCAAATAGAAAATAGCAACATGGGTTTAAAGGCCAATGGACACAGAAAAAAATTATTCAAATTGTTCTAATAATTTCCATTCCTATGGTAGTTGAGGGGTGTGAATGCTCTGCTATGCCAGCATAGAGCACTGGAGTAGAAAGAAACATTTTTGCCAAGAGAAAAGATATTCTGAGGTGCTTTCAAGGCAAATGATCAAATATATTATGTTGTAGAAGAGTGCTTACTTACCATGCTCAGTTGCAGCCACAACTCCTTTACCTCCTTTCCCCACACCTCCCTGTGTTCCTGGGCATGCCCAAAGAAGGTAATTTTCTCTCCTTCAGAAGCTCATCGAGGTCACATCTGATGAGGTAGAAGTAGCTGGACAAGTGATCGGCAGGTAAATGTGTAGTCTTCTACTGTCAGAACCAGTGCTTGATCAGTGAGGAGGGACCCAATAGTTTTTCCGGAAGACCAGGCTTTCAGGGGGGAGAAACTTACCAATTGCTCCTTTAGCGGACGACTCCTCCTCATTGCCACCTACTCCATCTCACCCTTCCGTTACCCCCAACAAGATTTGGACACCAGTTCGTGGGGGCCGGAAGCGTCTTTCTCGTACCTCACAACGTCCTCCTAGCTTCAGCGATGAGCCTACCTGATGTTCTTTTAAGGTGTTCTCCTGTGTATACTACGGGGTTGACTTTTCCCCCCTTCCCCACATAAGCCCTGCACCCAGCCTGGCACTTAGGGGGAGGAATAATGGGGAAGATGGGGTGCTGGAAGCCCCCTTCCCTGCCGCCACAAGACCCGTGGCCTTCTCCGCTCCAGCGGTTCCTCGCTAGGCCGCAATCCCCGGCCTGAAGTACGGCCGTAAGCCTGAGGATGAGCTCCGGACCCCCAATGGCGGCGGGAGGTACTACAGCTCCTTCCCTAATTGAGCAGCCAGCATCCCCAGCCTCTATACATCCCCAGAAGGAGGATCCAGAGCCCTGACATTGGTGGGGGGGCACTAAAACACCCTTCTTTGGACATCATTCCTCTGCTCCTGCCATTGCGCATGTCTCCTCTTCTCTCACAGTATCTGCTGTGGATGATAAATTCCAAGTATTTCTACGCAACATTACCACCTCTATATCCGCTGAAGTTGGTAAATTGGCTTTGGATCTTAGAGGGGAAATAGCCCAGATTGGTGAACGTGCAGATCAATTGGAGAATAAATTTGACGAATTGGTGTAATACATCCATGTCCTAAAAGAAGACAACGCATATCTGAAACACACCATGTCCCAAATCCAGCTCCAACAAGACAATTTGGAAAACAGGGAACACCGGCAGAACATCCGTATTTGCGGTATGTCTGAATCTATTGCCGACTCTAAACTCCACCGACATCTCTTATCCTTCTTCACCGCAACCGGCCCCATGGTTCCAGAAGCAGATTGGCGCCTGGACAGGGCCCATTGATCACTAGGCCCCAGACTGCGCGATGTCATAGTCCGCTTTAATTTTTTTGAAAGCAAAGAAGCTTTGTTATCCTCAGTACGCAACAAGCATTCCTTGGAATTTAAAGGGGACAGGCTCCAGCTCTCTTGTGATCTCTCTCCGATTACCCTGACCAAACGGCAGGCACTGAGACCAATCACCGCACATCTGCAACACCACTATGTCCCCTATCACTGGGGTTTTCCCTTCAAGCTGGTCATCTCTAAAGATAATTCCCAAGTTATTCTACGTGACCTTCATGAGGCAGACTCTTTTCTGAAGCAATTGGGACTCTCTCCTTCCCCCCCCCCTTTTTTTTTTTGCTGGCTGAGCCCTTGTTGGGTGCTTTCATTTGTCTTGTTTTTCTGGCCGGGTTTGACTACTGAAACGCTAAAATGCTTTCTGGGCACCTGCAGGAAAAAATTTTAAATGCACATTTTTTTCTGCAAAAATATGTGCATTTATTATTACTTCTAAAAAGGTGAAATTATTATTTCACAAAAAAAAATCATATATGACTCAAAAAAATGGGACCACTTTATCTTTCTGCTCTCACTTTGCTATGTCATTGAGGGCACACTGCACATCAAGAAATGGAAAGGTTCAGTTTCCAGAGCAGCATCTCCCGTTGTCCCCACCAACAGAACACAAAGCTTCTTGAGGTGCTTCACCATAACTGCAGATGTAGGGGAAACATATTTTACGGGCAGAAAATGTTAAAGGATGAGAAAAACTATGTAGAGGTAGAGAGGCGGTTAGCAAACGTTTGTATCAATGCCATCCAGGCTTCTATGAAATTCTCCTCCCTATGATTAACAGTGGTTGTGAGGTCTTTAATCAGTATTGTTTAATTGACTAATGCTTTGCAAATGGAATCTACAATTTTCTGAATTTTTTGGTAACAAACTGGAAAGAACACTTTCAGAGAGATATATATCAGCTTCTGTTAGAGTGGAGGTCATAGAGGTATACAGGTTATATATGTCTTTGTAATTCAGTAGCTTTATGTTTAAGGTGTGTGGTGGAATGGTTTTACAGTATTTTTATGAAAAATATTGGTTATATAAAGATTTGCGCAACTATCTTGTGACCTACAGAATCAGTAGCACTATCTTTTTATTCTACTGGTCTTGTACTTTCAGAAAATATACGGTTCGGGGTGTCTTTTATAAACTCTGAAAGCTATAAATAGAAATTATAAAAAGTTAAATATTGCAAAAACGTCTGGGCCAACTGAACCTAAAAGTGGAGCTCATCACTTGGTAGCAAAATTACAACTGCTAGTGTGTAGTGCAAATATAGCCTGAAAGTATAGAGCCATTATTTCCAAACTAAAATAAATAACTTAGGATAAATTTGCACTATACATAAGTGGTTATAGATGTTCATTTGGCTGCTTAGAGCATAAATGAATGATTTGCATGGCTTAACTCATTGCCCTAAAATGCAGAATAGCCTTCTTGTTTTTGGGATATGTGATGTAATGAAGCTGTATTGAAACATGTCAATACCTTTTGTTTTAAGAAGTCTTGCAGCATGGACAATAAAAGGATTCTGTGTCTGGCAGCAAAGGAGACTTTTATACAGGCACAGCTACAGGAGGGGACTCTTATTGTAGAGCTGTGTACAGTCAGCTTTGAGACCAACCTCTACCCAATAGGAAGGCACATAGAATGTGGACTGTAAAGATTGTGGGAGGTGTAGTTCTGACAGACTGAGCTGGCTTAATGAGCTGGAAGGAGTAAACTGCAAATCCCACAAAGCACTGAGGCAACGAGGAGAGGTGGGTCGCAAGAAGTGTGGAGGCTGTTCTGGGAGGACTGCGTGCACATCAGACTACTAAAGAGATCGCTCACCCCTATACCTTAAAGAGATAGAGGCACAGTGACAGACATTCTGGGACATCGGAGAGCCCCACGAATGCTGCTAGAGCTTGCTGCCTGATCAAGGAGGAAGTTCGCTGCATACTCAGTCTTGCTGTGTTTTACACAGTATTCAGAGGGAGAAAACCTGCTAACACAACAGCTTGGTTAGAGGCTGCTGGCCAAATCCACATTACACTTTGCAAAAAGAGGGACAGTGTTACCTGCAAGTATTACAGTGCCAATGACTCCATGTTGTGTGTTTAATCCCTTTACGCATAAGGGTAACACAAATCTTAATGCCTAAGCACAATTTTGCAACTTTGACATGTGTTAGCAAAACCGTAGATATCATCACAACTGCTGTGTGCATCCAGGTGGATTATGCTTTTAAGGACAAATTGGGCTTTTATTTGGTTGTAAATGGTATATGGATATCTCCTGATTTTTTTTTTTTACTACCATAGGAAAACTGATGCAAAAAAATCCCTTTTTTTAAAATTTAGCTGTATATTTCTTGCTAATATCATAACCTACCACCAAAGAACAACCCAATATAATTTCTCCTGCTCCTGACAATCGCATTGATACTACATGTGTATATGTTAGTTGTTGTTTGTTCCCGCAGTACAGCCCAGAAACTATAGTGCACAATTTGCTTTTTTTTTTTTTTTTTTTTTTTTTTTATACTGCCACTAACTGACACTGATACTGATTAAAAAATTTTTTTTAAAAATCTGAACCCTCCTAAAAAACCTTTGACCCTGATATTGACCTTTGACCCTGACCTTGACCAAAACATTAACCCTGGCACAGACAACACAAGGTGTTTATTTTTTTTATTTATTCATTTATTTATTTTATTTATTTTTTATACACACTTTTTTGCTCTCTAAAAGGATAGAGAGAGATACAATGTATCTCTCTCCATTCAGAGAGAGAAAAAAAGGGGGGTGGGATTCACGGTGACTGATCACTGTGACAGCCAATCAGAGGCTATCACAGCGATCAGGTGACCTGAAATTGAGAGTTCCGGGTCCCGATCGTTAGAACGGGACCCAGGGCTCTCAGTGACACCCCAGTCCTTGTGCTGGGAGTGCATCATGCACATGTGTGCAAATTAGCGGCCCCACAGAAAAAAAACCCAGTTCTGTGAGGCTGCTAATTTGCATGGGATTAGCATCAAGGAGTTAAAGAGAGCAGAGTCAGTGTTATCATCAGTGTTTAAAGAGACATTATCCTAAGCGCTCAGGACCCAAGGTTCTGGCCAGCCAAAGAGAGTATATATTGCTTGTTTTTACAGTATATTTCTTTCTATTGTTAATCTATTTTCAATATATTCTTTGTTAGAGTTTAACTATTTCCTGCATCACTGCTGTTGTTTCATATCTCTTTTGCTACTGGGGTACTTCATCGACATCTACATCTGCAATAAATAATTCCCATCCAGCTAGGCGCGTTAGAGTATGTAGAGCTATTTGCAAAGTCATGGGTAGAGTGACAGGGGATCCAATACATCCAGCAGCTCTTTTTAGGGTAACCACTACAAAAGTCTTTATTGTGCTATGCAATGAATTGATTGGAAAACTTTTTGATTCCTTTAGTCATTCATCACCATAACCTGTAAGGGTATACTGTTTCATTTAGGGTACCAAAAACACTGACATCCAGATAACTTTTATTTCCAAAATAAAAGATCATTTGTAAAAGTAAACCTGTATGACAGCAGGCAGCACAAAGTGCCTGTTATTACATCTCTCCTCCAGAAAAACCTCCTCTGCAATCTATTTGAGGTTCATTTCATTTGACAATGAAGGTTTCAGCTTGATTTAGGTCATCATTTCACCCACTTGGGGCACTAAGGCCTGGTTCACACCTATGCATGTTGCAATCCCCTTCAAGAAAAAAAGTCCATGACCCTACCTAAAAATTCAATGCTGAAAATAAATAAGTGTGAACTTGTCCCATAGGAAACCATGTTAAATGGACTGTAGTGCATTTCTGCAAAACGCATAGGTGTGAATCAGGCCTAAGACCTGCTCACACACAGGCAGCTTGTCCAAAAAATGTTTGGCCAGCAAGGAACTCCTATAGAGAAAGCGGAAGTGAGTAGCATAGTGCTAATGGGAGACATTATGCTCCAAGTCAAGTGGTCAAGGTTTCCACCATAAAATGAATGTAATCTCAGCAATCTGGTTACAGAGACCTTGCTGAGTGATAGCAGGCACCTTGTGTTGTCTACTAGGCTTTATTTCAGAATGGAAGAAAGTTCACCTCACCTTTGCAGTAATAAAGAATATAGTGTAACTTTAGTCAGCCTCCTATGTTAACAATTTCAGTTATATGGATCCTTGTGTTTTTGACATTTAAGCACTATAACATGACATTGAATGCCTTATGTTATTTAAAGGTGCATTTTGTATTCATTTAATTTACAGAAAATTAGCTTATTTAAATGAAATTAGCCAAATATGACTGAACATATTGATAGGATTTGATTATCTTGTGACAGTTGTTTAGATACTATTTACACTTTAATGCATACTGACATGACAAAATTATATATTATAAATCCTCTTCTGGATTGTTCATGGAATTGCAATGCAAAGTTGACTAGTTAAAGTGCACATTGCATTATAATTTGCATAGTTTAATGTGGAGGTTGAAGACCTCTGTCAGAATAACAGCTTGGTCCAGGTCAGCGAGGAGAGCAAGAAAGAACAAAAATAATTGAAAAGGTAGTTTGCAACAAAATGAAATTTGTCTCTTTGTCACTTAAGGTTGTCGGCTTGTCTGTCACAGGCAGAAAGGTCATATTTTGAAGCAATGCAAATGAGTAGGAGGGTAAATAACCAAAGGGCAAAGGATAATATTCTTACTGTTAATAACCACAGTTATTGTAATATATATGTATTAGAAGCACAAGACCATACCACATGGCATGACCCCTACAAAGGACAGTCAATGCCTTTGTCAAGAGAAAATGAGCATGTATGCTACATCCATACTATGTCTACCAGAAATGTTGATTCAACTGGATCATTTGCAGCAAAAGCTGTGTACTGCTGGCAAAGCAGAAAATATGTTTTGAATTGATGCACAATAATCCCTTTTTACCTAATAATTATTTATAAACCCTCCCACATTTTGGCATATATGTAATAAATCAATATACTGTATATATAAAATGCCTTTTACATGGAAAAAGAGAAACATTTTGTTTTTGTCATTAATTTTATCAGCATTTTAGACTAAACAGAAAGATAATAAGAAAACAAAAAAAAATGTTTGTAACTACTTTAAGGATCAGGAATGGAGGAGGAAACAAATATTGAGAAAGGTTACAACAACAACATAGGATGGCTTAGTCAATTTCCACTCTTGAAGCAATATCAACATAAAGCTGTAGTGTAAAAAAAAATATTGAAAAAAAAGATGTTTCAATTTTAAGAGACCAATCAAAAAAGGCTGCAAAAAAGCACCAAAGATTTGTGGATTTCTAGTTTGGGAGAACAACAACCTATAAGACCTGGCAGAGAAGCTAACAATGAAAAAGAAGGATGTAGTAACATCAAATACTTTGTAGTTATTCTACAGAATATTGTAATACAGTATGTACTGTATATATGTACTTAAAACAGGAACCACATTCAATAATTCTACATGTTCACAAAGGATTAGTGGGTAACACTTCTGACTTGCAGTACTGGATTCCTTGGTTATAATCCCATCCAGGACACTATGGAGTTGATTACAAATACTGGAGAGTGCAAAATCTGGTGCAGCTCTGCATTGATGCCAATCTAGTTTTTTTTATCAAAGCTTAATTGAACTAGCTGAAGTTAGAAACTGATTCGCTACCATGCACAGCAACACCTGATTTTGCACTCTCCAGTTTTAGTAAATCAACCATTTTCAACATGCAGTGGAGATGTCTCTGTGCTTATGTGGGTTCCCCCCCCACACGCTAAAGACATGCCTTTAGGTAAAAAGGCTGCTGAGTAAATTGCCCCGTGTGTGTGGATGATAGAGACCTTAAAATGTATGCTTCTTGAGGGCAGGGACTGATGTGAATGCACAGTATCTAAAGCACAGTGTAAATTATTGATGCTATATAAATACCTGTAACAAATAATGTTCAGAGATGTCAGCCATGTCCTTTTTATTTAATATTTGCAATTTTACACAATTATTTTATATGTTTTATACTGCAGTGCTTAGTGTTGTTATATGAACTCACAGTCTTGGAAGACCAGGGTGCATAAATGTATATGAATATTTTATAATGAATATATTATTCTATATTCCCCATTGATGGCTCTTCTTGTTGTTCTTTCAGTTTTTTCCATTTTCGTTTTTAGTTTTTCCCTTCTTCATTTTCTTTTTAACCTTACCCTGCTTTAAAATGGTTCCTTTTTTCAGAAGTTTTAAGTTATACTGGATTAATTGTGGTATGTATAATACAAGTACAAAAGAAGTAGCATTGCCAATAAATGTTAGGTGGTCGTGAAATTTGCAAAACCTGATGGAAGGAAAAATATCCAATTTAATTAGGGTGAGTGACTGACATTCAACATGATTAGTGATTTTTTTTATATATAGCACCAACCTTTTTATTCTGCAGCATTTTACAGAGTACATTGGATAAAACTCATCGATCCTTGCAAACCTTTCAAAAACTATTTTCAATGTATTTGCATGTGGCAGTTCTTTTCTTCAATCAAGTTATAGGAAACTTATTAAAAAATTAAAGCTGCATTGCAAACCTCTTCATCTTAAAATGTCAATTGCCTGGTTATAATGCTGATCCTCACTTCCATCTCTTAGGTCACTGACCTAGAACATTAAAGTGTTAATAAACCCAGGACTCTGCATTTACTATATCTGGTCTACCACAGTACACAGAACATGGAAATGCAATTATTTTTGTGAATATAAATTGCTAAATACCTTTTCTCATCAGCAGTTAGAGCAGTCTTGTAATTTCTATCAGTTTCCAGCAGAGCATTGGTTGAAGCTTGTAGGAGGAATTTTAATTCTAACATGATTGTCCTATTAGTCTGCATAACCCCTGATCCTCTGTCTGGACCGTACTGATTGTCCCTGTGCTGATCACATGCACTCTCCCAAGAAAAAAAAAAACTCACTAGCAATACACACCAAACTGAGCATATGCAGCTTGCCCCAAAGGCTCTGTTCTATCAGCAGATGGATTGGGAACAGTAGAAGAAGGGGAGGATCAGAGGAGACAAGATCTAATAACCTTTTTACATAATGTGGAGGATTAACCCTTTAGGTTCTACAGTGCGTATAACAAGCATGCTGTACTGCATATACAGACTGATTTTACTGTTGTGGGTTTAGTTACACTTTTAAATGGAGTTTTGATCTTACTCTCATTATATATATATATATATATATATATATATATATATATATACACATATATATTCTGTATTTGTTCCAGGTCTGAGACTTAAAGTTAATTTCTGACTATGATCTGACTTTTCCCCAAAAACTTCCTCTTTCTCTGTACAACATAGAATATTTTTCCTCTTACATTTTTCCTGCACTGAGAAATTAATCTCTTTTAAGAAGTCAGACGGGCTCCAAAAACCTAGGAGGAGGAATCCAGAGGGTGCCATTTGTAACTACTGATATAGGTGTGCTGCACAGAACTAAAACTGCCAAAAGAGCTCTGCCTACAATCAGACTCACAGACCTTGGGAGTCTAGCTGGTGGTGGAAAGGATGAGCTGTGGGTAATATTTTTGCATACAGCTGCCCTCATTTCAAACAGGTAATGATGTCAGTAATGGTTGAAGAGGACTACATGGTGGCATTGAAGTAGCTGGTAATTAAAAGCCAGCTGGGATGATCAGCCTCCTCCACATAAAAAATAAATTGTATGGTATATGTTGAAGTATAGATTTCAAACATGATAGCAGAATACCGGGACAAAAAGAGACAGTTTTTCACAGAATAAGATCACTGCTGCATTTCATTATTTAAAAGTACCAAAGACAGTGAATCCACATTAAAACCAGACAACTAGCCTTTTCTTAAGGTCTGCAATGGCTAATCCTTAATGGTTAAAGGATTGTTCAAGAGCCATACTTTAACACTTTTTTACCTTTTACATGTACAAATCACAAAACAAGATGCCATCGTAAGGATAAATACATTTATGATGAATCATTGATTTAAAAATAGACTACTTGGGTCTTCTACTGAAAAAAGCAACATATGTACAACATATTTAGCAGCAATTTCTTCAGTCCAGAGGCTTATTAGTCAGTCCGTAGGCATTGCACTGTACTACGGATTCTAAGAATTCATTCTTACATTTTTGTAATTTCATTAATTGATAGATATTTTGGGTATAGCTATTTTGATACACATATTGAAAAATGTCTAAGATAAGCAACATACTCTCTACTATTCCTCTATTTAGATTAAAATCTCTACTACTCCTCATATTGTTTTAGTAAAAATACTCACTTTTATATTCAACAAATTGGAAAAGCATTTTTTCACATATACTGCAAGTCTTTTTTTTTTCTAACTTTGAAAACTAAGTATGAAAAGAGTTTGAGTGACACATCCATTTTGCCATCACTAACCTTGTTTCGCAATATCTGGCAGTCCTTTAGGCAAAATAATTGCAAAGTACTATACTTAGTCTTTTGGTAAATTAAAGCAAGAACTTAACAATGTATGTACAAATTCCACCTCTCCTGTTCTGTTTCCATAGATAAGGTATTTTCCCACTCATATTTTAAATGTCACAAGGAATACAAAAAGATGCAATTTATTATGAATGAATTTCCATTAGCTTCTTAGCCTCTATATCAAACCGGGGGATACAATGAATGAATATGATTTGTTTTATCAGGAAGTGCTTTATATTTAGTATTATACATTTCCTACATACAGTACTGGGCACATTTATATTCATTATTTTCTTTTCTTTAAAGGAAAAATATAGTGAATTTTTAGGGAACACATATTTTGAGTTATTATTGCAGTATTTACTTAAAGCCGGACTCTAGCTAATTTTATTTTATAATTTTAGATAGAATGAGGAAGAGTCAATATTACCGTCAAGTTTTATTTCTATTTCTGATCCCATTGGGGAGATTTTACATCACTTGTTATCCCTGTTACACCTGAAATCTGCGCAATAGAGACACAGATGGCACAAGAATATCCTCCCCTCTATCCAAAACTAAATACATTTTTTGTCTGAGGTTGTTTACACAACGCTCACATTTTTGCAAGCTTGTGCATCCATATTTCAGTAACTGTACTAAATATAGTGATTGACAGAGAATGTTCTCCCCTGGAACTTAAAGTAGCTACAAAATCAAAGTTTTATTAACACAAAGCTTAGAAAACATGTTCATGTACATTATATTCAAGTTAAAATAAAGAACATCACAATACAGCAAGAAACCCCTGAAAATTGTGGCAGAGGAGTATTGTGCACTTTCTGTAATCCCGCATGTATTTCAATTGAATTTACAATCTACATTAGGGAGTGACAAGGGTAGCTTTTCTACAAAACAATATAAATGAAAATGACAGGCATGTACAAAAAATTATCTCCAGACAATACCATAATATTGGATGTATAGTACACTATATCACTACACTTACAAAAGAAATCGATTACGGTATGTCTCTAGAAGGTGATGTTTCCCCACATTGCCACAGGGCACCCACTGGACCAAGTACCCCCCACTGTCAAGCCCACAAGGGGTCACAGTATTTGACTGTCAGGGGCGCCAGCATGTCCGCCCCTACAGTGCAAGCCTATAAATAATAAATATTAAAATAGATTAGTCCATGATGTTACACTAAGGTTATAAAAAAATATAAAGTCAGACAACAAAGCTTTTTTCTAACCAAAAAATGGAGATACTTAAACTTCCAGATGTAGAGAGGGCCAATTCAAGGCTTATAAGTAAGGTCAGAAACTGAAGCCTATTAGTCAATAAATAATAACAGGGAAAACAAAAACAAAACAAAAGGCCATTTAGTCTGTTTTACCAGAAGAAAACCCCTTCAAAAAGGGTTTATAGGTAATGGTATCATTCAGGCCAGGGGAAAAGGTGGCTTTCAAAAGGAAGACTCTATACAAACTATGCAAGCAAACTAAGCAAGTAGCTTTATTTGGAATATTACACAAAATGCCTGCTGCCACACCTCATTTCTAATATTATTTAGTGCTCTGCAATAACTTAATGTGGAGCCCTCCACTTAACCTGTATGATCATTTACACTTTTTACATTTACACATATTTAAAATGTCAAAAACCAGGAAATTGACTCATGAACACCCAATATTATATGTACAAAAATACCCTTTTATACAAAAATTAGAAAACAGCACACAAGAAAAAACAAACACTTTTTCATAAAATACTTAAAATGACAGATCATTAAACGTATAGCAGACTACTATGGGGTACCCACACTCTCATACAGCAACCTCCTAAATTGCATATTCAGTTAAATTTTATATCCCATACAATTTCCCCTAATAAATATATAAATTGATGTATTGTTTTTCACTAAAAGAGAGCCAACATGTTTTGGGGGTCAGACAACACTCCCCCTTCCTCAGGGTTTCAACAGAACATATTGTTGGATGCAGTCACTTTTGGTCAACAATTTTCCACCTTGCTACTTCGAAAAAAGTTGATTGAACATTCAACTTTTGTCAGGCTGAGTGGTGCTGACAGTGTGTAACAAGCATTATTCTTGTTCTGGCCAAGGTTGAGACCCATATAAAGGCCGGACCTAGAATCCAAGGTGATTGCCAGGGAAAAGTGACTGATTTGATGACGAATGCACTTCAGCACAGGTGCCCCTCAGAAATGTTTTATATTTCAATATTTTTATTGAGAAATAAACATATTAAAACAAGATGGCTAACAATAAAAGAAAAGAAAAAAAAAAAGAAAGGGCCCACCAACAAAATGGAACCAGATTCAGAATCATAAACATAATACTGGTAGGTAAAAAAAAAAAAAAAAAAAAAAAAAAAAAAAAAAGAAATTTAGCAGATAATAGCATTACAATGCACATGAAAAAAGTCAAAGCCATCAAAATATACAAGTTTCAAAGATCAATAAACAACAATTATAGCAAAATAGACCAAAAATAACAAAGAAAAATAAAAATGTTTAACAAATAGTAGGAAAAGAGAAAAAAAGAGGAAAAATAGAGAAAGGAGGGGGGGGGGGGGGGTCAGCTGCCAGACACTCACGATACAGTAATATAAGCAATCCAAGGATCCCAAGTCCTCTCAAATCTGGACACATCATCAGAGACGATACTCGTCAGTTTATCATTAACCATTATCCAGTTCAGTTTTTGTTTCACCCTATCCAGCGGGATCAAAGATTGCTTCCAACTCCTAGCTATAGTAATGCGAGCCGCCAATAAGATATATACAATTAGTTTAATCGATCTTTTGGGAACATCAGAGGGTAGTATATTAAACAAGGCTACTTCCGGCGATCTACGGATATTAATTCCTGTCACTGAGTAAAGAAAATTAAATATGCGGATCCAGAACCTACTCACGACTGGGCATTTCCACCAGACATGGAACATAGTACCCTCTTGACCACAGCGTCGGAAACAGGCAGAAGAAACGGAAGGATACATAATGGCCAGGCGAGCAGGGACCAAATACCACCGAAGTAGCGTCTTGTAATTAGATTCAACAAGATCAGTGTTAATCGAAATCTTCGATAAGGCATGGGCCGCCGTCCGCCAGGTATCCAAATCCAATGAACTATTTAAATCCCGTTCCCATAAAGTCATGTAAGACAATTTTGTTAGAGGATCAACCAACAAAGCATAAACAATGGACAAGCGACCCCGCATTACCCCACTCGCCCCACAGGAGACCTCGAGGGAAGTAAGCGCACAAGGTTCTGTGAGTAGTCTAAGTTTGCTATCAATAAAAGAGCGAAGTTGATGGTAACGAAATATCTCTCCACGAGGCATCCCACAAAAATTCACAAAATACTGACGAGACCGAGGGCGAACCCCATCTAAATAATCACCAATACGTAGCAAACCCTTATTAATCCACCATTGGAACCCCGCGAAAGACAAACCCGGAACAAACAGGATTACCAAACACCGGAGCCAACGGAGTATGCGGAGAGAAAAAAGGTTTACGAGCTCGCCATCTATCCCACACTGACAATGAATAAGATAGAGTAGGACACAAAATAGGAGGGCGCAATCTATTGGGAAGCCACATGAGAGTACCAATAGCATATGGACGGCACGAAAGAGCCTCAATCCCAACCCATTGGGGGACATATCCCCTGGCCGTAGTACAAGATAATTGTGCTATTTGGGCCGCCTGAAAATATGCGAAAAGATTAGGGAGTCCCAAACCACCATGCCTCTTCAAAGAAAACAAGGTAGATTTGTTCAGCCTAGGGCGCTTTCCCCTCCAAACAAATCTGGAGACTGCAGCCTGCAGGAAGACTAGTTCTCGTTTGGGAATCAAAATTGGTAACGTCCTAAAATAGTATAATAATCTAGGTAGGAAGGTCATTTTAATAGAATTAATTCTACCGAACCAGGAAAGAGAAAGATCCTGCCAGGCTAATAAGTCATTCTTAAGTCGCTTGAAAAGCGGGATATAGTTGGCCTGGTATAGCGTCGATACAGATTTCGTAAGAAGAATCCCCAGATAGGGGAGAGAACCAGGAGCCCACTGAAAAGCAAAGTTTTCCCGGCAGTAGCGAACCTCTGAATCGGGTAAAGAGATATTCAAAGCAACAGTTTTAGAGGAGTTGAGCGTAAGACCGGAGACCTCAGAAAAACGATGAAACAGATGGAAGAAACCAGGTAGAGACGTTCGAGGATCAGATATATACATAAGAACATCATCGGCAAATAGGGCACATTTATGAACCCTTTGACCACAGATAACACCCGATATAGAGGAATCAGCGCGAATAGCAATCGCAAGAGGTTCCATCGCCAATGCAAAGAGCAACGGAGAAAGAGGACATCCCTGTCTAGTTCCTCGCTCTATCGAAAAAGGAACTGATTTATGACCACGAATGGATACCTGAGCTGACGGGGTAGAATAGAGGGCCCGCAACAACGTCGTAAAATAAGGGCCAAACCCAAACCTGTCCAACGTTTTAAACAAATAATCCCAGGACAGACTGTCGAATGCCTTCTGAATATCCAGTGACAGTAGAAAAACATCCCTTTGCGACGATCCATCCCAATTGGACTGCACAGCTGACAGCAAAGCTATAGTCCGCCTAATTTGGTCCGATGTTTGTCGACCACTTATGAATCCTGATTGGTCATCATGAATGTATAAGGCCAAGAAATTATGGAGCCGTAAGGCCAGGATTTTAGTAAGAATCTTTAAATCACAATTAATTAAAGAAATAGGCCGGTAATTGGAGACCATAGCGGCATCCTTGAAAGGCTTGGGAATGACACTAATGAATGCCTTATTTTCCTCTGGGAGAACCACACCCCCCTCCCGCAAATAATTAAAGTACAGGGCCATATGGGGTATCAGAATGTCCGGGAAAGCTTTATAGTAAGTATTAGGAAGACCATCCGGTCCCGGGGCCTTGTGAGAGGCCAGGGATTTCACCGCATTCCCAACCTCTTCACAGGAGATAGGTTGTTCCATTAGCTCCCTATGTGCCTCCTGGAGGGGGGAAAAGGAGATAGACTCCAAAAAAGCCTCCAGAGAGGAAGAAGAACAGCCCCCCGTGGGCGAACTATAAAGCTGAGAGTAAAAAGACTGAAATTTGTGGAGGATCTTACCCGGGTCCTGGGATAACGAACCATTGTCCAGTCTGAGCTTGGGGAGGGCCGTCTGGGAGTGTCTAGGAGTCAGCTTGCGTGCCAACAAGGTGCCAGGTCTGTCCCTCCACGTAAAGAATTTATGATTAGACCAACGAAGTTGTTTATCCGCAGTGGTAGTAAGACATAAATTAAGTTCCAGTCGGGCCTGGTCAAGTTTAAGTAACAAATCAGAACTGGGATGATGTTTATGTTGAGCAACCAGGTCAATATATAACTGAGTTTTAGTAGCAAGTAGGTCAGTTCGGGCTTTTTTTAAACGAGAAGAGAGTTGAATAATATAGCCCCTGACTGAGGCCTTATGAGCTGCCCAATTAATCGCCGGGTTCGTGTCCTCTGCTTTATTAAAATCAAAAAACATTTGTAGGTGCGATGAAATTTCCCGACAATGAGATGGATTACCCAAAATAGAGTCATTAAGACGCCAATGAAAAGCCGTCTTACCAAGAGTCTCGGACGAAAAGGTGATAGAAACTGGGTCGTGGTCAGACCAGGGCGTGGAAAAGATTTTAGCAGTGACAAGTTTGGGGAGTGAATATGTATGAAGAAAAATATGGTCAATGCGAGAATAACTATCATGAGCCCTGGAGTAGTGGGAGTAGTCTCGGGAAGTAGGATTAGCCTCCCTCCATGCATCAATAAGATCATAGCGATATAAAAGTTGAGCCAATTTACGGCTCCGTCTAGAAGGAGGTTGAAGCGTGGCGGTTTGGGAACGATCCAGAGTCTGATCCAATGCTAAATTAGAGTCACCAGCTAGAATAACGTCACCCTCAAATTCTCCTACCAGAGTACTTAGCAAAGATTGGAAAAATTCAACCTGATTGGTATTGGGGGTATAATAAATTATAAAAGTGATAAGGTCGCCTCCCAAGTGGCCTTTCACCAAAAGATATCTCCCCTCCTTGTCCCGGATAATTTTAGAGTCAACAAAGGACACTCGACGAGAAAAGCAAAGGGCCACCCCCCGCTTTTTCTCTGTGGCATTAGCAAAAAAGCAGAGAGGGTAATTTTTATGAATATAACGTGGAGAGAAGGAGGGTGGAAAATGAGTCTCCTGTAAGGCAACTATATCCGCCCCAAGGGAGTAGTATGAGCTGAAAGCCTGTATACGTTTGGATGGGGAATTGAACCCCTGAACATTATGAGAAAGGAAGCGAATTTCTCCGCTAGTGGACCGTACGGAAGACATGACAAATAATTATGGAACTAAGCAGAATAAAGACCCCTCGTTCCTTAAAAGTAAGAAGATCCCTATAAGTCCCTAAATGTCGCCAGCTGACCCCCCAAAAAATCAGAAAACAACAAAAAGAAAAAAGACAGAAAAAAACAGAAAAAAGAAAAGAGAACATTCGGATCACAAAAGTCCAAATGCCAAGTGACCGCGGTACACAAAACAGTATCAGAAAATGAAGGAAACAATGTACCAGGAAATACAGAGCAATAGCCCTGCGGTGGAATAGGTCTGCCCAGAGAAACATTCCCGGGGAAGAGTCTTCCAATCAGGGAGAGCGCAAAGACACTCTCCGGCACTAACAGCAGTTACAACCCAATAACAATAAATCAAACGCACAGTGCATTAAACAAAAAAACAAAGCAATTAGAGCCACTGAAATGATATTCAGCAAACAAATGTAATTAACATCCTAAGTCCCACCCCCAGCCCATCCCCCCAAACCAATATAACAACAGCGGACAATGCTCCGAAGAGCCACAGAAAGGCCGCCATAAACGAACATATTCCAGCGAAAAGTCCCCAAAAGAACACAAAAGTTCAAGAAGTCCACCCGGGCGGATTCCGGGACCCCTTCTTCTTAGACGATGGAGTAGTCCACAAAGGCTGGAGCGGCGGAGGTCGAGAAGCCGATCCCGTGGGAGAATGGGACGTCGGACTGCGAGATATAATACCCAGCTGAAGCAGCAACTCCTCGCCATCCTGGAATGTAGTAAACCCATAGGATTTCCCATTAAGAGTGAACTGCAGACGAAAAGGGTAGGCCCAGCGATATTTAATGCCCTTTTGAACCAAGTGAGAAAGAAGTGGCTTGAGGGAGCGCCGCCTCTGGATAGTGGCCGACGAAACATCAGCAAAGATTTGTACCTTGTGCCCTGCAAGCTCTATATCCGGATTCTCCCTGCCAAACCGCATAACCGCTTCCTTAACCTGAAAAAAATGAGGCTTGACGATGATATCTCTAGGAGGCCCCCCTTGCCGGGGGGGGATCAATGCCCGGTGAATGCGATCAATCTCAAGATGAAGATCATCAATTGCAGGCATAGCGGACCGCATGAGGGTATGTGCGCAGCTAGTAAGCTCCTTAACCGACTCAGGAAGACCTCGAATGCGAAAATTGTATCGCCTAGCCCGATTCTCCAGGTCATCAATTTTAGAATACGCCTCCTCCAGGCGATCTTGCAAGTCGGTGATCATGTTAGAATTTTGGGAGATACTTTGGACTGTCGCATCAACTTTAGCCTCAATACAGTCTAAACGGTGGCCCAAGGCCTGAAAATCCTGCTTTAAATCCGCCGCCAATTTTGAGGTAGCTCTGTCTAATTCGCGTTGCAGCAAATCTGCGAATCGAGCTATCAAAGTCGCATCACAAGAGTATAGAGGCGGGTCAGGAGGAATCGTTGGCGAGGAAGCCGGGCTGTCATCAGCGGGATCTGGACCGCTATGCTGGCTTGAAAAAATGGCAGCTATGTCGCTGCTCAAGGGCGAGGATGCAGGGGAGTCACGGCTCAATGGACAGGCCGAAGCCTGGGACTCTAGTGGCACAGGGCTGGAGGATGACTGGGGGGGCTGCAGGAAGTCACTCACCCCACCTAGCGATGCTGCTGTAGTCCTCCCTGGCCCAGCGTGGGACGAGGAGCCCATCTTCTCTCTCCGAGGGAGAGGTGCTGCTGTAGGAGAGGCAGAGGAGACCCCATGAGCCGCGGGCGCCGATCCGGCCGCCATCTTGGTCCTCCCAGTCCCCGCAGGGAGCCGCAGCTGGGAGCCTCCACGGCTCTTAATCGCCGACTTGCCGGGCATAGTGACAGGTGCCCGAGATCCGGAGATAGGCAGGGGGGGGCCCCGGGGGTGAAGCGGCACTATGCCCTTTTATGGGCTGCTGTCAGTGCCGGAGATGTGCGGAGCTAATGCCGGGACATCCGATCCCGGCGGCCGCGCATGCGCACTCCTCAGAAATGTTTTAATCCCAGCCAGCTTCAAGCAATATAAAACTATAATGAATATCTGCACTGAGCACCATTGGCTATACTGAAGTACAAAATGATAGAAGTTAGATTTTATTACAAGACTTTAGCAAAGTCAATTTTGTAACTACTACTAACTTACAATGAATGTATTATTTATATGTGAAACATAAAACAGCAACAAAATTTGGTGCCCTGAGTGTTCATAGGCAATGCTTCAAACACCTTTACAGATAATCAGTTTAGTGTTAATCATGAATGATGGCCCTAAAATTATTGCTGTCATTGTGGCATGCATGTTGATGTAGGTACGCCCAACATGTTAGCCCAGAAAATGGACATTTGTAAATCAATAGATTCAACCCCCATTGATTTCAGTGGGGTTTGGCATCCTGACATGTATGAAGTTTGTCTAACCCTGCTCAAACCGAACCAAGGGCAGTTCAGCTCAGCACTATCAGTGATAACTATCTTGGAAAACCATTTTGTTGTGCCATAACAAAATATTATACAATACAGCCAGTTTATTCCAGTCATGCTTGAACTTTTTTTATTTTCCTGTATTTTGTCAACTTTGGTGGGTTGCTTTTTCAAACTCTTAAGGTCTCTGATAGCATGTATGGCCTTGTCCTACCAGGAATGTTCCTTGTGTGATAATTTCATAAATTTCAACACTTTGAAACCTATTTGCATCCACTTCTGGTTGTAGAGCTAGTGACAATGCCCAGAGACCTTTCTCATCTACCTCTGCTACTTTTAAATTTAGAAGAAATAGTCTGTGCTATGATCAGATTTGTGTGCTCTTCATCCTGAAGACAGCATAGTGAATTTCTGGACAAAGTATCAGCACCTGCATTCTTTCTACCTGAGCAATACTAGATGTTAAAGCATGAATCAATCAACTCCCTCACCCAGCAATTTCCAAAGCTCTTCAGTCATGCTGAAGTATGATCAAAAGGTAATGGGTTATTGTCTGTATACACCATAAGAAAAGGGGAGAAAAGTACAAGTAGTCCCCAACCTTATCACAAATGGCCCACTTTAAGGCTATGAACTCCATTTTCACTGAGTGAAAATTATATTTTTTTCACTGGGTGTCTGTATTTATGAACCATTTGGAATCTATAGCCCATAATTTTTCCCCTTGATGTTCATACAGCACTGCATCTAGCCCATCCTGTGAGGCATCAGTGTATAAAGCAAATGAGGAAATACAGTCAGGATAAGTAAGATTTGGGTGTTTGGTCAACATCAGTATTACCTTCTGTTGAGCTATTCCCATTTTTACAGGTGTCTTTCTATTTACTGTAGCCTCCTTTCCTGGCTCTTTACAGAACATTTTGATTTGGAGAAAGTCATAAAAGGGTTTAGCTCTTCATGAAAAGTTTGTATGAAATAACAATAACAGCTTAGAAACCCAAGCAGTATTCTCACTTTGCTGACTTTAGTGTTCTCTAAGAGCATCTGCTGCTTCTGTTTCCTTTAGATTCATTTGAATCCCATTACCAAAAACAAGGGGAACTACAGGGAAGGAGTAAAATTATTTTGACTCTCATATTCTATTCAATTGCATTTATCTCTATAATTTGGGTGGCAGAGCAATTGTGACTAACTGGCATAGGTACAAGGATTGATACCCTGTTTCCACTATGATTTTCAATGTTTAGTTCCAATTCCACACACTCATCAAAAGGAAAAACCGAACCATTTACTGCTGGGGTGATTGATTGCTATCTGTCGCTCTTACTCAAATGCAGGTGGTTGGGCACTATAGCTGGATTCTGTGTTCTCCACCTATAGCAGCCCCCTTTCCCATAAAGCAAGTAGGCCTACCGATACTTGGTTGCCCGCCAGGTCTTATATACAATACTATAGTGCTTGGCCACCTCACTGGGGCAAGCGCGAACTGAGCTCAGTAAACAAGTACTTGTGGTTGGCAGAAAGGCGGAGTAGTTCAGTGACAGTCCAGGTACAAGGCAGGCAAGGTTCAGAATAGTCAGGCTTAAATCCATAGTCAAAAGGCAGGCAGAGTTCAGAAAATATTTGATATCCAATCCATGGTCGTCAACGAAGGAATCCAGACAGCAGAGCAGGACAGATAAACAGCTTGAGCATGTATACCCAATGCTATCACAAGTTTAAGACTGCAGGCTTGGCTGGCTTCAATCAGGTTTGATCTCTACCCTGAGACTGGCTACATCATTTACCTTGCAGGTGGACAGACAAACAGAGAGAATGTACCACAACCAAAACCAGGATGCTAGTATGAGATCAGCAGCTGTGATGTAGCACTAGATGCTCCTGACACTATCCTTTTCTAACAGTTTGTTGACTGCTTGAATTGTAGTTCATTTTTCTAATTGTTTCAGTCAGCTTGCAGTCACAGTGCTTACTTGGGAACCTGTGTCAATGAGTACATTTATCAGTACCCCTGCTGTATTGTGAGTAAATAAACACGTGAGTTAAACTGACTAGACACTAAAAACATTTTGTTTCATTTCAAGAACATTTGTTCAATTTTATAATCATTAGAAGGATCAAATTGACACTAGTTTTTGACTGCAGTGATGAGAAAATTCAAATAGGAACTTATCAAAACCCATGGCTCTGCTCAAGACTTTCATCACACATGGACAACCAAGGTGCTGGCTACCACAGCCCATCTCCATTCTCTGTCAAAAATATAAGCTACACTTCAAAATATGACTCTTCTTTCTGTGTTTAATACTTGGCAAAAAAGACAGCATACGATGTCTCCACATGAAACCAACCCTTTTTGATGCATTTTACCGCTGCTGGCTTGCTCACAAGGATAGGAAGTCTGCTGTATGGGGTATTTTTTGACAATTATTAAACACAAAAAGAAGAGCTAAGTTTTGGAGTACAGCTTACATTTTTTTAATATTTTTGGCAGAGAGTGGAAAATCTAGAAGGAGCAGGGTAAACATGTTTTCCCAAATGAAGAAATTTACAACAGCGTATGTGGTTTTTATTTGGTAAAGTCCATTTACTCAAAAATCAAATGTTAAAAGGAAATGGAATTTTGAAGTACTTTCAAAATACACTTGTCAGGCTATTGACTGTTGTACTAAGAATGTTTGTATGAATGTTCGTTCGGAAAGCTACTTGTGTGTGGCCAGCTTAACCATTTCACTTCTCACACCTGTTCACCCCCTATGGTCCAAAGCAGTTTTTACAGTTCTGTTGGTCTTGTTTATTCTGCATTATTTGTCCTTACTAAAGATAACAAAGCAATACATATATTATTTTATTGTTTTTATGGATAAGCAAGGCTTTCTTTTCATGATTTTGTCTTGCAACAATGATTTTTTTTCACAATTCTCAGACAAGCCCAACAAAACTAAATAAAACACACTTTTTTGATGAGTGTTAGTTTAAAAATAAACAATGTTACTACATATAACATGTACACATTTGATTCTGTAATTTTACCTGTTTATCCGCTTGTCGACTGCCTCCTGTAGGAGTACAGTGGCAGAGTGGCTCTCCTGAGCTGGATCAAGTACCTAGTATGTGATCCAGGACTTCCGAGTAGGGAGCTCGCATGCATGTGGCTGGCACACTGGCTATGCTGTGATTAGTCACAGCTGAACCAATTAGCGGGTGCTGGCCAATAGATAAGCACTGGCACCTGCTGATCGGCAAGGAGACACACTGGACAGAGGTCTGCATATGTAAACAGTGCAGAGATCCATCCTGTCAGCGGAGATGTGCTCGATTTTGTTTCCCTGCAAAGCAAGGCATACAATACAGCACATCCATTAGTGAAATCAGCACTCTGCACACTGGTTAGGCACACATTTAACCTTTTGATCACCCTAGCTTTTAACCTCTTCCCAGCCAGTGGTCAGGGTCATTAGTACAGTGACAGTGTATATTTTTTAGCACGGATCACTGTATTAGTGTCACTGGTTCCCACAAAGTGTCAGTTACTGTTAGTGTCAGAATGCCCGTCGCAATATTGCAGCTCCACTGTCACTGAACGCTACAATTACTAGTATAAAAATATTTAAAAAAACTACAGTATATATCCCATAATTTGTAGATTCTATAGCTTTTGCGCGAACCAATCATTATATGCTATTTGGGATTTGTTTACCAAAAATATGTAGCAGAATACCTATTGTTCTACATTTATGAAGCAATTTGATTTTTTAAATTTTTTTATAGGGTATTATTATACAGGATTATTATTATACAGGATTTATATAGCGCCAACAGTTTGCGCAGCGCTTTACAATATAAGAGAGACAGTGCAATTACAATACATTTCAGTACAAAAGGAATAGAAGGGCCCTGCTTGTGGAGCTTACAATCTAAAGAAAGGGGGAGGTGATACAAAAGGTGATAGCTGCGGGGGATGATCTGGCGGTGGTGATTCAAGTACAGTTCTTAGGTGGAGGTGGGGTAGGCTTCCCTGAAGAAGTGAGTTTTCAAAGATCGCCTAAAGGCAGACAGGGTGGGGGCTGACCAGACATGATGTGGTAGGGAATTCCAGAGGATGGGAGAGGGTATGCTTTATGGCAGAAAGTAAAAAATATTTGGTTTATTTTCAATATTTTTAGTCTTTTTTTGTTTATAGCACAAAATACTAAAAACCTAGTGGTGATCAAATACCACCAAAAGAAAGCTTTGTTTGTGGGGAAAAAAAGATATAACTTTAATTTGTGTACAGCGTTGCATGACTGCACAATAACAGTTAAATTAACGCAGTGCCAAAAAGCAAAATAAATTACTTGGTCATGAAGGGGTATAAATCTTCCGGAGGTCAAGTGGTTGCTTTAACTGATATCATTTGCAGGTATAAATTCATCCCTTTAATCTGCAGATGATTGAACAGAAAGTACATTGCATCTTTGAAAAATTCTCTGTCTAGAATAGTGTTTGTAAACACTGATTCAGACTGCTTTTTTCACAGCTACAGACTTCCTCTCTGGTATACAGTAATGTGTCTTTGATTAAACATAGCTTACAATTTGTCATGTACCTGGAAAGGAGACTGAATTGATTAGGTTGGCCTCTCTTGTACCTCCAGCCCAGGCCCCACTGAAGGTGGAACAGGTGGCGCCAAGGGACAGGAGGAACACAAGTGCTGGCAGGTCAGGCAGGACATCAGACAGAAGTGATGCACGCTGGACCAACCAAGGCTAAAGGGGCATTCCACATATAGGTTCTGGAAGCGTAGCTTGTCAAAGGTCTCAGTAGGCTTTAGGAAGGAACACGCTGCAATGACTGGAGCAGTTATAAAGGACAGACAAAGCAGACACTCAGACGTAGTATGAAGCCAACTCGGAAACAGGAGTGAGGTCATAGAAGTAGCAGAGGTCAGTAACAGGCTGGCAACGAGGTATAGAAGCGTAAGTGGAAGCGTGGTCAGGAACAAAGCTGAGCTCAGGAACAGGTGGGCAAAGTTACAAGCAGAATACATGATCAGGTCAGTAACAAGCTGGGACATCAACAGAAATGAGATACAGGATCCACTTAAGACCAGTCAGCACCAACAGTGAGCAAGAGCATCCCTTAAATAGCCTGTCAGGCACAGAAACTATGGAAACACTCCCACGTGCACGCACACCTGCGTGCATTTCTGTGCACATGCATGTGTCTATGCTATAAGTGATGCTTTACGCATGCTCACATCTATGCGTCAGTTGCCTTATTGGAATTCCCTTACACAGTAACTGTATACTAGGAGGGGGGGTCCCAGAAGGAGGGCTGAGAGACTATACATGCCCTGTGTACAATGATGAAGTTTTTTGGGCATGTGTAGCATGCCCAAAGTCTGCAACTAGTTAAGCATTTGTCTGACACTTTTTCACTTACAGTACCAGGGTGAGTGAAGGGTGTCTTTAAGCTCTGCAATGACTTGGGAATCTTTTTTATAGTTGGTCACAGGTTGTCCCTCACTGTGACCAGGGGCGGACTGACCATTAGGGAACTTGGGCACTGCCCGAGGGCCCGGGGTAAGTAGGGGGCCCCATGAGATGTCCCTGGTACCTTTCATAGGCACAGACCCATCAGGCATAAAAACTCGCACATAAGTGTATTACACTGAGGTGTACCAAGATGGCGGCTACCGTCCACACCAGAAATGACATCACCACGCTTCCGTCCAACACGTTGCATCACAAATCACGTGACTTCCTCAAGGCCCTGAGGAGGTCACATGATTCGTAATGTAACGTGTGGGACGGAAGCATGGTGATATCATTTAAGGCATGGACGGCAGCCGCCATCTTGGTACACCTCAGTGTAATACACTTGTGTGTGATTACAGTTTTTATCATACTTATTCATGTTTATTCATCTATTATTTATTTATCTTCTCACATATGTCACTGCCGATAACCGGCAGCTGTCAGAGAACAGATTGGCATTGATCATCAGGGCATTGATGATCAGTGCCCTGATGATCAGTGCCCAGATGTACCGCCCAGCAGTACCCAGCAGTGCCACCCATCAGTGCCCAGCAGTGCCATCCACCTATTCCCATCAGTGTCCAGCAGTGCCAAACAGTGCCACCCACCTTTGTCTAGCAGTGCCACCCACCAGTGCCCCCCGTCAGTGCTGCCCAGTAGTGCCACCCATCACTTCCCAGCAATGGCCCCCATCAGTGCCAAGCAGTGCCCCCCATCAGTGCCACCCAGCAGTGCCGCCTATCAGTGCCCATCATTGCTTCATATCAGTGCAGCAGCATCAGTGCAGCATCATCAGTGCCACCTCCTCAGTGCCCATCAGTGCTGCCTATCCGTGCCACCTCATCAGTGACCATCAGTGCTGCCTATCAGTGCCCATCAGTGCTGCCTATCAGTGCAGCCTCATCAACACGCATCAGTGAAGGAGAAAAATTACCTGTTTGCAAAATTTTATAATAGAAACAAAGAAAAACTTTTTTTTTTCAAATTTTTTGCTTTTTTTTATAGTGCAAAAAATAAAAAAAAATCCAGTGGCAGTTAAATACCACCAAAAGAAAGCTCTATTTGTGTGAAAAAAATTGTCATTGAAAGTGTGACAGCGCTGAAAGCTGAAAATTGGCCTGGGCAGGAAGAGGGTATAAAGTATAAATGCCCAGTAGGCAAGTGGTTAAAGTATATAAAAAAAAAATGGAAAAATTATTTTAAATATCATGACGGGGGGTCCCCTTAAACTATCTGCAAAGTTGCACAACTGTACATTGTACAGAACCTGCTGCAGCAGGACTGACATTTTAAAAAAAAAATTACATTTTTATTTTTAAAAAAAACAGCGTAGTGTCCCCTCTAATCTATACCAGGCCTTTTAGGTCTGGTAGGAAGGTTAGGAGAGACCACACAGTAAAAAAATGTTTTTTTTTTATTTTATGGGGTTCCCCCCTAAAAGCCATATCAGGCCCTTTAGGCCTGGTAGGACTTTTAAGGGAAACCCACCCCTCCAAAAATGGGGGGGAAAAATGCGAGGTCCTCCCCAAATTCCTAAGAGTCCCTTGATCTGAGCACAGGCCTGGCAGGCCAGGAAAGGGGGGTTGAACGAGCCCCCCCCTTCTTGGGCCTTGTCAGGCCACGTGTCCTTGGCATCAGGACGGTGTCCCCATGCCAATGAGGACACGGGCCTCTTCCCCGCAACCCTGGCCGGTGTTTGTGGGGGTCTGCGAACAAGGGGCTAATCGGAATCTGGAAGCCCCCTTTAACAAGGAGGCCCCTATATCCCAGCTCCCTCCCATGTGAATGAGCATGGGGTACATTGTACCGCTACCCATTCACAAAAAAAAAGTGTAGTGTAAAAAATGACAGTAGGCAGTCTACATGTCTAAATGTCCCCCAAAGTAGATCCAACATCAATCATGATGCCCACCGTCAACCCAAAAAAGAAAAAGAAAAAGAAACAGCTCCAGCCTCTACGCTGGCTTCCGCAGTATGACAGCTGCACCAGGCTGACAGTTCTTACATAGGGTGATGATGTCACAAGAGGGCAGGGTCACCCTGTCTCTTCTGACATCATCATGCCCTGTGGTCAGGTGCTATGCTTTGGCCAATAACAATGCACTGTCAGGGCGCTGTGCATTGTTGGATGCGGCAGGCAAACAGCCCACCGAATGCCTGTGCCGTTCATGAGTTCACGAACGGCCCATGTTCAAGTCGAACTAATGTTCAACTCGAACATGTAGACCATAACTATAAATGAACCATGAGTAGTGCTGCCATATTCTATGACTTCCTCCATTTCTTGTGTATGTGTGATGGTTAATCTGGGTTTAACAGAACCAATCAGTCAGACTTGTCTATACTTGCTTTTACTCTGGCTGCTTAAGTAATTGTTTTCTAAAATAGCATTATTGTTTACTGATAAGTCTAAAATATTTTATATCCCTTTGAATGGCAATCTATTTTTCACCTAACCCCTGGTATAACATGTGAGGAAGTGCTCCTCGCATCAGGTTATCATCATAAACAATAGCAGCTCCCACTTGTTGAGATGACCAAAGTACTTTTTCTTATAGCCCTATGATCCTGTAAACAAATACTGCAAAGGTTTCTAATCCTGTTGCTTTCCATTCATCAAATGAGTGCTGTTTCTGTCTTCAAGATGTGAGTATGAAAATCTATTAACGCTCGGTTCACATCTGTGCGGGTGGTGCCACTGCGGGACCTGCACAAATACCTGCAGTTGTACCACCCACACAGAGGAATGCGGGACCCACAGGTGGATGCCATTAATTCTAATGGCATGCCGCCCGTACTGGTAATCGCAACCGTACTGGGAACCTCAATTCCCATGTGGGCTGCGATTTCCAAAGTAGTAGAGGGACTTCTTCTCTGCTGCGTTTCCCGGGCACGGGAGTCCATTTAAATGAATGGGTTCTCATGTCTGCACAAATCACGGCCCGCACGACCACACAAATGTGAACCAGGGGTAAGTTCTGCTACAGAAAGTTCCCCCTTATTAACTTCACTTATTTAAATGTCCAAGACTTTATGATTTTTGTAGAGTTATGATGATTTCTGATACTGATTATACAGTATTTCTGTACATCTTTACCTATCTGTTTACAAATACTGCTGGAGGTAATTTCAGAGTCTCAGTCTGAAATCTAGCCACCATGAATTTTAACCCCTTCACGCCTAAGGGTAAAACAAAACTTAAAGCCTAAGTAAAATTTTACAACTTTGACATGTGTTAGTAAAACCGTACATATCATAACAACTACTTTGTACATCCAGGTGAATTATACCTTGTATTTTTTAGGACAAATTGGGCTTTCATTTGGTGGTAAGTGCTAATAGATATCTCCTGATTTTTTTTTTACTATCAAAGGAAAACTGGCCCAAAAAAGTAAAAAAAAAAATTTTTTTTAATTAAGCTGTGTGTTTCTTGTTACTACCATAACCTACCACCAAAGAACAACCCAAAATAAATTTTCCAGCTCTTGATGATCGCAGCAATACCATATATGTGTATGTTATTTGTTGTTTGTACCTGTACTACAGCCCAGAAACAATAGTGCGCATTTTCTTTTTTACCTAAAACACACTGATACTGATACCAATTTAAAAAAAAACAAACCTTTGACCCTGTTCTTTGGCCTTGACCCTTGCCTCTGACCTTGACCCTGACCTTGACCCAAACACTAACCCTGGCACGGAACTAGATCAAACCTTGATCTAGTTATTTTTCTCTCTTTTCTTTTTAATATTCATTTATTTTTTTTTACAAACAAAAGTTTTTTTTCTCTCTGCAAGGAGAGAGAGAGATACAATGTATCACTCTCCTCCATTCAGAGAGAAAAAAAACAAGGCAGGTGACCTTCACAGTGACTGATCACTGTGATAGCCAATCAGAGGCTATCACAGTGATCATGTGACCTGGAAACAGGAGTCCCAGATCCCGATCATTAGAACGGGAACCGGGGCTCTCAGTGACACCCCGGTCTTTGTGCTGGGAGTGCGCTGTGAATGCAAATATGTGGCCCAATGGAAAAAAACCCAGTTCTGTGAGGCTGCATATTTGTGTGACATTGGCATGAAGGGGTTAAACTCATTTCTTGGCAGGTATGCTGCTATGTCCCTTAAAGCAGAACTAAACTCTTGAAAATACTCACCTCCACCTTCCAGTGATGCGGCAGTTACATTCCTTGCTGGACATTGTCATATTCTCCCCAGGTTACTTCTGGGTGGTGCGTTTTCTCCTAATTGGCTGGTAGGGAATGACATCATCCCACACACAGGAATCAATCATTTCGGCACATCCGAAGGGTATCAGGAATGCATGCTGAAATGCACATGTGCATTTAACAGAAGACTGTGGGCAGGCAGGTGTCTATTCATGTTTCTGCTGCTAAAAAAAAGCTGCCTGCTTACAGTTTTGACAGTTTTTGACAGCTTAGGGTTAGTTCCACTTTAATGTGAACCAACCTTCTGTCCATCACAGTGGTCTGTCCTCTCTGAGGGTTGGTCCACAATCTTCTACTTCAATCACATTAGCTGCTTTCTCTCATCAAAGACAAACTCTGTTCTTTTACCGTGGTGTGCCACAACACTGCCTCTCACATTGCATACCTCTTCTTCCCGCAGGTGGTTCTTGATGTATTCAAGATCTATGTCTCACTTGAACCTGTAGTTTGAGGAACCACTTTACCATTTTTTCTCCTGCATCAAGAGAGGCAGTAAGTGCAGACCATTTTTACATAGTGTTTGCAATAGTTTCTGAATGTGTCACTGCAGCTTTTTACTGAAGTTGGATCAACCATTTTGTGTTCTGTGTAGCATTCCTTAAATATTCTAACCTCACTTTAGTCCTGGCTCATACTGGTGCGGCTCTGAAATTGTGCTACTTCAGCATGATTTCAAAGCACCTCATCAGTGCGATTTGCACTGCTGATTTCATTGCGGCTTGCAACTTTATATAACAGAAGTCTATGCAAGTTGCAATAAAATCAGCAAAAACTAGTGCAGGAACCATTTTCATAATCACTGCAACATGAGTCACAGCGATATGAACAGTTCCATTGCCGGCAATGGGGTGTGACTTGTCATGCGATTTGAAACTGTCAAACCACATGACAAGCAACACAAGTGTGCACCAGGGCTTACTGTAATGCCTATTTTCATTTCATTTGTTCTATGACCTCTACCACAGTCGAACTGATCACAGATGGAGCTCCCAAAGGAGTAACAAGGATGCAGCTGGCAGAACCTGTATTAGCGAAGGAGAGCACAGAAGAACTGCTGCTCACTTGCATTCTGAGTTAAAGTGTAAAAACAGAATACCATCATAATTGCTTTCAATATAGTAGCAGCAAAGGCCGCATGGAAAAACACAGAGATATTGGATGAAAGAACAAACATATTATGAAAATGAATAAAAATAACATAACCAAAGTGTAACTATCCATTATTAGGTGAAGGAGAGCACAGAACATGTGCTACTCACTTACATCTGTGATCTCTCCTGTGGTCATACACTAATCCCCATTGTAGGTTCTAGTGTTAATTCAGTGTCCCCAGCCTTCAGACAATGGCTCAAGAACAGAAATGTGAGGCCTCAGTAGCAGAAAAATCCTCTAACTCCTCAGACCAGGGCTCTTCTAGAGGACGATTGCAGAAAGATTTGTTTATCCCCATCCACTACACAAGGTTATCTCTAGTTATTTGTCTGATACAGTATTTTGAAATACGTCAACAGTGGTTGGCAAATTATATAAAAGGGGAAAACCCCAAAGCACTGCAATTCTAGCGCAAACCAAAAGCAGAAATATGTGAACGCAATAATTGGCAGGATTCTAGAAAATAGAGTTCCTAAAGCATTTCACTATCAAATCCTATGTTTTAGACTTGTCCAATCTTCATCTTGCACTTCAGTATCCCATCACAGAATTTGTAAATATCTGACAATGAGAGTATTCATGTGGTATATTGCCCATAATAGCTATTGTCTACATTATAACAGGTCCACCATAGGCATTATTACAATTTACTTTTAAATGTTCACTCTCTTTTTGCAGAAGTAAGTAAATTCTGAGTGTGATTAATGAACATTGATTCCTTTAGACAGAAATCAACAAGAGAAGGTCTAATTATTTGGAGAAAGATGTTAACATTGCTTGGGATACGTGAGTCTGAGTGAGTAAAATTGCCATATTTCATGCTGCTCAATGTGTTTTAAATGCTGCAGTCTGCAGTACCACTAATAATAATTAATGATGGAATACAACTCTAGGAAAGAAAACAGCTGTGACTAAAGCACATTTTCCTTTGTTGACAGTTATCCCACTTTAAAGTTATGAAATCAGCTTTTCTTAAAAAAGGCAAAAGACTAAACTGTAATAGCAATTATAAAAAAAAAACACCTGACTTATTTAGAGTATTCTTAAATGTCATATATATAGTCCATGGAATAAGCTAATTTAATGATGACCTTTGTTCCTTCTAGAATATTTAGTGGGACTGAAAACAAAGACCTTCTGGATAACTTAAACAATATAACACGGTCTGTAAAGTTTTCATACTATGTCATCAGCACACAATGCAATTAGGGATAAAACTGATTACTAATATAGTGTCTGGTTTACTAAGGTCATACACTTGTTCACTGGGCCATTGACTCCAAGGGTGCAGAAGAAATGCATCTTTTGCATTTATTAATACTGAGTGCGATTTAGTGTGAGTACAGACAAATTCACTAAAGCTAAACATCTACTGTATTTCCATGGTAAGAAAGCACCATTTGTAATTATAGATCTCAAAATTATTTTTGCCATGTTAATGTTAGATTACCTTTTACTAATGATTGCAAACATTTTAGACACAAACGTGTTGCTACAGTAACACAAATAATTATCAGCATCCTGTAATTAAATATATTATTCTAAACATAAAATATGTTTTAATAATATGTTTTGCATTACTTCACAGAGCTCTAAAAATCTTATATAAAACTAATATTAACATACAGAACTAAGTGTGCTTAACAGTGTTCATTTTTATGTCAAATTTTGATTTAATGTTAGTTATAGTCTTTTGACCAAATGCCATTTTAGTTTTAGTCTTTAGTCATCTGAATTGTTTTATTTTTAGTCATATTTTAGTTGAATAAAATCTCCAGCACATTTTAGTAGACTAAAATCATTTTAATTAACTAAAATCTAATGATTTACTTAAATTGTAATGCATTATTTAAGCATTTCTCTACAATTTCCAAACTCATTATATACTCCTGGAGTAAAAATCTTTATTACAAACTATTTTTATTAGAGCTTGTCACAAATACAATGTACAACAGCTTATAAGGTGCATAATGGTACATCATTTTACAAAGTTGCAAATGCCAAAAAAATAAATAAATAATCATAGAAAAAAGGAAGAACAAATAAAAACAATAAAATAGCATAGTGAAGTTTTGATCAAACCTCTGTAAAAAGCAGGGTAGATAGTACAGTCAAGATATACAGAAATAACTCTGAATATGTTTCCCCAATAATATATCCAGTGTTGAATCATCCTTTAAACAGAGAAAATAAGTTGTAAGAGATAGCACAGACCAGGTATACCATTAAAGACTACTAACAGGAAATTCAATAAGAGGACCAGTTTTCCAAATTTTTATCAAAGATATGCATAGTATGTAAAATCTTATGATGGACATTCTCTATCAGCCTAAAGTATTATTAAACCCATGACCCTGCATTCACTCTATCTGGTCTCCCACAGTACACAGAATATGGAAATGCAATTATTTTAGTAAATATAAACTGCTAAATGCCTTTTCTCATCAACAGTTAGAGCAGTCTTGTGACTTCTATCAGTGTTCAGCAGAGCACTGGTTAAAGCTTGTAGGTGACGTTTCTCTAGGAGGATGCATAACCCCTGACCTCTGTCTGGGCAGTGCTGATTGGTCCTGTGCTGATCACATGCACTCTCCCCCCCCCAAAAAAAACCTTTCTAGCAAAACACACCAAATTCAGCATGTGCAGTGTCTCCACATGATATGTCTTATCAGGAGATAAGAGGGGGACACTGGAAGAAGAAGAGGATCAGAGAAGTCAGGATCAAACAGCTTTTTTACACAATGCAGAGGATTAACCACAGTGAGCATAACAAGCTTTACTGCATATACAGACTGATTTTACTGTTGTGGGTTTAGTAACACTTTAATGGCCTTCATCCTCTGCACAATTTGAGACCATGGCAAGTAAAAATCTAATAACATTAATATTTATGATATTAAGGTTTAAACAAACTACAGACACAGATTTAGTTGTTGTGATATACAGTATAACCTGTGTTAACATATAAGTGAAATGAACTTCTGCGCCTACTGAGTGATATATAAAGTGATTGCTATTGTGAATGCTACTGCTATCATCAATTGTGTTCCCACAATGCAATAAAATAAAATAGGAAATGATGTAGCTCTGCTTACAAAATATTGACTAAAAAGAAATCCATCATAATTGAACAACCAAAAGTGAATACAAAGTGCTCATAAAAATAAATGAATATACTTTAAATATTATCCATTACTACATAATCAAAGTGAACTGATATCAAAGTGCACCACAAAAATGTGTGTAAAGTTCATATGATTCCAAATGTAACGTAATCCAACACCATAAAATGAGAATCCACGCTTAATGTGAATTCCATGCATTAATTGGTGCCACTTCTGTGCTCTCAGAACTCTCACCTCCAAGGCATGTAAAACTGCATGTTTAATGAGACATCTCCACAGTTGATCACTATCTCCTTTAGCCACTAGGGGCTATCCACTGCTTCTCCCATATGGTAGATGTTAAGGTAGCCTTAGGAATGCACCATTTCACTGAGTAACAGTAGCCTCACCCAAAAGAGAATATGCCTCTTATAGTGTAGTAGATTAGTAAAAACTTCCAATGTTTATTAAATTGCACTTACATTCAAATAAAAATGATTTGCATTACAGATAAGAGATCATGGCTTGTACTTCCTTTATCTGCCTCCGCTTATGACTGGCGCATTTCGTCACGGTTGTACCAATGCAAGTATATATATATATATATATATATATATATATGTATGGCATATCTGAGGGACCCAGTGGAAACTCAAAATCACTGTAGTAGTAATCACCACTAGTTTCCGGGTTATTTACTGAGCAACTGCCCTGCAGCATTGTGAACACAGTAGGTACACACATGCATCTGTAGGACCTGTCATTAACAGGCAACAGCTTTGTACAGTCTGCTGCCCTCTGGCACCAAAGCCCTACTACCCTTTCACCTAGTTCTAGCCTGCGGTTATCTGTTCTGCAGCATGTGTTCACCTTGATCCACCTGACCTTCCAGTAGCTGTTTTAACACAAACTAATATTATGATTTGCACCTATACTCTTCCATTAGTCCTGTGCATCCTATCTCCTCCCCTCACCCCTTCAAACTTTGGAGCCTTTTCTTCTATTTAAATCCTCACAAAGGAACATTGCTCTTCTTTGCTGCATTCGCTAACACTAGCACAACCTGCCCTTCTGAAACTTTCCAAGTAGTAAATCACAGGTACAATGTCTTCTAGTGTTCTGCTTTAGAAGTCCTCTTTTCTGCTGATACACATTACCCCTTAATTTCCAATCTTTGACACTAATATACCATATGTTTTCTTTGGCATTTCCTTTCAGTGTAGTTTTATTTGGTATCCGCTCACCTGAGTTCTTTTAAGGACAGTCAGAATCCTTTGGTTTGTTTTCACTCCTTGTATAAAATACTGTAAGAGACACAAATGTATGTCTCTTTTAGTACATATTTACAATGATTATACTTATTATATTTTTGAGCTTTTAGATATTTCTATGCTATAGTCATAAAGAGTACATCTGTTTGATGTTCCAGACCCAGAAACTCCTTTAATTCCATTGACAACCCTTTTTAATAAAGTATATGGTATATTGACTGTAATATTGTCCTCTGTTTATTGAGATATTGTTTATCATTTTATTTATTTCATTCTTTACCAGTGAAGTATTGTGACCTCAGGTGGCTTTATCTAACATATTATTATCTCTGAGTGCTATTTACTGGAATTCGATATTACATACAAATGGGTATATACCCTTTGTCTTTACTATTCATTATTTTTTTATTTGTATTATATTTTTTATATTTAAGGTCTTTTAATGTTAGATTTATGACCTTTGTAATTGCACTTGTTTAAAAGCTCTGATGAAAGGGGCATGTCTTTGGACTCAGAAATGATTCTCCAATTAATCAATTTTACTTTTAAATTACCTTGGACTCTTGGATGTTCATTTGGCATTCTCATTGGATTGTATGTGTGAGGATTCTCAACTCTGGGTCATTTCCTTTTTTCCTGAGGGCCAATGTGCTTAGTGACAATGTCAGTGACCTTTAGAATATCCAAATCCAGTGCTCCGTTTGTTCTTGTGTTTGGACATCTCATGGTTTGGTAGTGTTGGTGAGGCCTTGCAATGCTCAGTAATTGGTACCAGCTCTCTGGTTCCTGTCTAGTGTTGCACCTTACTGATACTTCCCTCGTCTTTTCATATTGTATATTGCCATTTTGATCTCAGAGGTGGAGGCAGGATCATGAGCAAGCAGCATGGAGGGATCATAATCTACCTTTCAGATGGATGTGAATGATGGGTAGATCACGGGTTGCTGACCCCTATCTGTTAATAGGGCAATACATACATTTTCTTTAAAAAGTTATAGGCCTCTATAAGATAATTCAAGGCCTGAAATTGCTGATCCCCTTATGAAAATTCTAGCTGTTATGTAAAATCATGGATTTTAATACTTTCTGAAAGTAGCAACATATAAAGAAGGGGGGGGGGGGTTATGTTGCCTCAAGGATATGGTTGCATTCAATCTCTAGGGAGCATAGAGCATGTGCCCTGAGTCTCCTGCCTGGTACTTGTTGGGTCTAGTGAGACTTAACAGTCAAAGTGACTTGTTCTGTTCTATGCAGGTAGCTGCAGACTGTGAATTATACAACTTGATGATGCCTGTATAGTTCTAGCACAGCATCATACTTAAGAAACTTAAGAAATCTTGGAACCTGGGAAAGCCTTGTGGATTCTCAGCAGTAGTCCTATTGACCACCAACAAAAAAGAGGAAATGGCATAATAACCATCAAAATAAGACACACTAACTACCAATTATGGTAGCCCAATGACAACCAATTAAGATGGCACACCTACTATCAATGAGGGTACACGTACTACCATATAAGAGTGACAAGGACCATTAAAGGAAGAGGCAAAGCAACAACCAAATAAGGGAAAATACTGACCACCAATTAGGAGGCACACTGACCACCAATAGGGGCATGACAATCATCAAAAAGGAGACATATTGACAACCAAAATAAGGTGACATACTGATCACCAATGTATGTGAACATACTGCCCATAAGTAAGCTACTCACAAAATCCACAAAAGAGTCACAGAGAGACAGGGTAGGTAATCTCATGGGATATTTAATCATAGTCCCAGCCTTAGCCAGGATGCAGAAACTGGATATGATTGGTCAGTAGCACACCAATGCATTTTTTCCATTCCCCTATGGACTTTATTACTACCAAATGTCAACATTAGGGCTGCATTCCCCTCTATATGCTATGTTTCATTTTAAATAGTCCCAATGGCTGCAGTCTGTACTCTATTTCATGGGTTCCTTAACTTTTTACTGTAATCCAAGGGTCTAAATGGGAAAATTTATATAAAAAAGATTTATTTTGAAAATGTCAACAAAGCCGAACAAAGACAAACAGGTATTCTTTCCACCATTCCACAAATACATTCCACCAATTCTATAAGCTTTGTTAAAGGCAACCTAATATATTCTTTATTATAACTTCATTATAATGTCTCTTCAGTTGATAACCTTGCCTGGGTAATTCCCTTCACCGCCTCCAACTTGCACGCACTCTAATCCATCATATGTACATGTTTTGTTAATCATATTAGTTTAATTGATTCACAGGTTTTGGGAGGGGTGGTGTTGTGGGTGGAATTTTTTTATTTTTTCATCCCAAAGAGACGTATTTTGTGTTGTATATAAACTATATCACAGATCATATTAGTATATGATTTGAAACATACATAACTAAAGTGTCCAATATCACTTAAATGTTGAGCTTGTACAAACTAGGCTACTACACAGTCATGTGGCAGACACAAATATATCAATGACCTAATTGAGGTCCTGACTCATAGTTTAAAAACACTGCTCTCTGTTGAACGTGCAATAGTCCAGACTAGAGATGAGCGAATCGAACCAGGCGAACCGGAATTCGATACGAATTTCAGGAAAAATTTGATTCGCGCCGAATCCGAATATTTGCCTACTTCGGGTGCGCGAATCGGATTTTTCCCGATCAGCCGGCAAAAGTGTCCCTGCAGAGAGCTCCGCTATTTCTGACAGTTCTCTGACAGAAGGAACACATGTACAGCGGTTGAAACATTGTATCTATTTGTTTCCATTTAGGATACAGATGTTTTTATTCGGAAACAGATGTTTCAACCGCTGTACATGTGAAGGAGCTGTCAGAGAACTGTCAGAAATAGAGGAACTCTGCAGATACACTTTTTGCCGGTTTGGAATTCTTATTTTCATCCTACTTCTTCTTCTTCTTCTTCTTCTTCTTCATCCTCATCCTCAGAAGAAGAATAAGAGGATGAGGATGAAGAAGAAGAAGAAGAAGAAGAAGTAGGATGAAAATAAGAATAATTCCAAGCCGGCAAAAAGTGTATCTGCAGAGCTCCTCTAAGTGTATCTGCAGAATAGAGGAGCTCTGCAGATACACTTTTTGCCGGCTTGGAATTATTCTTATTTTCATCCTACTTCTTCTTCTTCTTCTTCTTCCTCTTCATCCTCATCCTCTTCTTCTTCTTCTGAGGATGAGGATGAAGAAGAAGAAGAAGAAGAAGTAGGATGAAAATAAGAATAATTCCAAGCCGGCAAAAAGTGTATCTGCAGAGCTCCTCTATTCTGCAGATACACTTAGAGGAGCTCTGCAGATACACTTTTTGCCGGCTTGGAATTCTTCTTATTTTCATCCTACTTCTTCTTCTTCTTCTTCTTCTTCATCCTCATCCTCATCCTCAGAAGAAGAAGAAGAGGATGAGGATGAAGAAGAAGAAGAAGTAGGATGAAAATAAGAATAATTCCAAGCCGGCAAAAAGTGTATCTGCAGAGCTCCTCTAAGTGTATCTGCAGAATAGAGGAGCTCTGCAGATACACTTTTTGCCGGCTTGGAATTATTCTTATTTTCATCCTACTTCTTCTTCTTCCTCTTCATCCTCATCCTCTTCTTCTTCTTCTGAGGATGAGGATGAAGAAGAAGAAGAAGAAGAAGTAGGATGAAAATAAGAATAATTCCAAGCCGGCAAAAAGTGTATCTGCAGAGCTCCTCTATTCTGCAGATACACTTAGAGGAGCTCTGCAGATACACTTTTTGCCGGCTTGGAATTAATCTTATTTTCATCCTACTTCTTCTTCTTCTTCTTCTTCTTCATCCTCATCCTCAGAAGAAGAAGAAGAGGATGAGGATGAGGATGAAGAAGAAGAAGAAGAAGAAGTAGGATGAAAATAAGAATAATTCCAAGCCGGCAAAAAGTGTATCTGCAGAGCTCCGCTAAGTGTATCTGCAGAGCTCCGCTATTTCTGACAGTTCTGTGACATTCACTCCATACAGCGGTTGAAACATTGTATCTATTTGTTTCCATAAATGGATCCATTTATGGAAACAAATAGATACAATGTTTCAACCGCTGTATGGAGTGAATGTCACAGAACTGTCAGAAATAGCCTATTTCTGACAGTTCTGGGACATTCCCTCCATACAGCGGTTGAAACCGCTGTATGGAGTGAATGTCACAGAACTGTCAGAAATAGGCTATTTCTGACAGTTCTGGGACATTCCCTCCATACAGCGGTTGAAACCGCTGTATGGAGTGAATGTCACAGAACTGTCAGAAATAGGCTATTTCTGACAGTTCTGGGACACTCCCTCCATACAGCGGTTGAAACCGCTGTATGGAGTGAATGTCACAGAACTGTCAGAAATAGGCTATTTCTGACAGTTCTGGGACATTCACTCCATACAGCGGTTGAAACATTGTATCTATTTGTTTCCATAAATGGATCCATTTATGGAAACAAATAGATACAATGTTTCAACCGCTGTATGGAGTGAATGTCACAGAACTGTCAGAAGTAGCCTATTTCTGACAGTTCTGGGACATTCCCTCCATACAGCGGTTGAAACATTGTATCTATTTGTTTCCATAAATGGATCCATTTATGGAAACAAATAGATACAATGTTTCAACCGCTGTATGGAGTGAATGTCACAGAACTGTCAGAAATAGCCTATTTCTGACAGTTCTGGGACATTCACTCCATACAGCGGTTGAAACATTGTATCTATTTGTTTCCATAAATGGATCCATTTATGGAAACAAATAGATACAATGTTTCAACCGCTGTATGGAGTGAATGTCACAGAACTGTCAGAAATAGCCTAAGAAATAGCGGAGCTCTGCAGATACACTTTTTGCCGGCTTGGAATTCTCCTTCTTCTCATCCTTCTTCTTCTTCTCATCCTTCTTCTTCTTCTCATCCTTCTTCTTCTTCTCATCCTTCTCCTTCTTCTCATCCTTCTTCTTCTTCTCATCCTCCTTCTTCTCATCCTTCTTCTTCTCATCCTTCTCCTTCTTCTCATCCTTCTTCTCATCCTTCTCCTTCTTCTCATCCTTCTTCTCATCCTTCTTCTCATCCTTCTCCTTCTTCTCATCCTTCTCCTTCTTCTCATCCTTCTCCTTCTCCTTCTTCTCATCCTTCTCCTTCTCCTTCTTCTCATCCTTCTCCTTCTCCATCTTCTCATCCTTCTCCTTCTCCTTCTTCTCATCCTTCTCCCCTCTTCTCATCCTTCTCCTTCTCCTTCTTCTCATCCTTCTCCTTCTTCTCATCCTTCTCTTTCTCCTTCTTCTCATCCTTCTCCTTCTTCTCATCCTTCTTCTCATCCTTCTCCTTCTTCTCATCCTTCTTCTCATCCTTCTCCTTCTTCTCATCCTTCTCCTTCTTCTCATCCTTCTTCTCATCCTTCTCCTTCTTCTCATCCTTCTTCTCATCCTTCTTCTCATCCTTCTCCTTCTTCTCATCCTTCTCCTTCTTCTCATCCTTCTCCTTCTCCTTCTTCTCATCCTTCTCCTTCTTCTCATCCTTCTCCTTCTCCTTCTTCTCATCCTTCTCCTTCTCCTTCTTCTCATCCTTCTCCTTCTCCATCTTCTCATCCTTCTCCTTCTTCTCATCCTTCTCCTTCTCCTTCTTCTCATCCTTCTCCTTCTCCTTCTTCTCATCCTTCTCCTTCTTCTCATCCTTCTCCTTCTCCTTCTTCTCATCCTTCTCCTTCTTCTCATCCTTCTCCTTCTCCTTCTTCTCATCCTTTTCCTTCTCCATCTTCTCATCCTTCTCCTTCTTCTCATCCTTCTCCTGCTCCTTCTCCTCCTTCTCCTTCTCCTTCTTCTCATCCTTCTCCTTCTTCTCATCCTTCTCCTTCTCCTTCTTCTCATCCTTCTCCTTCTCCTTCTTCTCATCCTTCTCCTTCTTCTCATCCTTCTCCTTCTCCTTCCTCATCTCCAAGGGCATTTAAATTAAAGGTACAGTGTTCTGCACTAATTTAAAGGCTCTCTGAAGCCTAGAAACCCTTTTTATAAGTTAACTTCGTAGCGAATAAATTCGCATCGAATCAAATTTCTTCCTGAAATTCGGCGAATCAGCCGAATTGAATTTTTGAATAATTCGCTCATCTCTAGTCCAGACCCTTGCACTCTATATACACTTCTCCAAAAAATTAAAGGAACAATTTGAAAACACATCAGATCTCAATAGGGAAAATCATGCTGGATATCTATACTGATATGGACTGGGTAATGTGTTAGGGACATTAGGATGCCCCAACGTTTGATGGAAATTAAAATTAGCAACCTACAGAGGACCGAATTCAAAGACACCTTGAAAATCAAAATGAAAAAATAATGCAGCAGGCTAGTCCATTTTGCTGAAATTTCATTGCAGCAACTCAAAATGGTACTCAGTAGTTTTTATGGCCCCCATGTGCTTGTATGCATGCCTGACAACATCGGGGCATGCTCCTAAGGAGACAAACGATGGTGTCCCGAGGTATTTCTTTCCAGATCTGGACCAGGTCATCACTGAGCTCCTGAACAGTCTGAGGTGCAACCTGGTGGTGTTGGATGGACCGAAACATGATATCTCAGAGGTGTTGCATTGGATTTAGGTCAGACGAGTGTGGGGGCCATTCAATGGTATCATATCCTTCATCCTCCAGGAACTGCCTGCATACTCTTGTCACATGAGGCCGGGCATTGTCGTGCACCAGTAGGAACCCAGGACCCACTGCAATAGCGTAGGGTCTGAAAATGGGTCCAAAGATTTCATCCTGATACCTAATGGCAGTCAGGATGCCATTCTTTAGCCTGTAGAGGTCTGTGCATCCCTCCATGGAAATGCCTCCCCAGACCATCACAGTCATGCTGAACAATGTTACAGGCAACATAACATTCTCCATGGCTTCTCCAGACCCTTTCAGATCTGTAACATGTGATCAGGGTGAACTAGCTCTCATCTGTGAAAAGCAAATGGCACCAGTGGCGGACCTGCCAATTCTGCTATTCAATGGCAAATGCCAATCGAGCTCTATGGTGCCAGGCAGTGAGCATAGGGCCCACTAGAGAACGTCGGGCCCTCAGGTCACCTTGAAGTCTGTTTCTGATTGTTTGCTCAGAGAAATTCACACCAGTTGCCTGCTGGAGGTCATATTTTAGGGCTCTGACAGTGCTCATCCTGTTCCTCCTTGCACAAAGGAGCAGATACTGGTCCTACTGATGAGTTAAGGACCTTCTACAGCCCTGTCCAGCTCTCGTAGAGTAACTGCCTGCCTCTTGTAATCTCCTCCATGCTCTTGAGACTGTGCTGGGAGAGAAAGAAAACCTTCTGGCAATGGCACATATTGATGTGCCATCCTGGAGGAGTTGGACTGCCTGTGCAACCTATGTAGTGTCCAGGTATCACTTCATGCTACCAGTAGTGACACTGACCCTAGCCAAATGCAAAACTAGTGATAAACAGTCAGAAACGATGAGTAGGGAAAAAAATGTCAGTGGCCTCCACCTGTAAAACCATTCCTGTTTTGTGGGTCGTCTTTGTTGCAAAACTAGTAAAACCTGTTGTTAATTTCATTAACACCAAAGCAGCTGAAACTGATTAACAACCTCCTCTGCTACTTAACTGCCCAGATCAATATCCCAGGAGTTTAATTGACTTGATGCTATACTCTGAATAAAAAGTGTTCCTTTCATTTTTTTGAGCATTGTATTATCTTGTACATTCCATAGTCCTGCAATCTATACGCTATGTTTTACAGTACATCAATCTGACCAAAGCATTCATTGTCTCAACAGTTGCTGGTTACTCCAATTGTTTTAATCATTGTCTTCTGTCAGGTTGTCTAAAAAAAAAGTTAGGTCTATGTCTGTAGTCTGTGTGCCGAAAAGTTTAATTTTCAAAGCCTTACAATGAACAATTATTATTATTCAGGATTTGTATAGGGCCAACAGTTTGCTCAGTGCTTTACAATATAAAGGGAGACAATACAGCAATGATACAGTTCAATACAAGAGGGTTAGGAGGGCCCTGCTCCTGGGAGCTTACAATCTAAGAGCGAGGGGCTAGTGGTACAAAAGGTAATAACTGTGGGGGATAAACTGATAGGAGGAATAAAAGATTTGGTTATAAGCTGAAGGTAGGATAGACTTCCCTGAAGAGATAGGTTTTCAGAGATTGCCTAAAAGTGGGCAGAGGAAGACAAGGGAGCTAGAGTGCAGGAGGTCATGGGAGGAGCAGAGATGACGGTTTGGGTGACATTTGGAGACAAGATTGGTGATGTAATTTGAAGGGATAGCCTGTGATTAGGTAGACCAATGAGGAGGGAGTTACAATAGTCAAGGTGAGAGATAACAAGGGAGTGAATAAGTTGCTTAGTGGCTTCAGAGGTTAAGAACGGGCGTATCTTGGAGATGTTGCAGAGGTGAAGTCTACAAGATTTGGACAGTGATTGGATTTGAAAGGACAGATGGGAGTCTATGATTACACCTAGTAACCTGGCATGAGGGGAGGGACTGATGGTTGAGTTATTGATCTTGATGGAGAGGTCAGGGGAGGAGGCACGGGCTGGAGGGAATAGTATGAGCTCCATTTTGGAAAGATTTAGTTTGAACAAGTGGAGTGACATCCATGCTGATACAGTATGTCACTTAGTAGACCAGTAATGGGAGAGGAGACTAAAGGGGCGGGGTGAGGAGTAGAAAGATCGATTTGTGTGTCATCAGCATAGAGATGGTACTTGAAGCCATGGGATTTTACTAAGTGACCAAGGGAGGCCACAGAGAGATCAAGTAGTAAGAGTATGGAGTAGTGTCCATTGGTTTTAGGAGTTAGTAAATCATTAGTGAGTTTTAGTAGGGCAGTTTCAGTGGAGTATAGTGAGTGAAAGCCAGACTGTAGAGGGTCAAGAAGGTTGTTGTCAGTGAGGTAGGAGCTCAGGCAATTGTAGACTAAGCATTCTAAGAGTTTGGAGGTAAACGGGAGCATCAAGATGGATCTTAAGTTGTTCAGATAGGTGAGGTCCAGCGAGGGCTTTTTAAGTATGGGAGTGATCTGCGCATGCTTTAGAGGGGTGGGGAAGGCACCATTAGAGAGGGAGAGATTGAAGATGTGAGGGAGGGAGCATAGGATAGAAGAAGAGGGTGACCATTGTAGTTGACAGGGGACAGGATCCACGTGATGAGACAGGCTTCTGAGAAAACTATAGTGACCTCTTCAGTAGTAGCAAAATCAAAAGAGGAAAGTGTTGAGGTTGGTTTAGTATAAGGTATGCTAAGTGGGATAGATGTCTGTGTAGTGGAGATGCCCCTACGAATTGCATCAATCTTGTTTTTGAAATGATTTTCAATCTCGTAAGCAATGAGTGAGTTACTGGGTGGAGCTGTAGAAAGTAGAGAGTTAAAAGTAGAGAAGAGACGATGAGGACTGGATGACAAGGTATTAATAAGAGTGACAAAGTAGGTTTGTTTGGCAGCATGGAGGGAGGAATTGTATGTTAAGAAAGCAGATTTATATAGGGTGAATGCTTGCTGGGATTTGGTTTTACACCACAGTCACTCCATTGCACGACTATGTCTTTTAAGATTTCTGGTGTTGTCAATCTGACACGGATCTAATGGTCGGGGCCTGATACTTTGTGTAGTTAAAGGAGCAAATGAGTATAGTGTGGTTGAAAGCGAACTGTTGTAGACAGCTGTGGCCAGGTCATGGCAGGACAGGGGAGAGATTCTGTCATAGAGGCGGTCAGTTGCAGAGTGGAAAAGAGAAGGGTTTACATTGTGAAGGTTTCTGCAGGTAATTGTTTGCTGCTTGGAGGGAAAAGTGTTTGAAGACGAGGACACTGTGAAGGTTAAACACTTTTACTAGACTTCTTTTTCAACAATAGATTGTGAGATGAGATTGTGATGAGAGAGAGGAAAGGGGGTGTTTGTGAGATTGTAGAGAGTTCAAACAAGGGAGAAAACAAGGTCTAATGTATTCCCATCAGAGTAAGTGGAGGACTGTGTCCATTGTGTTAAGGCAAAAAATGAGGTTAGGTTGAAGAGTTGGGATGTAGCTCTGGGTTGTTCACATTAATAGGGATGTTAAAAATTCCAAGAATGATAGTGGGTACTTCAGAGGAGAGAAAGTAGGGTAGCCAAGCAGAGAAGTCATCAAGAAATCGCGACACCGGCCCAGGAGGCCAGTAGATCACTGCAATCCTCAGAGAAATGGGAAAAAACAGCCAAATGCAGTGAGTCTCAAAAGAAGAGAAGGATAGAGAGGGAGGGATAGGGAGGACTTGAAAGGTGCACAGTGGTGATAGAAGCAAACCAACTCCAACTCCTTTCTGACCACTGGGTCTGGGTGAGTAAGTCCAGAGAAGACCTCTATAGGAAAGTGCTGCGGGAGAAGCAGAATCTGATGCTTGAAGCTAGGTTTCTGTAATTGCTAGTAGGTTAAGGGAGTGGGAGACAAAAAGGTTATGGACAGAGGTGAGCATATTACAGACAATAATTGTATTCTTTTGCAGAGGTTTATGTGTGTTCATAAGACTGTCACTTGTGGCATTGTAAATGAAGGCATATTTAGGTACAATGTCTGTGACATATTTGTGCAGTGTATACAGCAAATAGGCCCAGTTTCTATTTAACCAATCTTTATTAACCACTTGCCCTCCAGAGGATTTACCCTTCCTGAACAGTCCATTTTTTGTTATTCGGCACTGTGCTATTTCAACTGGTAATTACGTGGTCATTCAATACTGTACCCAAACAAAATTTATGTCCTTTTTTCACACAAACAGAGCTTTCTTTTGGTGATATTTGATCACCTATGGGTTTTTTATTTTTTGTGCTGTAAACAAAAAAAACCCAAAAATTTAAAAACAACAACCTATATTTTCTCATTTCTTTTATAAAAAATAGCCTATAAACTCAAATTTCACCATAAATTTAGGCCAACATTTATTTTGCTATGTCTTTGGTAAAAAAAATCCCAATATGTGTATAATAATTAGTTTGTGTGAAAGTTATAGAGTCTACAAACTATAGATCCTGGAATTTACGCCATTTTTTGCTAATTTGCTATATAGCCCTGCGCTAGTTTAACTGACAATTATAGTATCATGCAATACTATACATAAATGAAATGTATGTCCTTTTTACACACAAATAGAGCTTTCTTTTGGTGGTATTAACAAATAAAGACCAAACATTTTGAAAGAAATTATATTTTTCTCATTTTTGTCATAAAAAATATCCAATAAACTCAAACTTCATCATAAATTTAGGCCAAAATGCATTTTGCTACACATCTTTGGTAAAAAAAAGCTTTTACATTCTGACTGCCTATCATGTTTCTTGAGGTGCTTAAATGCCAGGGAAGTACGAACACCCCAAAATGACCCCTTATCACAAAGTAGACACCCTAAGCTATCTGCTGAGAGGCATGTTGAATCCATAGCAAAAATTTTTTCCACAAGTTTTTAGAAAAGGACAATTTTCTTTTACACAAAGTTGTCATTTAAATGGTATATTGCTCACACATGCCATGAGTATATGTGGAATTACACACCAAAATACATTCTGATACTTCTACCAAGTATGAGGATATCACTTGTGTGAGACTTTTGGGAGTCTAGCTACATACAGGCTATAAGAAATCTCTGCCAGAAAAATTGTGTGGTATGCCTACCATTAGAATGTACTGCCCTGCATCCACCCACTTTTAATGGTGGGCACACATGAATATTTCTTTTAATTCATTCAGCCCATCTCTGCAAAAATTTTTTTTAAAAAATATGCCACAGCATAGGGGCGATCCACCCACTGGCAACCCCAGGCCCCCATTCTTGGGCATATATGCTCTTTTTTAACTGCGGATGAAAAATCTCATCCAACAGCGCTGCACGCACTGATGTATATTCTGATAGCAAGACCCCCCTGTTGCTATCAGAATAAACAGATCCTGCTGCAGCTGAATGGCATTCCTGCAAAGAAAACAGCAATGGTTAACAATAAAACAGTACCAATAAAACAGTATCTCAATAAAACAACTTTTTTATTGAAAGATGCGCCAAAAATATTATAAAATATATATGCCAAAGCATAGGCTCAATCCACCCACTGGCCACTCCAGGCCCCCATACTGGGCATACATGCTCTTTTTTAACTGCAGACGAAAAATATCAACCAACAGCTCTGCACCCACTTATGTATATTCTGAGAGTAAGATGCCGTTGCTGTCAGAATAAACAGATTGGTGCTGCAGCTGAATGGCATACCTACAAAGAAAAAAGCAATGATTAACAATAAAACTGTAACAATAAAACAGTAGCAATAAAACAGTAACTCGACAACAATAAAAGGACAACTATTTTTGTTTTTTTTGTTTTTACTTTTTTATGGTTTTTTCCTTTTTCTTTTACTTTTTTTAACTTCCAGATGGTAGGGTCTCTCAAAATGCAAAAGCCAGTTTCCTGACTACCCTAACATCTTTTGAGACCCTGTGAATATATGTACACTAGACTGTGCCCTGCTACACCCTATACTAATAGTCCACTAGTGTATGGTAGCGAAGGAAGCAGTCCCTGAGACAGAGACCAGGTTGGCCAGGACAGGAAGGGAAAAAAAAGCAGGTGTCACGCCTAATTCTGGGTATGCTACAGACGCAACATAATTTTGGGGTGCCTTTTGGGTTGGGGTACCAGGAATGGCATTGAGAAAATGCCTCTCATGCAGCCAGCTCACTAAATCTGTGTTTGGGGTTTGGGCCACAGCACCTTCTGGATACAAAAGGGCCATGATGATCTCTTCCTGGAATTTTAGGAAGGATCCACTTTGTACAGTTGCTTTGTAAAACACAAAAGCGTTATATTGAGCCATTTTCAATAAATAGATAATTTTTTTATCAGCATCTGGCTTATCAGGAAATTAAGTATGGCTTCGTCATCTGGTCGTTGAAGTCCACCCCTCCCATGTTAAGGTTATAGTCAAGGACACAGAGGGGCTTCTCAACAACACCAGCTGCTGTGGAAACTTGGATGGTTGTGTCTGCGCGAATGGAAGACAGGACAAAATCATCCCATTTGTCCTTCCACTTCACTGCGACCTATTCATAATTTTTCAAGCAGGCTTTTTCCTCTTTCTAAGATGGATTTTTACAAGCCATTGGGGGAATCCTCAGTGATTAGGTCACACGGTGCCACATGTGTCAATTCCAAGATTTTACAAATGTCTAAATAGTGTCATGCTTGTATAAAAATTGTCCACTTATAAGTGGTACCCCATATGGAAAAAGGGTGACACCAAGTCCTACACTATCTTGCCACTGCTCCACATGTAGTCTGGGCATCCGGGGTGCTCCACGTGACTGTCTTTTCCCAAGTAAATCCAAACTACATGTATAGCCTGTTTCTCTTCCAAAGGTCTTATACATTTTGACCCCATATCTGGCATGCTTGCTGGGAAGAAATTTTTTGAATGTAAGGTGGCCAGAAAAATTAATGAGGGACTCATGAACACAGATGTCTTGCTGGGGAGTATACACATATGCAAATTTCTGGTTAAGGTGATTTACGTGGGGCCGAATTTTGTGGAGCCAGTCAAATTCAGGGTCACCTCGAGGACGACACAGTGTATTCTTGTTGAAATGCATAAATCGCATTATATTCTCATATATATGCCTGGTCATAGCAGCAGAGAACATGGGCATATGATGAATTGGATCTGTGGACCAATACAACCGCAATTCATTTTTTTTAGTAATGCCCATGTTGAGGGTTAGGCCCCAAAAAAACTTTAAATTTGGAAACCGTAATAGGTTTCCATGTGAATGGTCTGGCAAGGTTTGAATTTGGGTTGACGGCGATAAATTGTTGTGCATATAAATTGCTTTGATCCATATCAGATCTTCTGTGAAAAACAGCTCCAAAAAATCAAGGGGAGTAGTTAAATTTGCTGTTTCTACCTGAAATCTGGGTTGGGCAGTGAATATGGGAAGTACGTGTGCTGCAGAATTTGTGGGCTGACAATCAGGATTTGCAAGCACATCCGGAAGGACACTATGGGCTCTACGGGCCTGTGTTTGAACTCTTCGTGGCTGCGGGACACTACTTGTGCTAGCTACTGCACCAGTTTGTACTGCACTTATGGGACTCGCCACGTCACCAAGTCATACTGCCTTGCTGGTATGTAAAAGACCCGGATGTACTAGACCACTGGTGCTTGTCAGTTTACCAGTTGCATTCTGCTGCATAGGAGAATCATCATGCAATTGTACAACCTCAGCAACCTGGGAACAGGGTAGGGTACACCTGACCTTGGCAGGGACCTCTACTCTATAGTCTGAGCTATCTGTCAGGGTGCCGCTGCTGTCTACAGGTTCGTATTCTGAGCCTGATTCTGGCACTGAAGCTTCCCCTTAACTCTCACCTGACATGGCCAGAATCCTGTAGGCCTCTTCAGTAGAGTACCTTTCACTGAACATTTTGGCCAGTAAATTTATAGGTATCTAATGCGACTCATGGGAAAAAGAGCACCTGGCTGTCAGGGACTGCTTGAACCGCTACAAAAAAATGTACCTGCTAGTGCTAGCAGAGATCAGGCTTGATCTTGCTAACCCTGCAGTTTTGTGTGCAATGTATCAAGTGATAGTGATCTACTGACACTGCACTTGCTGGGGGAGAAGGGGGGATAAGCGTAGGGGCTCAGCACAGGTGTTGACAGGTGCCAGGGCTGATCCTGCTAACACTGCATTTTTGGGGACACTATACTATTGTGAACGCTAGTATAGTTCTAGATCTGATCAAAGATATTGATCCATTCAGACACTATACTAACAATGGAGGTTTATTGTGTATGTGAGCGTGTTCCTGCCAATCAAAGGGTTAAATGTTATGACTTATGTAGTGGCGGGCAATCTGACACTATCTGGGAGGGACTCAGGTCTTTTGAAATCCTAACAAGGCTTCTCGTTACCTTTATTGAGTAATATTAAACATTTTGTCATAAAGTCAGTAGGTTCTTGATGCTGTGTTTTGTGTGTTAAATTATGCAGTTTTAGATTGCTTAATGTGTAATGTATTTTGGATAAGAAATATGGCTACAAATATTTTCTCTATTTTCTATTTTATTCTAAGTACAGGGACCCAAAAATGTTTAGGTTTTGATTCATCAAAATGTTAGCTCTTTATGGTCAGTAAACAAGTGTGTATATTTTTCATTTCTAGAAGAAAGGAGTTTCCTGAAATCCTGCTGCTATCCCATCCTGAAGCCTCTAAGAAGCAGTGTAAACCCAAGGATGGGGGGGTGGTGTACCCGGGGGGGTGACAGATCTTGGGAGCACACATTGGCTATACAGCCACTGAGATCACATAGTTACAGTGGTGGTAATGAAATGGTTAGCCATGCAAAAGCATTGATTTGCATCTACTCAAACTGGTTATCTAATGAGTATTTACATCCCCCCACAACAGTCTGAAGCTCCTCTCTGAAGATCAAAGTGATCTCTCAAGCAATCTACACCTGCAAAAAAAAAGAAATCAACCACTTCTCAGCACTCTACTCTCTAGGAGAACCTGAATTTACACTGGTGGTCAGGAAGGGGTGAAGCTTATATGGAGTAATTTATGGATGGAAGTTTTATTTACAGATGATTAATATCGTGGTAGAAAGTGACTCGTGTACTAACTGAGCCGATTACATGTAGTAGGTATCAGGGCCGGCGCAAGGATTTTTGTCTACTCAAGTTAAGGTGAATTTTGCCCTCCCCCCTTCATGCTCCCACCTTCCCTTCCCCTGCACAATCACAGTGTGTAATGGGCTGGGGGGGTATGCATTTCAAACTTCTCCTCACTGGCTATGGGCAGCTGGCAGGTGAGGCAAACTAAAGCTTCCACACTGCATCCAGTAGGAAAAAGGGCACAGTGTTAGGGAATGGAAGACAGGTATTTTAACCACTTGAGTACCAGAGCCATTTTTTTACATTTTGTGTTTACATGTTTTAATAATCATTTTAGGTCTTAAGATTACTTAAAACTCCCAAAACAAAGAAGACAGTCTAAAGAATAAAATATTACATAATATTAACGCAATGATTTATGAAATGCTAAATTTCTGTAAAAAATACACTAAAGTTAATTTTTGGCCACTTAAATACAATTTATTACCCAATTTATTGTCAAATATAAAAGATGACGTTGTGCTGAGTAAATAGATACTGAATGTTTCAGACCTTAAAATTGCGTGCCTCCGTGAAATAGCAAAAAACTTCTGTACCCTATATTTTTTCATAGGCAATGCTTTAAAAGCCCTTACAGGTCATCAGTTTAGAGCTACACAGGAGCTAAAATGATTGCTCTCACTCTGATGTGTGCAGCGATATGTAACATGGGTAGGGCATCCGCCTCTTTCCTATGTAGCCCAACGCATGCATTTTTGTATGTGTGTGGGGGGGGTTCTAAAATCTTTTTATTTTTATTTTTTCAAGTGTCTCTTTAAATGCTTAAAACGTTTTTATTTATCTTTATATTACTTTATTGCTATCACATAGGGGACAATAGCCCCCTATGTGATAGCATGTAGGTAACAGGTTCTCTTTTTGAGATACCCAGGGTCTTTCTCCTCTGTACTCCACTGTAGCTGATGGAACACAGATCACGTTCTATTAGCTGCTTCCCCGGGCACCTATCCCAGTGATTGACAGCTCAGGACTAGGAAGTGACAGCATACACTTCACTTCCTGTTCTGTGCACAGGAGAGAAGCTCACTGGACGGAGCTCCCTATGCCCTTCCAAGGGGCCCGCAAATGGAACAGCGGAGCCCAGTGAACATGGCGAAGGGGCAATGGTTGTAGAAGTGATAGGTTGCTTCACAGCTGCTTGAATCACTTCCACATGAAAGCTGACAGACAGCTTTACTAAAGTAAAAAACCACATCTGCAGAATGGTTAAAGATCTGAATCCCCAGCATTGGCTGGGGATTCAGATACTAACGCCCTCCCTATGCTGACCATCTAAGGCAACTGCCTAAGCTGCCCTATGGTTGCGCCGGCCCTGGTTGGTATGGGTTTACAGCAAAGTGTAATATTGGGTGGTGCTTTACAGCAAATTGTAACACTGGGTGGTGCTGTCAAGAACCTGCTTCTTTCACTATATTCTGATTATTGATTTCTTGTATAGTCAAAGTAGTTTTGTTATTGTTATTAATGTTTGCTGTTTATGAAAAATGTAGTTAGAGATTCCAAACTTTAGAATGTCTTTAGAATATTACATTATGACTTAATTGGAGCAGGTATATTTCTACACCCAACCTTCTCATTCCTACCTAGGTAATCGATTTTGGGCCACTTGAGATAGGGATGGGGTGCAAGAGTGAGGATGTTTTAAAGAACTACTTTGCAGTAGCAAGGAGGCCTCACAATAAAGATCTCCGGGAAGCTGAATTTTAGGTATGTTCTATTAAAAACACTGGGGGGGGGCTGAGAAGAATAAATACACTAAAGAACACTTCTCTATTAATACCCCCTCCCCATATCTTTACAGAATGTATTTAGCCGATTCTATCTTAATTGTCTTGTTTGTATTTTTGTTAAAGGAAAATAGGAAATATTCCATTCCTTTCTTTTTCTCTTTTAGTTTGAACTGGAGAGATTCCATTCCTGATGTTTAAAGCCATGAAAGGTCATAGGAGGTCGATGCACCAGCCAGCAGTGAGCAGACTGCTTTATTTGTTGTAGCTTAGCAATCAGTTTAGAATTTTATATGCTAACTTTATTACCATCATTCATTTTACACTGAAGCAGCTCTGCAGGCTACAAATCAATATTTAAGGTCATATAGCACGAAGCATGGGAATCGTTACCTATTCTGTATTAACAATATCTATTTTATATTGTGTATCTTTATGAACAGTCTATGCTAAAGCAATAATCCTCCCAGAAAGCCTTTTCCTGTTATTTTTCTCTAGATTACAAAATACTTTACCACTGCGGGTTTTTTTACTAGCCAGTATTTTTGGATATAAACTGATTCCTACTTACTGTAGTTGTTTTAATAGGACATTAGTATGTTGGAATGATGTAATGCTCATGCTTCTGTTCAAGACAAGTGAGAAATATTGCACAAGCACTATATTAATCAAAAACTGAAAATGCTCTGTTATTAACTTAGTTTTTCGTTGTGTGTAAAACTCATCCATTTATCAAAAATAGGTTTGTAAGCAGAAAAAGAGGGGAAACAAAACTCCATTCATAACACAATGTTAAAATATTCTACTAAAGTTTTCTAAATAGAAAGGATGGATAAATTATTGTAAACATTAGGAACCAAGCCCAATCTAGAAGCCAGATTTAAAGTAAACCTATACTGTCCACTAATATGTAAAAAAAAACCACATAAGATTAATGTTAAAGATTAGTACCTGCAAATTCCTTTTAGCTCCTGCACATATCTATATTTATTTTTATATAGGGTAGGATCATCCCGGCAGATTTTCACTGCATACAAATCCATGCAGGTGGGTAGAATAAATTGACTGTGCCCAAGCACAGCTGTGCAATCTGTCAGGAGCTGCCACGGCGTGTGGCTCGGCGCAGGCGCAGTGTGCCGATTCGCACTGGCATGCGGGCACTAGGTCCTGGGCGGCCACGACAACGGCGGAACTCGCACATGCGCACTCGGGACCGCGGGCGCGTGCCTGGCACCAATGACAGTTCAGGGCACGGTATTTAAATCCGCTCTGCACTGACACTGGTTGCCGTATGGTCTTATCTGCTTGTTCCTGCTCCTGTTACCTGTTGATTGATTGTTGCCGACCCTGATTGATCCTGACCGTGCTGTCTTCTCCTGCCCTGACCCCTGGCTTGCCTGACCTCTCTTTGGATGCCCCCCATTGGATCTGACCTCCCGTTACTGACCCGGTGAGTGACCCGACTATTCTTTGCCTGCTGCCTTGTACCGCACTGTCCCCACGGTTACCAACCCAGCCTGTCTGACCACGCTTCTGCTCAGTCATCCAACCATCCATCCATCCTGCACGGACCCATCCGCCTCTTCACGTCAGGCTCTTATCCAGCAGATACCTCTGGTGGTTCCCTCTACCATGGGTGGGTGTACTCAGGGGCCGCGACCTGGTCTCTGTCTGCCCCAAGTCCATCCCCACCATCAGGGGCCCTGGTGAACAAGCAGACTGGGACTTAGACTCCGCGCTCTGGGGAATCCTATCCCGTGGGTTGCCAGAGGTACCGCCAGGCGGTACATTACACAATCTCTCAGATTCATCGTCTTCCAAAATGACATTCTAAACATGATTGTAGGCTATGCAGGTTTCTGTATATCTACAATTGTACTCTTCAACTTCCATTGTGGTGAGCCACCTAAATTTTCATCAGATCACAAACTCCCGGCAGTTGCTGACATGAGCAAAAGCCTGTCTGGCTCAGCCTCACTCAAAGCCAGATTCAATGGCTCTCACGCCAATGCTTCCATCCTTTTTTTGGCCTGACTAGGCCCCATATGAGCAAAGTGACTTTTCTTACAACACAGATAAAATCAGAACCTTATGGTACCTACTATTTAGCTTATTTTTATATCTTTCTTTACTGCTACAGGTTATCTTAATAACATTTATATCAAATAACAGATATATGGATATGTCTTCAGATTTTTCTGTTGTAATAGCTTGGCCCAGCTCGTCTAAAAAAAAAGAGGTGATCTGACATGCTATTCGTGACCAGCTTTCCTGTCTCTGGCATTTGATTGCGCCATATCAGTTTTCTTGCTTTTCTACAACTTAGTGAGGCTAATTATTACAGTGATGGATCAAAAGTCTGAAAATGTACCTAACCTCAAAAAAGTGAAGATTTGATATTTAAAAGAAACACCTAGAAATATTAATTCTACTAAGTACCCTCAAAAATCTAAATTTGCCCTACAATCCTCTTGATAAACAGCAGTACACTCCATGGCATGGTTTGTGCCCAGGCACTCATGTCTACAGCCTCATTCTGTATGTGTGCGGAGTGTTGCTGAGTGTGTAGGGTGAGGTTTGATGGTTCTCTTCTGTGCTGCTTGCTGGAGAAAATGTTGTATTTGACATCCTCACCCCATGCATTTCCCTGCCTCTGCTTCACCCATTATATGAATGAGTACATCCCTCCTGCTACTTCTTAAACAATACCCACAATTATCAGTATTGCTAATTATCAGGCACAGCTCTTACACAAGAAAGCAAAGCATAACCAAAGAGTACAAGTTATACAGAAAAGATGAGCTACAGGGAACCTACAGGCAACACTGGTAACTGGTCATATGCCTTCTGATTGTTTTTTTGGGGCAAAGTTTGCACAGTTCAGTTTAAAAGGAAAAGCTGCATTTTCCTAAATATGAAGACTAAGGAGCTTTTAAATCCACAAAAATGTCAAAAGCTAAGTTGACTTTAAAAAATATGGTGCAATCAAGGGGCCCCAATAGTGTAACAACATTGCTGAAAAAATGGAGCTTAGTTTACTACATACCTGAAGGCCAAGCTCTGCTTCCCAAAGCCTGGCCAAAAACAAATATTCTGACAGATCCACCCTGTCCTGGCATAGAAACTGAAATGTACTGTCCATTGAGCAAGCATCTAGCATAACAGGAAAAAGCTATACTCTGTTGTTCAAAAATGAATACATGCACAGTATGTTCTCCCCTCCCCCTGTTGCAGCAGTTGTTGAACGAAACATTATTCAGTTTTTTTAAAGAATCTTTATCCTGGTGTGTTAGCTTTGTGAACTAACTTTATTACCAAGTACCTATGGTATATTTCACAACTCTCTTCAAAAATGGAGAAGATTTTTTTTTTTACAGATATTCTTCAATCCTGCTTACATGTTCTTTAGAACTTTATGATTAGAGTTCAGGGCTGATGTGAAATGTAGTCTTTGATATGCACATTTATTTGATTTTAATCCATTTTTATATATGACCTTCTTCTATTCTAAACTAGCCCTGTATACTTACTGTTTTTTGATCATTTTTATGGTAATTTCTTTTTATTATTCTGACTGCTCTAAATTAATATCTAAGGTGAACTCATTCAACACCTTTCTGTGTACTGTTTTATTTATATAGGCTGTCCAGAGTACAATTATCTAATTTGAAATTTTGCTTTTCAAAAACATAGAAAATTTCAAGAAAGAACAAATGTAGCAAATACCACCAGCAACCTTCATATTTAATCTTTCCTTATTTGCACTACACTAAGAAAATGAATTGATGATTCTAGTTACATATCTCAGCCTACAGGTACATGTTTCTTTGCTGACTGTATGTAAGCATTGTTTCTTTTATTTTTTTAGTGTCTTAAATAAATTGTTGTTGATCTTACAATTAATGTCCAATTCCACTTTCCCTGCTTGTCCCCAGTTCTCCCCTCTTCCCAAAGAAGGTCCTTCTGGACCAGCACTGAACATCAGAGCAGTAAGCCTGAATGGAAGAGCACCAGATATGTGAACATTTCAGCAAACAGTTTTGTTTTTATTTTTATTGTTTCTAGTTAGCTGACTTAAAAAAGAGAAATAAAAATAAGCTGGAGTTGAGCTTTAAAAATGATTTCTTTAATATAGAATATTTAGTTCAGCATGGTTTTTATTTCATTCTTCTTAAACATTATTAGTTCCCCTTGGAGAATTACTTGGCAAAAGAATAAGTGACTGGTGTTAGGAAAAGCTGATGTTATGAAGGATTACAGCGATTGTTAAAAATAACCTGCTCAGCTTTTTTCAATTTACGCCTATTATCTTAATTTGCTACATTGCGTTTAAACTGTAACTCGACCATTGATCCTTACGGTTATATTATTTCTTAAAAGCAATTATGCTTGGCCAGCTAATTCATTAGACAGGTGATTATTACTCTACTAGATCAGGATATAATAGAATTTAGATCATTAATCAACTGCAATATTTTAAAGAGATCTAATTTTCCTGTTACATATTCCTTAGTTCTTAAATACAGTCATAACTGTTGTGAGGAATATTATTCTAAGCTGTTTAAGTTCATTCTTAAAGTGAAACTACCATACTATGACTATTCTAAGTATTTTCAATATGTTGTATATCATTTATACATTATTTTTACTTGTATTAGCCCTATGTATTATTTTACATTGTATTTAACGTACTGATTTATGCTCACCAATGTAGACATATGCATACAAATGTAGATGTTTGTCTGAATGTAATTTTTCGCATTTCAGAGTTGGATAGATAACACACACATATATATATTTTTTATATATATATATATATATATATATATATACAGATTACTGCTGTCCCAACCCATTTGGGCTTTTAAATTATGACTTATATCAGATATGGTCATTCAAGAAGATGGCTATATCTAAATAATCTGAGTATTCTCATCTGTGTTGTACTTCCAGACTAGGTGGTGGATATTAGTAGTATTTAAAAAAGGATGACATACATGTATGCCTATACTACCTTTGCTTGGCAGCAGTGATCATCCTGAATGATCAATATCTGAAAATAATTTTACAGACCTTGAACACAGGGATGAATCATACACATAATCGTATTTGCCCAGTAATTGGGCTATGCAAGGAAATGTTTCAGGCAATAAGTAAAATCATATAAACACATGCAAGAACTGTAATCCACCAAACTGTTAGCTGCAAGTGTGGCAGATATTTGCAATCCACAAAGACAGAACAGATTATGTAAACCACACGTCTGTACGGTCTCATTCTAACAAAATAGTCACTTAGAAAGATAATATCCATTTGTGTGGATGCAGACCATGGGAGGACAGGGGGAATTTGCCTTCTGGCCAATACTATTCATATATCTTAGTTGCTGGTCTTCAGCTTTAGGATATCAGACACAGCAGGACCTGCGGTCAAAGATAGTTTGAGGGTATTATATGGTTATCTTCCCCACAATTAACATGTAAAGTGGGCCCTCTTTTTTGTGGGATTTCAAAGGCACATAAGAACAAAAACAGAATTTTTATATATAAAATTTTTTTTTTTTAAAATTCAATAACAGAAAAGAGGCGGTCAAACGTTTTACATCAATTACAAATTGCATTAAACTGTTTGAGAGTGGGGTTCAAGCCATGGTGGGGTACTTGATGCATTCCGATACACATAAAATCTCTTATTTTTCTCGGTGGCGCCCCCTTTTGGTTGCTCTTGGGAGTAGCCAGGGTAGCATTTTTCTACGTTATCCTGTCTGGGAGAATCTGGTAGATATTGGTAGCAAATATCCTTTGATTTAAAAAACCTGTGGCAGTTTTTTCTATCAATCATCCTACGCAGGGTTAGTACAAGTGACCTTTGTGTAATTCTCAGTGTAATCTTACCCGAATTCAATGTAACAATGTATTTACAAATGTATATTTTTACTGCAGGCATCTTTTCCTATATTTATGTACTTCTGAAGAAGTGATTTTATGTGTCTTGAAACGTGTCAAGTGCCCCACCACGGCTTGAACCCCACTCTCAAACTGTATTTAATGCAATTTGTGATTGCTGTGAAACATTTGACTGCCTCTTTTTGTTTTTGAATTTTAAACATTTTATTGTATTAATAACATTTACAAACATTTTTTATATATAAAAATATCTGATTTTCGGACTTTAAAATCCCACAAAAAAGAGGGTTCACTTTACATGTTGTTGTTCAGGGATGATGGCACTACTTACTACCACACCAACAATGATTGAATCTTCCCCACGCTTAGATCAATAATCACAGTGCCTGGCAGAGAGAAGTCTTCCAAGATAATTTCTTTTGCAACTCTGGCATGCCATGTGACCAAATATTGAGAGTTGCAAAAAAAGCCTGGTGTTGGATACATAGATATTGGACAATTGGTTGTATTTCAACCCCCCAGGCCATTTCTCTACTGATGCAATTATATGGCAGGGAACACATCCAGCTGCATATGGTTCTAGTAATGATTTATTGATTATAAAATAGGAAGGCAAAGCCCAGCCCAGGGGTGAGGAACTTTTGGACAGAGAGATAAACATAACCAATTGGCTCTTTTATAGCAGGAGTGAGTTGCTTTGGGCTAGAAAGTACAACACACAGAGGGCTCTATTTGTAAAACAGTAAATGTTATTACACCAAGCATTCTAAGGTGGAGAATCAATCGCCACCATTTAAGTTTGAATGTGGAGAGAGCAATGAGGGAAAAGCAAGACCATCACCCTTTTCCCAAGCCAGGGGAACTCGGCTTTCTTACCATGTCTATATGACAATAAATTCAACTTCTTATGCTACAATGGCAATTCTGTATTGGCTCTACAATACATGAAAAACTCCTGTTGATTGACAGCTAACCAAATGCTTCAGTATCCAAATCTCTACTCGTTGGGTCCTATGCAGATATTTCATTTCCCCCACTAGGTCTGCCTCTGCCTCCTTATTTGAGTGTCCCAAGACACAGTTTAAGCATGAATGCAAGTCCACTGGTCCAGTAAGGCACTTACAATCTTTAATTTATAAACTACTTATGCATGAAACATCCCAAACCCCCTATCTGATTCCTAGACACTTGTGAATTAGAAATAAATATGCAGCCTCCCTCCTACACAAGAACCAAAACCTTGATTCTTTCTTATAAGTCGTCCATTATGAACAAAAATCAGGTACTAGGCTACAAAATTGTCACATAACAATTGCAATAAATCTATTACTTTCAGACACATGCTGTTGGTATTGCAGCTCCTCTCACTGAGACATGGTATATATTTTCTGGAACTATCCCTCTTTACATGCTTTCTGGATCCAGGTCCAAAGGCACCTGCAATCCCTACATTCTCCAGATTTGCCTTAGCTTAGGACTTCTACTCCGTAAACCTGTAAACCTTATACTGACTCAAATACACTTGGTACAAAAGTAAAATACTACTGGCAGCCTATGAATGTTGAAACTGGTTCTTCACCATCTGTGGACTTCTGGCACTTAGTCTACTATTGTTACTACAGTTAGGAACAGAAGTATTTGAACACCCTGCGATTTTGCAAGTTCTCCCACTTAGAAATCGTGGAGGGGTCTGAAATTCACATTGTAGGTGCATTCCCACTCTGAGAGACAGAATTTAAAAAACAATTCAGGAAATCACATTGTATGATTTTTAAAGAATTTATTTGTCTTGCACTGCTGAACATAAGTATTTGAACAACTGAGAAAATCAGTGTTAATATTTGGTACAGAAGCCTTTGTTTGCATTTACAGAGGTCAAACGTTTCCTGTAGTTCTTGACCAGGTTTGCACACACTGCAACAGGGATTTTGGCCCACTCCTCCACAAAGATCTCCTCTAGATCTGTCAGGTTTCGGGGCTGTCGCTGAGCAACATGGAGTTTCAGCTCCCTCCAAAGATGTTCTATTGGATTTAGGTCTGGAGACTGGCTAGGTCTCTCCAGAACCTTGATATGCTTCTTACGGAGCCACTCCTTGGTTATCCTGGCTCTGTGCTTTGGGTCGTTGTCATGTTGGAAGACCCAGCCATGACCCATCTTCAATGCTCTGACTGAGGGAAGGAGGTTGTTGCTCAAAATCTCACAATAACTGGCCCCATTCATCCTCTCCTTAATACAGTGCAGTCGTCCTGTCCCCTTCGCAGAAAAACACCCACAAAGCATGATGTTACTACCCCCATGCTTCACAGTAGGGATGGTGTTCTTGGGATGCAACTCATCCTTCTTTTTCCTCCAAACATGACGAGTGAAGTTTAGACCAAAAAGTTCTACTTTGGTCTCATCTGACCACATGACTTTCTCCCATGCCTGGATGACTTTCTCCCATGCCTGGACCACAGGCCAATGACCATCTGGATCATCTAGATGGTCATTGGCAAACTTCAGACGGGCCTGGACATGTGATGACTTGAGCAGGGAAACCTTCCGTGCAATGCATGATTTGAAACCATGACGGCGTAGTGTTCTACCTACAGTGACCTTTGAAACTGGTCCCATCTCTCTTCATGTCATTGACCAGCTCCTCCCTTGTAGTTCTGGGCTGATTCCTCACCTTTCTTATCATCAGTGATACCCCACGAGGTGAGATCTTGCGTGGAGACCCAGTCCGAGGGAGACTGACAGTCGTCTTTAGCCTCTTCCATTTTCTAACAATTGCTCCAATAGTTGATCTATTTTCACCAAGCTGCTTGGCAATTGCCCCGTAGCCCTTTCCAGCCTTGTGGAGGTCCACAATTTTTTCTCTGGTGTCTTTTGACAGCTCTTTGGTTTTGCCCATGGTAGTAGTTGGCATCTGACTGACTGTGGGGTGGACAGGTGTCTTTAAAGAGCTCAGACAGGTGCTACTAAGTTAGATTAATGAGTGGAGTAGAGGTGGACTTTTTAAATGCACACTAATAGGTCTTTGAGAGCCAGAATTCTTGCTGTTTCTTAGGTGTTCAAATACTCATGTTCAGCAGTGCAAGACAAAAAAATTCTTTAAAAATCATACAATGCGATTTCCTGAATTTTTTTTTTATTCTGTCTCTCAGAGTGGGAATGCACCTAAAATGTGAATTTCAGACCCCTCCATGATTTCTAAGTGGAAGAACTTGCAAAATCACAGGGTGTTCAAATACTTATATTCCTCACTGTATATGTGATATACGTTGTATTTGACTTCCGGTGCTGTTTTCTAAATAAAGAATGCCTGAATAAAATCAGAACATCCACTCAAATGTTCCTAATCTGAGCTTTTGTATTCCCCCACAACCAATTATCATGCAGATCACTGAAAATACTAATAATATTACCAATCACATTTATTCTTTCATGGGAAATATTTGATTGGTGCTGTGAGAAAATTATTCGAACTGGCTATTGATCTAATTGGGAATAGTTCTCCAGCATCACAATCAGGAAACTTATGAAGGCCTATGTTTATAGTGATTATAATTTATTTGACTTAGAGGATTTTTAATAATAACAGTAGGCGTACTGAGTGCACAAAGGTAATAGCTAACCAAACTTGTAAGAGGAATGTGTTATGACCATACTCCTGCAATTTGTCAGTAGGCTAAAACCAGCTGCTCCAAACTGTACTATATAATAAAATCAGACAATATGAAACACATTCCTGTATTTTTTTTTATTTAATTTATATTTTTATAATATAATTTTTAACAGGATTCCTCTGAAGTATCATGCTTCATGTGGTCTGCTTACCTACATGTGAAGTGCTTTCATAAATTAATCAGTTTAGCTTTTTATATTATGTCATTACTCATGATTGAAAATGAAGACTTGCAACATGTTTATTTTTCATTTTGAACCAACAAAGTTACATTGTAATATAAGTAATAATATATTGATGTGAAAACCATACTGACATCTTCCAAGATCACCTATTCCAATATTGGAGTAGTGCCCTTGATTTGAGTTTTTCTGTGTCTTTTAAAAGCAGGACATGTATGGAAAAATGCTCTAAGCAAAATTTACACTGAAAGCAAACTCTAGGGTATTGCTTGCCTTCCAACAGATGAAGCATAACCTTTACAAAATTAAATGGGCTAAAGGCCACATTTCAACCCAATAATGTAAGTGATTCTTTGTATTTCATAAAGTAATAACAGCAAGAACTAAAACAAAAATGATTACACTGAACATATCCAAAAAATAAATATTGTGGATTGTTTATTTATTTATTTTTTTGGTTATAGGGTTCAGAACATAAAATGCTGCAAACCATCACCGAAGTACCTTAACTGAAAGATCGTAATAATTATAATTATTACCTCTTGAAACATATGTAAAGACAAAGACAATTAAATATAAGCTAGCAAATAGCATATTCAAATGTTGGAAAATGTGTTAGATGCCATGATGCCATTTTTCAAAACTACAATTACATAAATAGCAATGTAATTTATTTTTATATATATATATATATATTCATGGCCAAAAATATTGGAACCCTTGCTTTCTTTCAGATAATGCACCACTTTCCCCAGAGAACTGTTGCAATTACAAGTCATTATCGTGTTTATTTCTTTTGTTTGTATTGTTATGACACAAAAAATTGGAGAAACAAATAGCCAAATCTGACACATTCCATGCAAAGCCCCAAAAATGGACTGGACAAAATTATTGGCACCCTCACTTTAATATTTGGTAGCACACTCGTTGGAAAAAAACACTGAAATCAATCTTTTCCTGTAACCATCAATGAGTTTCTTACATCTCTCTACTGGAACTTTGGAATTTTGGACCACTCTTCTTTTGCCAACTGCTCCAGTTCTCTCAGATTGGAAGGGTTCTTTTTCCCAACTGCTTTTTGAAATATTTCCTCAGGTGTTCTATGGGATTGAGTTCTGGACTCAGTTGCTGGCCAGTTCAGTACTCTCCAATGCTTTTCCACCCATTTCTGGGTGCTTTTTGACATGTGCTTTGGGTCGTTGTCCTGCTGTAAGACTCATGAACTCTGACAGGGACCCAACTTTCTGACACTGGGCCCTACATTGCACCCTAGAATTCTTTGGTAGTTTTCAGATTTCATAATGCCATGCACATGGCAACAATATCCAGTGCCTCAAGCAGCAAAGCAACCCCAGAACATCAGTGAACCTCCACCATGTTTGACTGTAGGGACTGTATTATTTTCTTTAAAGACCTCAATTCTTTTTCTGAAAACAGCAGAACGATGGGCTTTACAAAAAAAGCTGTAATTGTGTTTTGCCTGTCCACAGAACAGTCTCCCAAAAGGATTTTGGCTTCCTTAAGTAAATTTTGGCAAACTCCAATCTGGCTTTTTCAAATATATATATAGTCTATTGTCATTTTTATACATATATATATATATATATATATATATATACAGTTGCAAGAAAAAGTATGTGAACCCCTTGGGATTACGTGGAGTTTTGCATGAATTGGGCATAAAATGTGCTCTGAACGTCATCTAAGTCTCAACAATAGAAGAACACAGTCTGCTGAACATAATACTACACAAACATTAGATGTTGCCATGGTTTAATTGCACATAACATGTAAATATTCACAGTGCAGGGAGGAAAAAGTATGTGAGGCCCTAGCTTAATGACTTCTCCCAGAGCTAATTGGAGCCAGGAGTGAGTCAACCTTGACTCCAATCAGTGTGATGATATTGGATGTGTTGCTGACAGCTATTCTGCCCTTAAAAAACACACACCTGTTTTGGGTTTACTGGTTTCAAGAAGCACTGTCTGATGTGAACCATGCCTCGCAGAAAAGAGCTCTCAGAAGACCTACGATCAAGAATTGGTGACTTGCATGAAGCTGGAATGGGTTACAAAAGTATCTCCAAAAGCCTTGATGTTCATGTGTCCACAGTAAGACAGACTGTCTACAAATGGAGAAAGTTTAGCACTGTTGCTACTCTCCGTAGGCGTGGTCGTCCTGTAAAAATGACTGCAAGAGCACAGCGCAGAATGCTGCATGAGGTAAAGAAGAATCCCAGAGTGTCAGCTAAAGACCTACAGAAATCTCTGGCACATGCTAACATTTTTGTTGACACATCTACAATAAGGAAAATATTAAACAAGAATGGAGTACATGGGAGGACACCACGGAGGAAGCCATTGCTGTCCAAAAAGAATATTGCAGCACGTTTAAAATTTGCAAAAGAGCACCTGGATGTTCCACAGCACTACTGGCAAAATATACTGTGGACAGATGAAACCAAGATTGAGTTGTTTGGGAAGAACACACAAAACTATGTGTGGAGAAAAAAAGGCACAGCACACCAATATCAAAACCTCATCCCCACTGTAAAACATGGCGGAGGGAGCATCATGGTTTGGGGCTGCTTTGCTGCCTCAGGGCCTGGACAGATTGTTGTCATTGATGGGAAAATTAATTCCAGAGTTTATCAAGACATATTGCAGGAAAACGTACGACCATCTGTCCGCCAACTGAAGCTCCGCAGAGGATGGGTGATTCAACAGGACAATGACCCAAAGCATATAAGTAATTCAACAAAACAATAGCTGCAACAGCACAGAATAAGCCTTCTGGAGTGGCCCAGTCAGAGTCCTGACCTCAACCCGATTGAAATGCTGTGGCACGACCTTAAGAGAGCGATTCATACCAGACATCCCAAGAATATTGCTACACTGAAACAGTTTTGTGAAGAGGAGTGGTCCAAAATTACTCCAGATCGTTGTGCAGGTCTGATCTGCAACTACAGGAAACATTTGGTTGAGGTTATTGCTGCCAAAGGAGGGTCAACCAGTTATTAAGTCCAAAGGTTCATATACTTTTTCCTCCCTGCACTGTGAATGTTTACATGTTATGTGCAATTAAACCATGGCAACATCTAATGTTTGTGTAGTATTATGTTCAGCAGACTGTGTTCTTCTATTGTTGTGACTTAGATGACGTTCAGAGCACATTTTATGCCCAATTCATGCAAAACTCCACGTAATCCCAAGGGGTTCACATACTTTTTCTTGCAACTGTATATATATATATATATGCACACACAACAAACCATATAGTGCATATACTGTATGTTCATTTTAAATTCCATACCAGAGGTGCTCCTGAGAATATATCAGCTGAGTGTACTTACATTGGTACATACAAAGGATGGTTTAAAGAAAAATAAGCATATTATTTGAAGATTATAGTTGGGAGAGACCTACACATAGTAAGCAGTCAAAACAAATACCTGTAGAATGTTAACGGAGAAGTGTAGGAATATTAAAAAAAAGCAAACATCTATACTCACCCCATTGCTGCAGCTGTTCTCGCTCAGCTTTAGGCTCCATTCACACTAGGGAATTTCAAATTGCAGGCTGAATTGCTGCAACCACACTGTGAAAATGTGAAAATGCACATTAGCATGTTTACTGTAGGTGCCATTCTTTTACATGCACCTGAAAACACGAGGCATTTGCAATGCATTTTTCTGCTCAACAAACGCACCGCAATTGTGCAAACAAAATTGTGGGCTCTATGATGACCAAAAAAGGTTCCAGAATTGCCCTGCGTTTTCAGGTGCCATCGAAATAAATGATATTTGAACATATGAATGCGCATTTTTACATTTTCACAGCACATTTTCAAATTGTAAGCAGAATCACAGCGATTACGCCCATGATTTGAAATGCCCTAGTATGAATGGAGCCTTAGCCCACTGTTGACTGATTCTGTGTTACAGGGAAGCACAAGTAAGTGCACCCTTTTGACCCACAAGAGACGTATGACCATAAAAGCTTTGTGCATACTTCTCTTCTAATGTTTTTTTTTTATTAGACTGATATTCTAACTAGCCAAATTACAATGTAAATTTCATGAAGGCATTCTACTCAATAACAAACATGAACAAGAGGAAAAACATTTATTCTATAGAAAATGAAATTAAGTCTTAATTCCCTGTTAAGGATTGGCACCTTTGGGGAGCGGGCACCTGAATTTGACAGGTACCTGCTCCCACTTCCACTGTGATCATCTAGGTGCCACCAGCTAAAGCCAGAAGTGCTGATGAGTGTACTATGATGGCAGGGAGGCCTCCCTGCGTGTAAGAATACAATAGCTACTTGGGAAGGATTCCCGCATCCACTTCAAATGAGTGAATGGGGGAATCAATTTATTTTATTTTCTTCAACTTGCTGATTGAAGGAATGAACATGAATGGCCTGCTTTATTTGTAATTGGTCAATGACTTAAAAGGTATTGAAATCACTGAGAGTGATTTACTAAGCTGAGAATCTTCACTCGATAGACTAAGTTAAAGTTCACTCTAATTATCCAATCATATATAGACACAAACTTTAAACAAGAATTTTCTGATCACATGATTGGATAACTAAAGTCTATATTATCAGTTTTAATACCCCACACTCCAATTTTATCAGCAAATTTCTGACACTTCTCTCCACCTTTGGGTCACATCCCATCCATCCCTTCACCATCTGCTTTCATCTCCTCCTTCATCATCAGCTCACATCTCTTTACCCCCCCCCCCCCATTTTTGTATGCCTTTACCCAAAAGGACTAAACATAAAGCATAAGAATTTTGTATGTTTGAAACTAGTTACAGTTGTGTTCAAAATAATAGCAGTCAGACATCACTAACCTGATCAATCACTGTTTTTGGTAGAAATGATATTTCTACATGGCAAATAATTTACTAGCAGGTGTAGTAGAGTAATAGAAATCCAACACACCCAACAGTCACGACATGCATGCTGCTGATTCTGTGTAATTGAATCACTAATTGAAAGGGGCATGTTCAAAATAATAGCAGTGTGGAGTTCTATTAGTGAGGTCATTCATTCTTTGAAAAACAAGCGGCAATTATTGCCCTTATTTAAGGAAGGAAGGCAGCAAATGTTGTACATGCTGGTTACAGTGCATTTCTCTCTGAAATTCTGAGAAAAATGGGTCGTTCCGGACATTGTTCAGAAGAACAGCGTACCTTGATTAAAAAGTTGATTGGAGAGGGGAAAACATATACAGTCATGGCCGAAATTGTTGGCACCCTTGATATTTTTCCTGAAAATCATGTATTTCTCACGAAACGTATTGCATTAACACATGTTTTGCTATACACATGTTTATTCCCTTTGTGTGTATTGGGACAAAACAAAAAAAGGGAGGAAAGAAAGCAAATTCGACATAATGTCACACAAACCTCCAAAAATGGGCTGGACAAAAGTATTGGCACCCTTTCACAACTGCGGATAAATAAGAATGTTACAAGCATGTGATGCTCCTGTAAACTCACCTGGGGCAAGTAACAGGTGTGGGCAATATAGAAATCACACCTGAAAGCAGATAAAAAGGAGAGACGTTCACTTAACCTTTGCATTGTGTGTCTGTCTGTGCCACACTAAGCATGGACAACAGAAAGAGGAGACGAGAACTGTCTGAGGACCTGAGAACCAAAATTGTGGCAAAATATCAACAATCTCAAGGTTACAAGTCCATCTCCAGAGAACTAGATTTGCCTTTGTCCACAGTGCGCAACATTATCAAGAAGTTTGCAACCCATGGCACTGTAGCTAATCTCCCTGGTCGTGGACGGATGAGGAAAATTGATGAAAGATTGCAACGCAGAATAGTCCGGATGGTGGATAAGCAGCCCCAAACATGTTCCAAAGACATTCAAGCTGTCCTGCAGGCTCAGGGAGCATCAGTGTCAGCGCGAACTATCCGTCGACATTTAAATGAAATGAAACGCTATGGCAGGAGACCCAGGAGGACCCCACTGCTGACACAGAGACATAAAAAAGCAAGACTACAGTTTGCCAAAATGTACTTGAGTAAGCCAAAAGCCTTCTGGGAAAACGTCTTGTGGACAGATGAGACCAAGATAGAGCTTTTCGGTAAAGCACATCATTCTACTGTTTACCGAAAACGGAATGAGGCCTACAAAGAACAAAACACAGTACCTACGGTAAAATATGGTGGAGGTTCAATGATGTTTTGGGGTTGTTTTGCTGCCTCTGGCACTGGGTGCCTTGACTGTGTGCAAGGCATCATGAAATCTGAGGATTACCAAAGGATTTTGGGTCGCACTGTAGGGCCCAGTGTCAGAAAGCTGGGTTTGCGTCCAAGATCCTGGGTCTTCCAGCAGGACAATGACCCCAAACATACGTCAAAAAGCACTCAGAAATGGATGGCAAAGAAGCGCTGGAGAGTTCTGAAGTGGCCAGCAATGAGCCCAGATCTAAATCCCATTGAACACCTGTGGAGAGATCTTAAAATTGCTGTTGGGAAAAGGTGTCCTTCCAATAAGAGAGACCTGGAGCTGTTTGCAAAGGAAGAGTGGTCCAAAATTCCGGGTGAGAGGTGTCAGAAGCTTATTGATGGTTATAGGAAGCGACTGATTTCAGTTATGTTTTCCAAAGGGTGTGCAACCAAATATTAAGTTAAGGGTGCCAATACTTTTGTCCAGCCCATTTTTGGGGTTTTGTGTGACATTATGTCATATTTGCTTTTCTGCCTCTGTTTTATATTTGTTCCAATACATACAAAGGGAATAAACATGTGTATAGCAAAACATGTGTTAATGCAATACCTTTTTTGTGTGAAATACTTGATTTTCAGGAAAAATATCAAGGGTGCCAACAATTTCGGCCATGACTGTAAAGAAGTGCAGAAAATTATAGGCTGCTCAGCTAAAATGATCGCAAATGCTTTAAAATGGCAACCAAAACCTGAAAGACGTGGAAGAAAGCGAAAAACTACCATTCGAATGGATAGAAGAATAGCCAAAATGGCAAGGACTCAGCCAACAATCGGCTCCAGGAAGATCAAAGAAGGTGTAAAGTTACCTGTGAGTACTGTTACAATTAGAAGACGCCTATGTGAAGCCAAGCTATCTGCAAGAAGCCCCCGCAAAGTCCCACTGTTGAAAAAAAGACGTGCTGAAGAGGTTACAATTTGCCAAAGAGCCCATTGACTGGCCTAAAGAGAAATGGCGCAACATTTTGTGGACTGATAAAAGTAAGATTGTTCTTTTTTGGTTTAGTGGCCGGAGACAGTTTGTCAGACGACCCCCAAACACTGAATTCAAGCCACAGTACACTGTGAAGACAGTGAAGCATGGTTGCGCAAGCATCATGATATGGGGATGTTTCTCATACTACTGTGTTGGGCCTATTTATCGCATACCAGGGATCATGGATCAGTTTGAATACATCAGAATACTTGAAGAGGTCATGCTGCCTTATGCTGAAGAGGAAATGCCCTTGAAATGGATGTTCTAACAAGACAACGACCCCAAACACACCAGTAAACGTGCAACATCTTGGTTCCAGACCAACAAGATTGACGTTATGGAGTGGCCAGCCCAATCCCCGGATTTTAATCCAATAGAAAACTTGTGGGGTGACATCAAAAATGCAGCTTCTGTCGCAAAACCAAGAAATAGAGAAGTACTGTGGAATGTAGTCCAATCATCCTGGGCTGGAATACCTGTTCACAGGTGCCAGAAGTTGGGTGACTCCATGCAACACAGATGTACAGCAGTTCTCAGAAACAGTGCTTATACAACTAAACATAAAGTGATTCAAAGGAAAGCAAAATCTTCAAACATTTTTCAGTTTATATAGTGAATGTCTGAGTCTGTAAAGAAGAATACAAACACTGTTATTTTTTTTTGAACAGTCTAATATTCACTTTTCTTCAATTTTTATAGAGGAACAACACAAATTTGATATTTTTCTTCATGTTTTGATTTGGAATAGAATGTGTAGTGTTCCCAATGCATTTGTGTGTATGGAAATATTCACTTTTTTCAACACACTGCTATTATTTTGAACACAACTGTATATCTGTGAGAAATGTAATCATGTCTGAAGTCAGACTAAAAAGGAAGCAATCAGGCAGGTTGGAAAATATTTTATTATTTTGTGTTATTGGGGTTGTATCATGTTGGGTATTTGACACTTTTTTTCACTTCTAGAGTATTCATAAATAATGATGTCCAGGTATATTTGAAAACGCCAAAATATTCAATTTTTTGTTTTTAAAGTTCGTACACTTCAGTTGCTGTAACTGCTGTAACTAAGCCATTTCATGAAATAATTGGCAAAAAGCTAGATCCATTTGTTGATAAGAACTAATATTTTGACTCAAACCAAAAAAAAAAAAAGTATTTTAAGTTCTTAATCAGATGATACAGGCAATTAAAAACATGGGACGAATACGTCCCTTGGTCCTCAAAGGGTTAAAATGTATTTACTGACTTGTACTGAATAAACACAAACATGGACAAGCTGTTACATTTCTACTCCTACCCCCTGAAAAAAAATCATTTTTTCAGCTCATTATGGTTTTTAAGAATGTTTATTAGGAAAACAGTGTGCTAATCATCAGCAGATTTATAACTGTGAGCTACCAGCACTATCACTGTCTGCAAGAAAAGCTGTCCCATCCACTTACTGCTGAATCATTTGTGTGATGCTTTTCTTTTCACTGTCCAATCACAGACACAGACTGGAGAAGGGCAGAAGACCTGTAAGCATCACTTAACTGCAGGATAGAACAATTAGGTATTCTGCCTTCTTTGACAGGCATTTGTTGTGTGACAAAGCAGTGTCTCAGATTAACACAAATTCAAATACTTTGGCAGGTAAAACAGTTCCCATTTCTGTGTATTTAGCTGTTTGGTGAGACTTCAGCTTTAGTATATTTTTCTATTGCTTCCCACATGTAGCACTACCCCTGAAGGAGCCACTGAGAATTTAATGCATTCTTCCTATGTAGTACAGTGGCCACCAGTCACACAAACAACAGTCCAATCACTCCAATTCCAATAAACAGTCTAGGGGATGTCTTTTTAAGTTTTGTTGTTGAAGAAATTTAACAGAAGTGGGGTGAGGGAGCATGGGATACTCAAAAACACTTAAGAGCAATTAGCAGAGGGCATTCTTCTCTTGGAAAAGGTAGCACAGTCTAGCTCTCACAACTGTGAACCATGGGATATTTCAGAATAGATAAAATCTCATGAGATAGCTCTATAATAGTTAAAGTCTCATAGCTGAGACCATGAGATAACTCCAGAATAGTTAAAGTCTTATAGCAGGGGCCATGAGGGATGTCTCTCTGGCTACGCTATTTCAGTGAGTCAGTCTGGGTCTCTACTCACAAGTCTCTACTCACAAGTCCTAGTGCAGCTACCTCTTCAAACTCGGTCCCTTGGTAGAGAAATCCAGCATTCAGTCCAGAGGTGCTTCAGGGGCAAGAAGCTCACAGATACATCCCTCATGGGCTTAAAGCTATTTACAACCTCCCTGACCACCTTCACCTCAGAGACTGGCCAAGGCACAGCAAAAATTCAGGCTAGTTATTTGAATTACACATCCTAAGCTCTGGAAGCTCCTCCCAGAGACAGGGTTAAACAATAAATCTCCCAGCCTGTGAAACCATGATCAAACCAAGGCGAATGATCACTGCTGCTCTGATTACAGAGTATGGCAAAAACTACATTTTCCAAGCATCCTTTACCAGAAGGGTGCTACACACAGATTACTGATTTTCCTACAATAACTTCAGAACTTCAGAACAGTAAGCATCAAACACATTGGTTGTGAAATTCTGCTCTGACAGTCATTATATCAGCAGGCAGTCAATGTGTGTCACCCTTTATATTTCATTCACACTGTGTAAATAAAGAACACAAGTAACATCAACTGCTTTGGCATGTAAGATCACCTTTAGCAACAATCAGACAGTAAGAAAAACATACTTCTGTACATAAATTGTGAAAATATTTATTACAATTAACTTAGCAGCTGCGAAAAAAAATTATATCTCCTTCAGTGTGCTGAAGGTTTTTTTTTTTACATTGTTATTAATTAGCCTTTGCTGTCCATGTATTAATGAACTACTAGCTGTGCTCTTGTCAAGTTGTAAGTTTTATTTTCAATTTATGCACTGTTAATTAATTGCCTTCAGTAATATGTGTGACTTGTGTTTTTTCAAAGTAATGACGTACTGGATATTCCTGCTATTTTTTTATACAGACACAATAAACTTGAAGTGTGTACACTACTAAAAAGCAGCAAAAACAACTAAGGTATCTAACAAGGAATCACTGCATCGCCAGGTTGAGGATGTGCTACGCAAGGTATGTGTGTCAATGTTCCATGCCAAAAGGCAGCCAACAGGTTGTTGTCATTGTTACACACAACCTTGCCTTGAACAAGATGGAGTGGGGTAAGTCACCTCTTGGACTAGCTTTAGAAAGCTGTATTTATCTCTGTCTGAATTAGGCTTCTGACCCCATTACATATCAAATACAAGACAGCATGACAGTGTTTTGTCTGGGCCATTGCAAACACTCTGTGGCAATTGAGGAAAACTGGTGATTGCACAGGTAGAAAACACAGTACAGCGCCATCAACTCCAACAGTGTGCTCTGTCCTCTGTCCTTCCCAGCTGCCTGGAAATTGACCCCATGGATTATAAACAATCAACCACATGTCTGTGAATATGTGGCTGTTAAGTAGTCCAGTATCACATACATTTCCCTCCATATGCTGGTGGAAGACAGGGATGAATTTCTAGACACAATAATGGCAATGGTACCTGCCAATGTGGTCTAGCACAGGTCAAATACTTGAGGAAGGGTGTTGACTCTTCAAGCTGGAATGGGATTAATAAGGCTGGAAGTAACTAAGGGACTTTTTTATTTTGATTCAGCAGGTGTGAAAAAGATGCCAGTCTGGTAAGAGGCTTCTGGAGATGGCGGGTTGGGTGTTGGAGGCTTATGGCAACATTCAAGCTTATGCATCTCCATGCAGATCCTCTTCCCTGCTTTATGCTGTGTAAGGTTATCCTTTGAAACCCTTTAGGAGACTTTGTTTACCTATCTGTAGAGACCTCGGGTGTTGCAGAATATGCTGAATCTCCCAGAGCTAGGAAGAAATGGAGAGAGAGGAACAAGGAGATATAAGAGTTTTGCTGGTCTTTTGTTGCTGACTAGTATCTTTGTGATGCTACTTCCAGCAAGCTTTGGCTTGCCATTTGGCCAAATGGTTGTTTTACTACAGCCTTTGCTCCACTGAAAGAGGATTCAGACAAAAATTACATAAGATATGTGAAGAAAAGGCCAAACTGTAGAGCTAGGTAGACCTTGGGGATAGTAGTGGCCTGTAGCCATGTGGCAGTGACGTTTGGTTTGTTAGGGTTGATGCCTTTTTACCCTGCAAGCTGTCCCTGATCTTCTCTGCTCTTCTGCCTCTACCTCACTTTCCTCCTCTTCAGCCTCTGGCCCCCAAAGTATGGTTTGCCACCTCACCATCCCCATTCACCATCACTGCAGGAACAGCACTGCCTCTTGCTGCTCCCTGCCTGATGTCACCTCTCTCTATGTTCCTAGTACCCTCTTCCTCATCCATGTTTGTAGCAAGTGTCAGCAGTAAGTGACTCATTGTGTTCTGAAATGGTTTTGCCAACATTTCCATTCCAGCTTGCAGGTCTGTGATGGGATTTGCAGAAAAGAAGGAGGAAGAAGAGGGCCTATTTGCAGCAGTTGAGTTTGTTTTGCCTTGAACATACACTTGAAAGTAAGAAAGAAAGCCTGAATCTAAACCATACAGGTAGGTTGTCTTTTTCCTTTCAGAAGACCCTGTCACTAATTTAAGGGAATATCACTGAAAAATCAAATACATTAAATGCCTACCTTCAGCTTTTTCCTTTTTATAAAAATGATTATCCACGTGCAATTTGTCTCTCACTGCTTCAGAAGAGTTACCGTATTTTTCGCTCCATAAGACGCACTTTTTTCCCCCAAAAAAAGGGGGGAAAATGTTAGTGCGTCTTATGGAGGAAATATGGAGCGGCCGGTCCGGTATTTCCACCGCCGCCATGTCAGAATACCGGGCCGGTCGCTCAGCTCTGCAGCGGGACCTTATGGAGATGACTGCTGACCTTTGGGAGGTGGGGAGCGGGTACCTGAATTTGACAGGTACCCGATCTTACTTCCGTGGAGTTGTTCTTTGACCTTACCTGTTCCGCTATCCAGCGGCGCGCTGTCTTCCCGGCTTCTGTAGTGTGGGCGCTGGGCTTGACAGGTGCCAAGTGCGCATGCGCAAGAAGCGGTGCTTTTTGTGAATGGTAAGGCGGTACCTGGGACACATGACAGATCCCAGAAGCCACCGGTCCAATCACAAAGCGCAAGTGCTTCTCGCTCATGCGCACTGGGCACCCGGCTGTCATGCTGAGCGCCGACACTACAGAAGCCGGGAAGACAGCGCACGGCTGGATAGAGGAACAGGTAAGATCAAAGAACAACTCTGCGGAAGTAAGAGCGGGTACCTGTCAAATTCAGGTATCCCCCCCCCCCCTCCCCACAGGTCAGCAGTCATCTCCTATACTGTCCACAGTCTCTGGTCATCCCTGTACTGTCCGCAGTCTCTGGTCATCACTGTGCTGTCCACAGTCTCTGGTCATCTCCTGTACTATGTCTGCAGTCCATTAGTTCAGAATTTTTCTTCCTGTTTTCTGCCTCTAAAACCTAGGTGCGTCTTATGGTCAGGTGCGTCTTATGGAGCGAAAAATACGGTACCTCCCTAGCAAACCCCTTGCTCATCGACATCCACTGGTAACATGGTGTCTTTAATTTTAAGTGAGTAAATGATTCTTCTACTAGTATTATTATCTGTATATACTGTAGTATTTAAGGCTAATCTCTTACTGACATTTCGACTAACAAGTCTCTTGCTCTGACAATGGTTTAAAACATGCCAAAAGAATTAACCTGTAAAAAAATAATATATTTACCTGTCCATCACCTGCTTTTGGAAACCTTGCTGTGCAGCAGAGCTCTGAACAGTAATCCCATACTACACTTCTGGATGTATAGATTAGCATGTCCTCCTGTGGCAGATGTGGTTCCTCCTACCGAATCCTTACATCACTATTGTTTTCTGCAGTGACTTGTGGTCAGTAGAATGAACCCTTACATAACTATTGTCAGAAGGGAAACCACAGTGGTAAGCCTGAGGAATTGAAAAGGATCAGTGCCTGCTTTTCTTCACAGTACACTGCTCAAAAAAATTAAAGGAACACTTTTTAATCAGAGTATAACATCAAGAAAATTAAACTCCTGGGATATTGATCTGGTCAGTTAAGTAGCATATGGGGTTGTTAATCAGTTTCAGCTGCTTTGGTGTTAATGAAATTAACAACAGGTGCACTAGATGGGCAACAATGAAACAACCCCCAAAACAGGAATGGTTTTACAGGTGCAGATCACTGACATTTTTTCCCTACTCATCTTTTCTGACAGTTTTCAATAGTTTTGCATTTGGCTAGGGTCAGTGTCGTTACTGGTAAAATGAGCCACTACCTGGACCGTACAGAAGTTGCACAGGCAGCCCAACTCCTCCAGGATGGCACATCAATACATGCCAATGCCAGAAGGTTTGCTGTGTCTCCAAGCACAGCCTCAAGCGCATGGAGGAAATTCCAGGAGACAGGCATTTACTCTAGGAGAGCTGGACAGGGCTATAGAAGGTCCTTACCCATCAGCAGGACCTGTATCTGCTCCTTTGTGTATTGAGGAACAGGATGAGCACTGCCAGAGCCCTAAAAAATTACCTCCAGCAGGCAACTGGTGTGAATGTCTCTGACCAAACAATCAGAAACAGACTTCATGAGGGTGGCCTGAGCGCCCAACGTCCTCTAGTGAGCCCTGTGCTCACTGCCCGGCACCATAGAGCTCGATTGGCATTTGCCATTGGACACCAGAATTAGCAGGTCTACCACTAGTGCCCTGTGCTTTTTACAGATGAAAGCAGGTTCACCCTGAGCACATGTGACAGACATGAAATGGTCTGAAGAAGCCATGGGGAACGTTATGCTGCCTGTAACATTGTTCAGCATGACCATTTTGGTGGTGGGTCAGTGATGCCTGGGGAGGCATATCCATGGAGGGATGCACAGTCTTCTACAGGCTAGACAATGGTACCCTTACTGCCATTAGGTATCCGGATGAAATCCTTGGACCCATTGTCAGACACTACGCTGGTACAGTGGGTCCTGGGTTCCTCCTGGTGCATGACAATGCTCGGCCTCATGTGGCAAGAGTATGCAGGCAGTTCCTAGAGGTTGAAGGAATTGATACCATTAAATGGCCCCCACGCTCACCTGACCTAACTCCAATAGAACACCTCTGGGATATCATGTTTCAGTCCATCCAACACTGCCAGGTTGCACCTTAGACTGTCCAGGAGCTCAGTGATGCCCTGGTCCAGATCTAGAGAAAATACACCAGGACACTCATCTCATTAGGAGTACGTCCCCAACATTGTCAGGCATAAATACAAGCACGTGGGGGCCATACAAACTATGGAGTACCATTTTGAGTTGCTGCAATGAAATTTCAGCAAAATGGAATAGCCTGCTGCATCATTCTTTCACTTTGATTTGCAGGGCGTCTTTGAATTCAGTTCTCTGTAGGTTGCTAATTTTCATTTCCATCAAACAATGGGGCATCGTTACGCTCCTAACACATTACCCAGTCCATATCAGTATAGATATCCAGCATGATATTTTTCCCCATTGAGATCTGATGTGCTTTCAAAGTGTTTCTTTAATTTTTTGAGCAATATATAATGCCACTTTCTTCACAGATTATTTCTTTTGACCCCTGACGGGGTTTCTTTCATTTCATTTTCCATTGACTTGAAATGCTATACATTTTTTAAGTAAGTTATATCACAGGAGCAAATGAGGACAGCTTCCAAATTAAAACCAATCTTTTGTCCTTTGGCATCTTTTTTTTTATTAAAAACTCATTATCTTTAATTTCTTTTCATAAATTTTCAATGGTTATCCATTGGTAACCTTTTGGGAGTCTGGCAATTTTGCTGTTTTTCCATATGATCTTAGGGCTTAGTTAAAATATGAAAAAGAATATATTAGAAAGATTATTTAAGCCTTACAACATAAATGGAAGTTATTCTGTAGTCATCTGTAGGCAACTCTCTCTAATTGTTCTCCACACTTTCTTGTCCTAGAATGCTAACATAAGTGAATTGTTTAAGGATCATCAAAGCTGGTATGGCTATAAAAAATCCTATATGAAACTATCTGATGATTAGTGTGCATTCAAAGCTAAAGAATTTGTGTTGGGTGCATTAAAGATGCTCATGAATCAGCATAATTGTAAGTTATTTAGAACTCTAGGTTTGCTTTGCTGAAACCCTGGGTTTGATGTCTCAAGGACACAACCTGTAGGTTCTACCCATGTTAGTTAATTTTCCTCCAGCAACTGAAAAATAATCTGGCACATTCGGTTTGTTGGTGCCTACATAAATTGTGCACAGACAAACAATGGATGGCATGGGGAGCCTACCTATATAATACAAATATTAAGAGGTGCCACCAACAATATCTGGTGGGGTGTTGCCCAAAAACAAAATGTTAAAAGAAAAGAAAATAGGCTACAAACCCATAAGGCTATTCTTTATATAAACTATTAAAAAAATAGTAAGTACAAATTCAATGCATCACAGATATGTGACAAACCCTGCCACGCTGTCCCCTAGGACAACAAGAATGACAAGATGACCAATCCCCCCCAACCGGAGACCCCACCTTATAAAACACCCCCTCCCCCTTGTCCCCCAAGTCTCCCCAAGGGTCAACCCCACCCCCCCAGAAAAACACACCCAACCGCCCTCCGGAGAGAGCTGAGGAGCAACTCTCACCCCTGCATAATCCCCCCCAACCCACCGTAAAAGCTGGTAACCAACCCTAAAGAACACCCCATAACACCGCACTGTGAAGATGAGCTCTTTTTTAACAATACACTTTATTCAAGTTTGATAAGACATAATATACAGTATAACAGTGGTACATCTTCAGCAAACAAACATGTTTATAAAGTATTTAAATACAAAGGTATACTAGGTTCACATTGCATATCGAGCAGAATATATAAGTACATTGAGTCAGCACCTTCTCCCACAATCAGAAAGAGGACAGCAATTCTATTTCCACCTCCGCCTAGTCAGCAGGAAAAAAAATCTTAGGGAAATGACCCACATAGAAGTTACAGTGCAACTGACAAAAAAAGAGGGGTAAAGGAAGGGGGGACGGTAGCAGAAGGGATTAAAGAAGGGGAAAGACAGTAAAAGAGGGAGGGGGAGAGAGGGAGAGGAGGGGGTACATGACAAGGGGTGGGGGGGATATGAAGAAGGGACGGGAAAGCATGAGTCCCCTGTAAACCAGTAGAGTAGGCCACTCCGAATCAATAGGCAGTAGAGAATACTGTATGGAGAGCAGAAGACCTGTAACCTTTTATAGAGATAGCTGTCTCACCTTCACCCAAGCTGCCCATATCTTATGAAACTTATTGGGGCAGTTCTGTCCCATATATGTCAGTTTATACATGAGCAAAGCAGCATTGACCAAGGTCTTCCATTGATGTATGGTTGGGGAATGGGGATTTTTCCATTGGAGTAGAAGCACCTTCCTAGCATAAAATGATATGTAAAAGACAAAGAGGTTTTTAGATTGAGGGGCCTCTATAGTGTCACAAATCCCTAACATTAAATGAATTGGATTGCAATCCACAATTTACCAATCATGTTAATATCCTCCATTACTCCATTCCAGAACTCCTGCACTCATGGGCACACCCACACCATATGAAAAAATACACCCGGTTCCGAGTTGCATTTAGGACAAAGTGGGTCCCTAGAGGCGTAGATTTTGGACAAACGAATTGGTGATTAATAGACTCTATGCAGAAGCTTAAGTTGAGTGAATCTATTGTGAGCGGAGATTATCAATGGCAAGTATTGCTATATACCCTCTTCCCAATCATCATCAGCCAATGTAGGTATATCAGTTTGCCACAGGGAGTAAAAGGTGCAACACTTTAGAGACATCTAATCCAGCCAGAAGGGAATATAAGGCCGAGAGGGATTTTTCACCATCACCTGACCTACAAAGGTACTCTATAGTGTTGAGAAGATGGGCTCTTTACAGTATAATTTCATACAAGTCTCTCTTATTGATAAGGAAGATTCAAAGTCTGATACAAGATTTACGTTCTCTTTCCTTAATGACACCACAAGTGGGAGCTAACTAATTATTGCAATAATAAGACTTATAAACTATTAAAATAACTCCTACAGTTCAATAAGACTTGAAATGGTTATTTGCAGAAATTTTGCATTCAATAAACATGTTTAATAAATGATTTTGACAAATACCGTAAGTTAGGCATTAGCTGATTAACATTCTAGGCACAAGATAACAGGTTTTCCAAAGTAAGGACAGATATCAAGATGAATGACAACTGATACTTCATAAAAATATGCAAACCTTTTTTGAAAAATTATATAGAAAATGAGCAATACAACTACGGTACTTTACCAAATCCACGGATTTTTATAGGCCCAAAACTACAAGTATATAAAAATAAATTCCACCTTCATTAATACAAATTTTGAAACATTGAAATCAGTAAGGTCTGACAATGCATAATAAGCACCCTTACTAGAACAAGATACATACTGTTACATTGTCAGGAAGGAGTTAACCTGCTGGTGACACTGTGGGTCTTAGAATTATGGGCTGCAGTTTAGGTGTCCACCAGCAGGTGTCTCTCAGCAGCCAAAAGTTCATGGTAATTAGGCATCTCCTGATGCTCATTGCAAGAAATGTATTTAAACCTTGCCTGTGCCTTGGTGTTTGTCCATGTGCCCCTGACCTGTGTTCCTGCATCCTGCATCTGATCCTGACCTTGATCCTGATCCTGACCCTGCAGCCTAATCCCTTACCTGCCTGTTTGTTCCTTCTCCCTTTTGCCCTCTCCCTGTCCTGGCATGCTCCCTGCTCCTTCTGCTTGTTCTCCCATGTATGACCCTGCCTCTGCCACCAACTCATATCCTGCTTTCCGTATATATTTGAATTGGGCAATTGTTTATTGTTTGTTCACTCACTTAGATATGCCGATTTGATGTATGAAGTTCTATTGGAGGTGCGTTTATTTTTTTTTGTTCACTTATTCTTAATTAATTACAGTATTTTACATTATATTGGAGCCTGGTTTTCTCTGTGCAAGTCCACACATTTGTGGTCATGCCTGTTTCTCAGCACTTGGTATCCCTGACATACATATTCCTACGCCTGCTGTCTTAAGGTAGCATATAGTTTTTTCTTGCTTGAGATGGCTCGACATGTTTCACAAATCCGCTTCTTCGGATGCTGAATAGCTAAAGCATGCTAATATGAATACAAAAACACTACATTAACCACTTGCCCTCCAGAGGATTTACCCCCCCCCCTTTCTGACCAGGACATTTTTTGTGATTCGGTGCTGCATTACTTTAACTGATAATTGCATGGCCATGCAACACTACACAGTTTATGTACTTTTTCCCAAAAAATAGAGCTTTCTTTCGGTGGCATTTGATCACTTTTGCAGGGTTTTTTTTGCGCTATAAACAAAAAAGACCGACAATTTTGAAAAAAAACTATATTTTTTAATTTTTGCTATAAAACATATCCAGTAAAAATTTTTTTTTAAAAATCTAATTTCATCATACATTTAGGCCAAAATGTATTCTGCTACATGTCTTTGCTAAAAAAAAATCCCAATATGTGTAAATTAATTGGTTTACGTGAAAGTTATAGTGTCTACAAATGGTGGTATATATACTGGATTTTGTTTTTGATTTTTTTATACTAGTAATGGCAGCGATCAGTGACTTATAGTGGGACTCTGACACTGGAGGGGGGAACTGACTAACTGCCACTGACATCCCAATGATAATACAGTGATCAGTGCTAATAAAAAGCACAGATACTGTACTAATGACACTGGGCAGGGTTAACTGTGTGCTGTTTTAGTAAGTGTGCTGTGTGTGTTTTACTAGAGGAATACACAGCAGCATGTTACTGCTGGCAGGAGAGAGTCCTGTGTTGTTTACATACAGGTCTCTCCCGTGTCAGTGATACTTGCCCATTGTCAGGTACCAATGGGAAATCTCCGGCTGGGACCTGGTGATCGACATCTGTAGCCGCCCTCTATCCGGAAATGCAAAATCACTTATATATGGCTACGTTCACACTAGCTTTGTCAGCAGGCATCAGACAGGCCTTTGGGAAGAGTTTTTAACACTTCTCAAACACCTATGAAAATTCTGCACATGGCAGCACACAATGCTGTACACACTGAAGCGTTAGCGTCGCATCGCGGCAAAACTGATGCCTCATGTGGAGTCAGGAGGAGTTGAAGCCTCCCATTCTATGGTGCCACTCCTCAAATGCCTGGCAGGAATTTGCGGGGCGTTTGCAGTGCGGTTGCGAGGCTTTTGCGGAGCGTTAATACCATTTAACTTCATTATAGGCATTTGTGGTGCTGTTAAAACGCTTGGCAAATGCCTCAAAACCACGCATAGGGCATTTGGGGAGCATTTGAGGAGCATTAAAAACGCTTCCCAAATGCCTGTCTAACGTCTGTCAAACGCTATAGGGGCGTTTGGCAAGAGTTAGCAATAAGTCAAGTGTGAACAAGCCCTAAATGTGATTTTGTGCCTTTCTGATGCTCTGTAGCAGTAGTTCTGCTACAGGGCAGTCGAGAAACGGTTAATATACAGTGTATATTTTAACAAAGATATAACTAACATACATTGCTAGCAATCAATTACCACTTACTGAAGAAAAATGAATTGTACCATCTCAATTTATACAATTTTGAATGCAAAATTTACAAGAGTTAGTTTCTGCAATTGAGGTTCAGTCATAATTAGTGGTGGACGATGATCATCTCACTTACCTCTGAGTGTCTGCTTCATCAACCCAAAGGTTTAGTGTATATATAGGTTTAATCACTTAAATGTGATTTAAAGTCTATCTATAGCCATTTCTTTTAGTTTTTGATAAAGTGAGAAAGTAATAAAAGAACATAATAATAACTGATCTTTTTAATCTTGACTCTTTCATTAACCACTTACCCTCCTGAGGATTTACCCCCCTTCCTGACCAGGCCTTTTTTTGCTATTTGGCACTGCACTGTTTCAACTGGTAATTGCGCAGTCATGCATGTACCCAAACAAAATGTTTGTCTTTTTTTTTACACAAATTGACCTTTCTTTCGGTGGGATTTGATCACCTGTGTGCTTTCAATTTTTTGCGCTATAAACAAAAAAAGACTTTTGGCTATAAAAAATATATAGCAAACTCAAAGTTAGTCATACATTTCGGCCAAAATGTAATCTGCTACATTTTTTTGGTAAAAAAAATTCCAATAAGTGTATATTGATTTCTTTGTTTGAAAGTTATAGCGTCTACAAACTATGGTATAGATACTGCAATTTACGCCATTGTTTGCTATACAGCACTGTGCTAGTTTAACTAACAATTGTGCGGTCATGCAATGCTGTGCATAATTTAAATTTATGTCTTTTTTTTCACACACATAGAGCTTTCTTTTGGTGATATTTGCTCTATAAACAAAAAAAAGATTATATTTATTCATTTCTGTCAAAAAAAATCAAAAAAACTAAAATGTTGTCATAAATTTAGGCCACAATGTATTCTGCTACATGTCTTTGGAAAAAAAAATCCCAATAACTGCAGATTAATTGCTTTGTGTGAAAGTTATAGCATCTGCAAACTATGGTATAGAAAATGGAATTTACACAGCTTTTACTTTCTGACTGCCTATCACATTTCTTGAGGTGCTAAAATACCAGGACAGTACAAACACCCCCTAATGACCCCTTTTTGGAAAGAAGACAACCTAAGCTATCTGCTGAGAGGCATGTTGAGTCCATGGAAGATTGATTTATTTTTGAAACATTTTTGGAAAATGACTGAAACAATTTTTTTTTTTTACACAAAGTTCTCACTTGAATGATATAGTGCTCACACAAGCCATGGGTATATGTGGAATTACACCCCAAAATACATTCTGCTACTTCTACCAAGTATGGAGATATCACACGTGTGAGACTTTTTGGGAGCCTAGCCACACACAGGAGCTTGAAATGAAATGACCACTTTGAAAGCCTGACGTTCCGTAACTTCCTCATTTCACTTCCTCACTACCTATCACAGTTTCAGAGGCCTTGAAATGCCAGGATAGCAACAACCCCCCCCCCCCAAATTACCCCTTTTTGGAAAGTAGATACCTCAAGGAATTTAAAAAGAGTCATGGTGAGTATTTTGCAAGTCTCAATTTTTCTCACAAAGTTTTAAAATATTAAAAAAGAAAAAAATATGTTTTTGTTTTCTTTCTTCATTTTCCAAAAACTTGGCAGCAAACAAAAAAATTCTCACCATGCTTCTTATCAAATTTATTGGGGTGTCTACTTTCCAAAAATGCGTCATATGGGGGGGGGGGGGGGGGGGTTTGGTGCTATCCTGGCATTTCAGGGCATTTCTCTGAAACTGTGATAGGTAGTCAGAAAGTGTAATGAGAAAATAACGCTCCATACTTCTCCATACTTGGGAGAAGTAGCAGAATGTATTTTGTGGAGTAATTCCACATATACCCATGGCATGTGTGAGCAATCAATCATTTAAGTGACAATTTTGTGTAAAAAAAAAGAATAATTTTTTTTGTCATTTTCCAAAAACTTGTGGTAAAAAAAATAAATTCTTCTATTGACTCAATTCTGTTGACTCAACATGCCTCTCAGCAAATAGTTTAGGATGTCTACTTTCCAAAAAGGGGTAATTTTGGGGGGTGGGGACATTTTATGCCCAGCATTAGCAGTTTGTGCCACACATCACACACTCTTCTAACCAACTGAAGACCAAGCCTTTTCTGACACTTTTTGTTCTAGGAAATTACTTTGAACCCCCAAACATTATATTTTTTTAAAGCAGACACTCTAGTGAATAAAATGGTTTGTGCTGCAATTTTTTATGTCACATTTTGCAAACGCAAATGTTTTGAAAAAAATACACTTTTTTACTTTTAATGCACAAAAACATAATATATTGGTCATATAAAATATAAAATATGATGGTATGCTGAGTAAATAGATACCAAACATAGATTTTTAATATCCATAGGCAACACTATAAAAGCCTTTACAAACTACCATTTTTAGATTTACAGAGGAGGTCCAGTGCTAGAATTACTGCCCTTGATCTGAACACTGACACTGTACTAATGGCACTGGAAGGGTGGCAGGGGGCAATCAAAGAGTTAAATGTGGCAATCAAGGGGTTAAAATGTCTTTATCTAACGTGTGTGGGTGCAGTGCGCTGCTTTTACTCACGTGTGATGTCTCTTTCTTCTCTCTCTGGAACAAAATGAACAGAGAGAGAAGAACCAGCTAGATCCTGTGCTTGTGTTTACAAATACAGGCCCAGCTCTGCATCTCCATTCGCTGTAGGAGATCGGCAGAGACCCCGCCAAAATCACTGGCTGAGACCTGCTGACATACACCTCCTACAACGAATGACAGCGGGGGTCAGCAGGGGGGTACGCACATGTGCACTCTAAATCCGGAAGAGCAAAGCAAGTACATTGCGGGCAGGCGGGTGGGAAGAGTTTAAAATAATACCTAAAGAATCTGCAGAAAGGTCATATTAAGGCACTTCCTGTTATAGGGCGACAATGATCAATTCCTGTCTTCCATTTGTGCACCTGTTATTGTAACCTTGTCACGAAGGTTTCCAATGAGGACTACAAACAGCAAATTTAAACAGGCGTTACACAGGCATGGTCGCTGGGGTACATGCATTTAGACAGAAAGTGCCCGCAGAGAGGCTGCAGGTGATCAGCTACACAAATAATAAAAGGGGAACACAAGTATTTTATTTTAAAAATAGAGTAGATGTTTATGGTACATGGTGCTTTATTAAACTAAACATCATTAAGTTAAGTTTTAAATATATTTTAAAATCCCTTGCAATGCACTTCTGGTTCCTTTTTTCCCATAAATTATTTTACTGGAAGTCCAGTTCCCAGGAAGTACAGTGGGTAATGCACTTACAGGAAGAATGACAAGGACAACCAGAAGTGGATATCTTGGGATTTAAAAAAAATTGTACATTGATGGAACATGGCCCTGAAATAAGAGAAATAATCACAGAGAAGCCCCCTCCTTGTAACTCTTTAGAAACATAACCCCGTGAAATGAAATATTTTGACACTTGTTACTTTAGTGGTGGACACTGCTCTGTCTATGTCACTGGTTAACCTATTTCTTCTCTCTGAAATTTATTGCAATTATCTAATCTTTTACTTGCCAAGGGAAAAGATAAACCATTACGCTATGCTAAAATTGCATTTTAAATTTTGATTTGTTTTTAATATATGTGGTGATATTGCAGTATAATTCATATTTCTCATCTTCTTCCCACAGTTCATAAATGTATAGTTGTAGCATGTAAATATGATCAATCATGTGAAGACTAGGTAAAGGCTATTAGTATGAATGTTATTTAATATATTATTGTATATTTATTGGTGAAGAAATCTATATTTTACGTGTAGAAATAATAAGACCACAACAGAAGAAGTAGAGTATTTTGCTATTTTCATAATAATTCAGTTTTTGTTTCATATGTAATTAGAATTATATTGATTCAAAAAAAATACTGTTTAACAAATCATATACTATAGCATCTCCATTCATTATTTAAACCTGGGTCTCCTAAACAAATGCCTTAAAGGACTCCAAAGGTCATGTTATCCAGGTTTCCAGGAACTAAAAGCTTACAGGAGCTGGAGATTTCTTAATCAACAGACTTTTTCACTTATGGGGGAGCTACAGTACAGTTATAGTGAAACTCCAGCTCCAAATGTCATATACTAATTTACAGTATTTATTACAGGTACTTATATAGTGCAATCAATTTAAATGTATATACATAAATTGTACATTCACATCAGTCCATAACCTTCAAGGAGTCTACAATCTAAGGTCTCTAACTTACATTCATACATACACATACGAGGGCCAATTTAGGCAGGATCCGATTAACCTACCAGCATGTCTTTGGAGTGTGGGAGGAAATCAGAGAACACAGAAGAAACCCACACAGGCACAGGAAGAATATGTAAATTCCAGGCAGGTGCTGCCATGGATGAGATTCGAACCGACGACCCTAGTACTGCCAGGAAAAAGTGCTAACCATTTACCCACTGTGCTGCCCAGGATACCTAGGACACACGTTTCTTTCATGTTCAGTTTCCTGAGCCTCTCCTTAAGCTAAATGGCATTTATCCTCATGGTTAAAGGGTCCTAACCTCTTCCTTCCAAATGCCTGCCATTCTACCTGTCCAGTTTATCAAAGTGAATGTTAAGCATATTTTCTCTTGGCTTAGTGAATTAGGTTGAGCTATGTTTTCTTTAACTTCAAATTGTGTGTAAGCAAAAATCCAGATTCATTTTTTGCACATGATTGGGTATTCAGAGTGAACATAACTTCGCCTTAATAAGCAAGCTATGTGAACATTCTCTAACTTTTTAGTAAAATAAACCCAGTGCGTCAGATTCCTATAAATCTGCAGCTATAAGAAGCAAAGTACAGGATACATAATTATATAGATGAGCATAAAAGGTGAGTATTTCCACTAAAAGAGATACACTGGGGGGAGGGGGGTTATTTGCTAAATCTGAAAAATGTTAAATCTGGTGCAACTCTGCATATAAACCAATCAATGTTATTGCTAAAGCTTAATTGAACAATCTGAAGTTAGAAGCTGATTGGCTACCATGCACAGCTGAACCAGATTTTGAGTGCACCAGTTTTAGTAAATCTCTCCCAAGGGGACTTTTCTGGTTTTTATATGACTACCCTAGTCATAGATATGCTCCGTGTTGAGCATACCTCTGCTGTGATTGCTACTCTGCTATGACCAGATTAGCCTTTCATTCTGGTGGTGCCCCACTGGGATCCTTGCAGTAACCCCTTCAGAGCCTGAGATGTGAATTTAAAGATCTTACACTGATTTTGGCTAGACTGCCTCTGCTTTGTGGATCAAGTTACACAGATACACCTACTAATTCATCATTATACCAGTAATTTTCCCTGAAGAAGGAACTCCATTTCAAAACATGTTGGGAATTATGGGAAGATTTTATTATCGCCAAGCAAGACATGTATCTATACTGTTGTATTTCTAAATACACTTGGGTATATGCTGGCTTAATTAATTGGTGTATCATATTGTATTTTACCTTTTGTTCCATTGACCATTTGGTCATTTTTTTAATTAATAATAAAGATTGATTACCGTATTTTTTGCTCCATAAGACGCACTTTTTTCCCCCCAAAAAGGGGGGAAAATGTCAGTGCGTCTTATGGAGCGGCTGGTCCGGTATTTCCACCGCTGCCACCGTGTCAGAATACAGGGCCAGCTGCTCAGCTCTTCTCTGCAGCAGGACCTTACCTGTTCCTCGGTCCATCGCTGTACAGTCTTCCCGCGCTGGCACCTTTAGTGTGGCCACTCGGCTGTGGCAGCTGGGTGCCCACTGCACATGCGCGAGAAGTGCTGCGCTTTGTGAATGGCCCAGCATCTTCTGGGACACATGACAGGTCCCAGAAGACACCGGGCCATTCACAAAGCGCAGCGCTTCTCGCGCATGCGCAGTGGGCACCCGGCTGTAAAGGGAGGACAACTCCGCGGAAGTGGGAGCGGGTATCTGTTAAATTCAGGTGCCCACTCCCCCTCCCTCCCCAAAGGTCCGCAGTCTCTTGGTCATCCCCTGTACTGTCTGCAGTCTCTGGTCATCTCCTGTACTGTCTGCAGTCTCTGGTCATCTCCTGTAATGTCTGCAGTCTCTTGGTCATCTCCTCTACTATGTCCGCAGTCTCTGGTCATCCCCTGTACTGTGTCCGCAGTCTCTGGTTATCTCCTGTACTATGTCCGCAGTCTCTGGTCATCCCCTGTACTATGTCTGCAGTCTCTGGTCATCTCCTGTACTATGTCCGCAGTCTCAGGTCATCTCCTGTACTATGTCTGCAGTCTCTGGTCATCTCCTGTACTATGTCTGCAGTCTCAGGTCATCTCCTGTACTATGTCTGCAGTCTCAGGTCATCTCCTGTACTGTGTCTGCAGTCTCTGGTCATTTTCTGTACTATGTCTGCAGTCCATTGGTTCAGAATATTTTTTTTCTGGTTTTTCACCTCTAAAACCTAGGCACGTCTTATGGTCAGGTGCGTCTTATGGAGCGAAAAATACGGTACTTGTTTTTTAATATATTTCATGTTTCATATCTTCTGCCTCTAAAGTCTCCTTGGGAATCCTTTGACCTTTGGGTTGCCTATATTTATGAGACAATCAAATTTAAAAAGAAAATGAAGTACATATACAGTATTCATTGCATGCAAAGTTGTGTTTATGTGAATATTTTCAGGTAGGGGGTCTATAGCTTTCAGCAGATTCTTAAAGGGGTCCATGACTCAAAAAAGGTTAAGAGCCACTGAATTAAGTTAAAATTGTCATGGTACAGGAATTTGTGCTTGAGAATGTTAATCTACAGATTCTGGGTGTCTGGGAAGAAAGTTATATATCTGCTACCATGCCACTCCTGCAATGTTGTGAGAAATGAATTTGCCTCAGGCAAATTTCCTAAGGATGGTATTACAATAAATTTTACTGTAGCCAAATAATAGAAGCACTATAGTTCACCAATGGCATTGCTTTATAAACAATGCAACTGTAACATACCTGACAGGGAACTGAGCAGACGAAGGCAGCCTCTCTAGTAGCTCCTGCCTAAGCACTCCTGAAAATGAGAAAAAGGGTGCAAAGGAACAAGAGGAACTTGATTGCTGCAAAATGTGCCAGCAGGAGTGCCAGGTAAGAAGTGAGCAGGAGAATCAGCAGAAGTTGAAGGGGAATCGTGGGTAGTTCAAAGGTTCAGGATGGCAGAGTTCACAGATAACACAGACATGTAGCAGGATTAAACATTCTGAATTTGAATGTAGGAAAAGCAAGCACTTGGCAATGGCGTGGAGAAGAGTCAGAAGCAGAAGCAAAGTCACAGACCAAGTAAGGTTTGCAACAAACAGGCAATGCAGTACCAAATCAGAAGCTTCATCAAGGTCAGGAACAAGCCACAGTCAAACACTTGTTGAGCAATAGTACAGAGAAGGATCCAAAATCAGGTTAGGAGGATGCTTGGTAGATTACAGGAAACATATGCATAACTCAAATCAGGATGCAAGGAACATGCTGAAGACCAGTCAACACTGATACTGAGTACAGAATCCCTTAAACAGGCCCCTTGGTGCCAATGTTGACACTGCATGCACTCACATCTGTGCACAGATCATGATGCATGTGCATACTGTAAACACATGCATTCCCCGAGCACACACTCATGATCGGTTATCACTCTACATGCAGAGCTGCAAGCGGATAAATGCGAATGCACAGATGTCTGAGTCAGCTTGCTAACAGGAATAAATGGTGCTGCTCACAGCCTCCCGAATACCATCTCATGGGCTCTCTCTGGTCCAGGTGCTAGTTCCTCAAAAAACATATCCTGCTTCATCCATCCACAGCAATGCAAAGCACTGGGCAGCACTCCGTGTGTATCAACTATGTCTCAAAGTGAAAGTAAACTCTTCAACTACAGTTCCTGCCCATTGAACATTCCCTTCTGATGTGTTTCCCCTTCATTGGGCCTAATTGTAGAGGTACTACAATGAGTAAGGTCAATCGGGGTGAAATGTGTCAGAAGGTCATGGCCAATGAGTGGGGACTGTAGCTGAAGCTGATAGCAGCTCTAGATATGTATTGTAATTTCTCTGTTACTTTACAAAATGATTCAAAATGAGCCACAAATTTGAGGATGTCTAGATCAACCAATTAGGTATCATACTGTGGAGATCTGATATCTACTTTAAATCCTTCCTATACAATTAAACAGATGTGACATAGTCAACATGTATTCACGACAAGACAACTGTTCAAAACATTAGCATAAATCACAGAGTTACAAAAGTGCAGAAAAACTAAAAATGCAATCATGGACATGAGAAGTTCTATTAAAGAAAAAATCCACATATTGCACATGATTGGATGTTTGACTTCACTCAACTGCACTTCACATCATTCCACAAATTGCTAAATCCAATACAATGAATTTTATTCAGATATATCAAATATGTTAAAATCAAATTAAAAGTTTCACCAATTATTTTCACCTTTAAAGTAAACTGTGGGCACTTTAAACATACATTTTATAGATATACAATTTCTATTCAGTATTGCCATTTTATTGTTTCCTTATTTAAAACATCTACAGGGATACTGAACCTCCTCTTCTCCTAGCAGCTGCCATGACTAAATGTTGAGGTCTTTAACCTCCCCTGTCTTACTGAGTATATTCGTCTAATGAGCTGTCTTCTACTTGCTCCAGAGTTCTCCAGGACAAATTTGACAATCCTGCAGTTCCAGAAAGAGCACCCAGGGAAATAAAAATAGCTTATAGTTTATTTTTAATCCGCATATTAGTATGGATGAGTATTGTTCACCATTTGCTTTTCTTGACCAGTTTGAGAAATAACTAATGGGAAGAGTAAAAAGGAAAATCTAAATTCTATAACTTTACATTTCATTATCAGTAACATCAATTAATAGCTTTTGTTGCTTAGGATAATTACTGTTCTTATAGTAATAGTATGGAAACAAGATTGTCTACAATGTGCACTGAATATAAGCATACTTCAGCTTAAGAAATTATATTTATTATTATTATTATTATACAGTATTTATAAAGCGCCAATAGTTCGCTCAGCGCTGTACATTACAAAGGGGGACAGAACATGTGACAGAACAATACCAATACAATGCAAAACATGAGGGGATTGATGGCCCTGCTCTTTCAAGCTTACAATCTAGGAGGGAGGGGATGGTGGCACAGGAGGAGATAGCTGTGGGGGATGGAGTGGTAGGAAGAGTGGAGGAGGTCGGCAAGTTAGCAGGGGGCGGGGTAGGCTTCCCTGAAGAGATGGGTTTTCAGGGTGCGCCTAAAGGAGAGGAGAGTAGGTGATAATCTGATGGGTTGGGGCAGGGAGTTCCAGAGGATGGGTGACACCCTGGAGAAGTCCTGGTGGCGGGCATGGGAGGAGGAGACCAGGGAACTAGAGAGAAGGAGGTCTTGTGAGGAGCGGAGTGTGCGTGCTGGGCGGTACTTGGATATTAGGTCAGTGATGTAGTTCGGGGCAGTATGGTGGACAGCTTTGTACGTCAGCGTTAGGATTTTGAATTTGATCCGTTGCGCAATCGGAAGCCAGTGGAGGGATTGGCAGAGGGGGGTGGCGGAAACGGAGCGGTTGGAAAGGTGAATGAGTCTGGCAGCCGTATTCAGGATGGACTGAAGCGGGGATAGCCAGCGGCGAGGCAGGCCAGTGAGGAGGGAGTTGCAGTAGTCGAATCGTGATATGATGAGGGAGTGGATGAGCTGTTTAGTGGTTTCTGGAGTTAGGAACGTGCGGATTTTGGCGATGTTGCGGAGGTGGAGTCTGCACGAGTTTGTTAAAGAGTGGACTTGGGGCTGGAAGGATAGGTTGGAGTCCAAAATGACACCAAGTACTCTGGCCTGCGGGGCGGGTTTGATGGTGGCGTTGTTGGACATGATGGAGAAGTCAATGGGGGGTGGTGTCCGGGCTGGAGGGAAGACAAGAAACTCGGTTTTGGAGAGGTTCAGTTTAAGGAAGTGGAGCGACATCCAGTCTGATATGTCGCTCAACAGGTGTGTGATTCGGGCGGAGACCGAGGGGGTGAGGTGGGGGGTTGAGAGATAGATTTGTGTGTCGTCGGCATAGAGGTGGTAGTTGAAGCCGTGAGAGTGTATGAGTTGGCCAAGGGAGGAGGTGTAGATGGAGAAGAGAAGGGGCCTGAGGACAGAGCCTTGAGGGACCCCAACAGAGAGGGGGAGTGAGAGGGAGGTGGTGGCATTATAGGTAACGCTGAAAGAGCGTTGTGACAGGTAGGATGAGAGCCAGGAGAGAGCAGAATCTCTGAGGCCGAGGGAGTGTAGTTTTTTGAGGAGGAGGGGGTGGTCGACTGTGTCAAAGGCCTCAGAGAGGTCAAGGAGTAGGAGCACTGAATAGTGGCCATTAGCTTTGGCGGTTAGCAGGTCGTTGGAGAGTTTGAGTAAGGCAGTTTCGGCGGAGTGTAGGGGACGGAAGCCGGACTGTAGGGGATCGAGGAGGTTGTTGTCGTTGAGGTGAGAGCATAGGCGGGCGTAGACTAGGCGCTCGAGGAGTTTAGATGTAAATGGGAGCAGGGAGATGGGTCTGAGGTTGTTCGGGTCATTGGGGTCCAGGGAGGGCTTTTTAAGTATGGGGGTGATGTGTGCATGTTTCAGAGGGGAAGGGAAAGTTCCGGAGGAGAGGGAGAGATTGAAGATGTGGGTGAGGGAGCGTAGGATGGAGGGGGAGGGAGGTTGTAGGAGTTGTGAGGGGATAGGGTCAAGGGGGCAGGTGGTGAGGCGGGCATCAGAGAGGATCTTGGAGACTTCTTCGATGGTAGTAAGGTCAAAGGTGCGGAGTGTTGGGGGAGCTTCAGTATGAGGAATGTAGGGTGGGGTGGGAGTGGAGGTCAGAGCAGTGGTGGGGCCGTGGGAGAGGGGTGTAGAGGGGGTAGCTGAGTGAGGGGGAAGGGGGTTGGAGGGAGTTTGAGCAGCGACGAAGTCCCTGTGGGTTATGTCGAGGGGGAGGGGGGATGAGGGGGTAGCTGTGTGAGAGGGGACGGGTTGAGAAGGCGTGTGAGTTGCGGCAATGTCCTTGCGAATTGTGTCAATCTTGTTTTTGAAGTGATTGGCAATCTCAAGGGCAGTGAGTGAGGTGCAGGGTGGAGGTGGGGGTGGCGAGAGTAGAGAGTTGAAGGTGGAGAAGAGTCGGCGAGGATTGGAGGAGAGGGCCTTGATGAGGGTCAGGAAGTAGGCTTGTTTGGCAGTATGGAGGGAGGAGGTGTAGGTGTGGAAGGCAGATTTGTATCGGGTGAAGGCTTGTTGGGATTTGGTTTTGCGCCATAGTCGCTCCAGGGCACGACTGTGTCGTTTGAGGGTTTTGGTGTGATCAGTCTGCCAGGGCTGGAGCGGTCGGGGTCTGATGTTGCGGGTGGTTAAAGGCGCTAGTGAGTCAAGGGCTGTTGACAGCGCATTGTTGTAGGCGGTCATAGCCAAGTCGGGGCAGGACAGGGGGAGGATGCGGTCATGGAGTTGATCAACTGCGGAGTGGAGGGAGGCAGGGTTAAGGTTGCGGAGGTTACGGCTGGTAGTAGTGTGACATTTGGAGGGGTAGGCGTTGGAGGATGAGGAGATAGAGAAGGTAATCAGGTTGTGGTCAGAGAGAGGGAAGGGGGTGTTAGTGAGGTTGTGGGGAGCGCAGCGGTTGGAGAAGACAAGATCAAGGATATTACCATCGGAGTGGGTGGTGGATTGTATGCACTGTGCAAGTGCAAAGGAGGAGGTTAAGTGGAGGAGACGGGCTGTGTCTGGGTTGTCGAGGTTGACAGGGATGTTGAAATCCCCAAGGATGATAGTGGGTAGCTCAGAGGAGAGGAAGAAGGGTAGCCAGGAGGAGAAGTCTTCCAGGAAGCGGGGTATGGATCCAGGAGGCCGGTATATCACAGCAATCTTCAGGGGGGTTGGGGAGAATAGTCGGACGCAGTGGGCCTCGAAGGAGGAGAAGGATAGGGAGGGGGGGTTTGGGAGGACTCGGAAGGTGCTCAGCGGTGACAGGAGCAGGCCAACCCCACCACCTTTACGACCGTTGGGCCTGGGTGAGTGGGTCCAGGTGAGACCTCCGTAGGAGAGTGCAGCAGGGGAGGTAGAGTCAGTGGGTTGGATCCAGGTTTCCGTAATCGCCAGGAGGTTGAGGGAGCGGGAAACAAAGAGGTCGTGGATGGCGGTAAGCTTGTTGCACACCGATCGGGCGTTCAGGAGTATTTAACTTTGAGGCATGTATATAGTAGATCAAGTTCATTAACAACATTTTATAGAATTACATTGTCTGAATGGATTGAAATTTTTTTAACAAAAAAAAAGAAAGAAAAGAAGATGGATAAGCATGGACCAGCAATTAAATATTAAGTAATAGATTATAGTACTCCTGACATCCATTCTGTATTTTACTTTCAAGGTAAGCATTTTTACTTAGGAATGTTAAAACAAAAAACTAATGTTTTGCTGTGTATGTCTAAGTTTTTTTTTTCTTTTCTATCTCTATTAAGAATTTGTTAATTGCTCATCAGGGGAGATGAAAATAACACAGTAGATTGTCCCATTTACTCTTCCCTTAATATATTTTTGTCATGTTTTTACAAAGATTTATAGCATAGTTCTTGATTAAAGCCCGGGGGTTGCAAGAATACAAGGGTACCAGCATTGCCAATAGAAATGTAGCATTGCATTATGTTAATTGGAATTAAATGCATTAGAAATGCAAGGGGTTTATAAATTACATATCCAATTTAATTATTCCTGAGAACCCAGCATTATTAATGCGCAAATAAGGTTTTTCTTTTGGGAAAACATGTGACAGTTATAAATGTATAATACCTTATTTGTCTGTTTAAACGGTTTCAATGTGATTAAATATAATATGTTCCAAATAATTTTATTTTATTTACTTGCCAAATATTGTTCGACTGGGTGTGGCATGAGTAATATTAAAAATTGTATATGCTGTACACTGTCATCTGTGATGCTTATTATTTATAGGTCTGTTTTATTTCTAATATATGGGTAGAAGATCATATTTATTTGTGATTACATTCATGCATTTTATATTCAGTCATTTCATCTGGCTATATGTTCATCAGACAGAAATTATCATAATTGTTCTGAAAAATAATTCATGCATAGTTGGTAACTTGTATGTATGTATGTGTTTATCATCTAAGGATTGTTGTCAAATTGAAGCAAATCTCCTGATTGCCTTGCCTGATGTTTTGCTTTCAAAGTGACCATTTTTCTCACATTGGCTTAAAAAAAAAACACTCTATGATTGGTCTGGTAGAGTTTGTCAAATTACATTCACAGATCATGTGACTGGCATTCCAAGTGATTAGGAATTCTGTCTGGGGCATCCATGTTGGAATTAGCCTCCACTGAATCCAATTAGTCTAAAATTATGAAAACGAAGAGGGGAGAAGACACAGTGCAAAAAAAACATGGTGTAGTATTATCAAATAGAAACACTTTATAAAAAACAAAATTCTACTCACAAAGTAAGTGACATGTTACAATCAAGAGCTGCCCAAGATGGAAAAGGAATGGTCACAGTATAGTTTGCAAGCCCTGCCAGGATCATGATTAAAGGCAAGTGAAGTGTTATCCCAAAGGTATATCCCACTAGGCTCCACAATGAAAGGAATTCACTGATGCCATTCTTGTCCAAGGTCCGACCCCTTGTGTGACATCACCACCTGAAGCATAAGCAGTATGCATTTCAAGGAACTTTCTCTTCATCATTATATAGCTAAGCGATGATGAATTTAAAGGAGCCATCAAGGGAGTAAAACTGGCAGTTAAATGGCTATAGAGACCAAAAATGCATTATTTTAAAGGACAATAAATAGTAATGCTTACCTTGTGCGACTCAGCTAAAAGGCTCAATAATGAAAATGAAGAAAAAAAACTACACACTAAAAAAAGAAGAAATATGTGTGTGTTTCTACAGTGTAGATATAGTAAAAGTATTGGGATGCCTGCCTTTACGCACTCATGAACTTTAATGGCATCCCAGTCTTAGTCTGTAGGGTTCAATATTGAGTTGGCCCACCCTTTGCAGCAATAACAGCTTCAACTCTTCTGGGAAGGCTCTCCACAAGGTTTAGAAGTATGTTTATCAAAATGTTTGACCATTCTTCCAGAAGCGCATTTGTGAGGTCAGGCACTGATGTCGGATGAGAAGGCCTAGCTTGCAGTCTCCGCTCTAATTCATCCCAAAGGTGTTCTATGTGTTGAGGTCAGTACTCTGTGCAGGCCAGTCAAGTTCCTCCACCTCAAACTCGCTCATCCATGTCTTTATGGATCTTGATTTGCACACTGGTGCTCAGTCATGTTGGAACAGGAAAGGGCCATCCCCAAACTGTTCCAACAAAGTTGGGAGCATGAAATTGTCCAAAATGACTTGGTATGCTGATGCCTTAAGTGTTCCCTTCACTGGAACTAAGGGGCAAAGCTCAACCCTTGAAAAACAGCCCCACACCATAATCCTCCCCTTCACCAAACTTTACACTTGGCAGAATGCAGTCCGGCAAGTATCATTCTCCTGGCAACTGCCAAACCCAGACACGTCTTTTGGATTGCCAGAAATAGAAGCATGATTTGTCACTCCAGAGAACACGTCTCCACTGCTCTAGAATCCAGTATTGGCGTACTTTACACCACTGCATTCGGTGCTTCGCATTGCACTTGGATGAAACCCATTCCATGAAGCTCTCTATGCACTGTTCTAATGCTAATCTGAAGGCCACATGACATTTGGAAGTATTTAGCTATTGACTCTGCAGACAGTTGGTGACTTCTGTGCACTGTGTGCTTTAGCATGTGCTGACCCCGCTCTGTCATTTTACGTGGCCTACCACTTTGTGGCTGAGTTGCTGTTGTTCCCAGTTTCTTTCACTTTGTTATAATACCACTAACAGTTGAGCATGGAATACTTAGTAGCAATGAAATGTCATGGATGGACTTATTGCACAGGTGGCAACCTATCACGGTACCACGCTAAAATTCACTGAACTCGGAGAGTGACCCATTCTTTCACAAATGTTTGTAGAAGCAGTTTACATGCCTAGGTGCTTGATTTTATACACCTGTGGCCAAGGAGGTGATTGGAACACATGAATCCCATGATTTGGAGGGGTGTTCCAATACTTTTGGCAATATAGTGTGTGTGTGTGATATATATATATATATATATATATATATATATATAATATGGGAAAACGTAGAAGAATTAAAGTACTGTAATTCCACAAAGATCAATGCATGATTATCATAACAAGAATGTTATGAAGCTAAAGAATATAATCATAGCAATAAATATACATTCTCAAAATGTAATTCTATGAAAAAATGTGTATAGAAAATGATAACTAATAGTAGATGAAATATGTGAGTTAAAGTAAAATAGAAATTAAAAAAAAAATGTAGACACAAAAAATGAATAAAATAAAAACAATAAAAAACCAATTAGATCAATAGAGAGTGACAAATTATATAGATGAATCCTAAAGATCACTTACGTGAATGTGGACTTGCGTCCACTAATCCATGCCAAAGCACTCCCATACACAGATGTACACATGGTTGTCAGAATAGACCTCATCTGAGGTAGACATCCATGGGTGCACATGTGTATGTGAATAAAAAACAAGGCGACTTCGACATCCACACAAAGATGTGTATGCCAACAAAAATAGATCACCATTTGGGCAGACTGTCTGTGAGACCTACCACAAAGATAAGCTTCATGGAAAAAAAGTATATAGAAAATGTGGGGAAGGCTATTTATTCTTATTTCCTGTTTTCAGTTTTCATTTGTATGTTGTTTTTGGTCCCTGTTTGGATCTAATTGATAGGGAGTAGTCTTCCCCACATTTTCTATATTAATTTTTTTTTGCATTAAGCTCTCCTTTGTGGTTCTGCAGAAATGTATAATGAATTTATAATGATTTATAAAACTATTATAAAGATTATAAAGAATATCTGAGAACTTTACCTGACTTTCTTTAGAAACCAAGTATTAAAAGAATATACTGTATAGTAATGCCATAAAAAACACAGAATGAGCATTGTATTAGAAAAAATGTAAACTATGATGAAAAGTCAGGTCCCAAAAAGTTTAGTGTAAAACCATTTGGAGCTGAAAAGTGTACCTAGCTATATCAATGTTTGAAACCTAATAAATAACAATACAAATGTGCACACTACAACACCATTAACTACTTAAAGGCAAAAAAAGGTTAAAAACACAATTCAGCTTTTTTAGCCTCGGTTCACACCGGATCCAACTTTCAAATCGTATAACTTCACTTGAAAGTGAGACTTTAGGTGCGATTTGGCAGACATCTGTGTGACTTCATGCACAGGTGTCTATGCAAGTCGCACCTGAAATCACAAAAAGTGCAGGACTACTTTCAAAATTGGTGCGACTCTGACTTTGTTCGAGTCACACCAATTTGAATTGTTCCATTACAGACAAGAAGGTGAGACTTGTCATACAATTTGAAACTGTCAAGTCACATGACAAGTCCAGCTGGGGTGAACCCAGGCTAAATGTATGTTATTTAACATTAATTCTGTAAACTATACATACATGCCCATAGATTTGTAGCACCAGATTGTAGTTTTCAACAAGAAATTGCAAGAGAGTGTAGGTGAGCCTAAATTGTGGAGGCAAAAAAAATGTAAAAGTCTATCCACCGGGAACAGACCCTCTCTGCTCCTGCCCCCCCCCCCCCCCCCCACACACACACACACAAAAACATATCTTCACCCAAAACAAGCCAAAAATTATGTGCAAGCAATACACCCATTTGTGAAATATAACAAAGTTTCATAAGAAACAGAGTTTAGCCTTAAGGAGACTTGCAATGGTCAAACTATTTGTATACAGTTAAACTTAAACACAATCCACAATAGGATAATTATATTCAAAAAGTGCATAATGTTCAGATGATAAAGTCTGGAGAAAAGGGAACTAAATGACAGAAAAAGTACTAGAGCTATATACAACTAACATTTAATGGCCAAGTCTACCTTTTGCAAAACAATAATAAATGCACCCATGATGATTAACCACTTACCAACCGCCCTATAGCAGAAAGAAGCACTGCTGCAGGGAGGCACGAGTGCACAAAATCATGATTATATACGTGATTTCGCATTTACGGTTAGGGGGCGTGCTTGAGCACCCGGTGATTACTGATGATCACCAATGGGGAGGAGGGCTGCTTTGTTTGCTCGCTGTCAGCTCGGGCACACTGCTCTGGATGGCTGTGCACAACCATCCAGAGCAGTGTGCTTACAGTGAAGCACCAACACACCACCCTCTAGTAAAACACTCCCAGCATACTCCCAGCATGCTTACATAGTAAAATACACACAGGCCAAATAGTAAAACAGCACACAGTTAACCCTTTTATCACTCCTCATGTTAACCCCTTCCTGCCCAGTGCCATTAGTACAGTGTCAGTGCTTTTTTTTTTAGCACTGATCACTGTATTGGTGTCACTGGGGATATCACTGACACCAAGTCAGTTCCTCCCAGTGTCAGAATGTCCGCCGCAGTCCTACTATAAGTTGCTGATCACCGTCATTATTCGTAAAAAAAAAAATTCCAGTATCTAATTTATACTGCCATTTGTAAACGCTATAACTTTCACGTAAACCAATTAATTTACACATATTGAGATTTTTGTTTTCAGCAAAAACATGTTGCAGAATACATTTTGGCCTAAATTTATGATGAAATTTGATTTTTAAATTTTCTTTACTGGACATGTTTAACCGCTTCTGCGCCACTCTATAGTAGAAATACTGCAGTATGCAGCAGAGTGCAACTGGTGAACTGGCGAGCACCAGTGGCCTAGTACATCCTGGTCTTTTACATACCAGCAAGGCAGTATGACTTGGTGATGTGGTGAATCCCATAAGTGCAGTACAAACTGGTGCGGTAGCTAGCACAAGTAAGTGTCCCACAATCACCAAGAGTTCAAACATAGGCCCATAGAGCCCATAGTGTCCTTCTGGATGTGATTGCAAATCCTGATTGGTAGCCCACAAATTCTGCAGCACCCGTACTTCCCCCATTCACTGCCCAAACCAGAATTCAGGTGGAAACAGCAAATTTAAATAATCCCCTTGATTTTTTGGAGCTGTTTTTCACAGAACATCTGTATGCATTGATTATGGATGAAAGCAATTTATATGCACAACAGTTTATCGCCGCCAACCCAAATTCAAACCTTGCCAGACCATTCGCATAGAAACTCATTACAGTTTCTGAATTTAAAGTTTTTTTGGGCCCTACCCTCAACATGGGAATTATTTTAAAAAATGGATTGCGGTTGTATTGGTCCACAGACCCGATTCTTCATATGCCTGTGTTCTCTGCTGCCATGGCCAGACATAGCTATGAGAGCATAATGTGTTTTATGCATTTCAATGACAACAGACTCTGTCATCCTCGAGGTGACCCTGAATTTGACCGGCTCCACAACATTTGGTGCCTCGTAAGTCACCTTAACCAAAAATTTGCAGCTGTCTATACTCCCCAGCAAAAAATCTGCGTTGATGAGTCCCTCATTAATTTTTCTGGCTGCCTTGCATTCAAACAATTTCTCCCCAGCAATCATGCCAGATATGGGGTCAAGATGCATAATACCTATGAGAGGGCAACAGGCTATACATATAGGTTGTGGATTTACGTGGCATCCCCCGGATGCCCAGACTACATGGGGAGCAGTGGCAAGATAGTTTGGGACTTGGTGTCATCCTTTTTTCATATGGAGTACCACTTATACGTGGACAATTTTTATTCAAGCGTGCCACTATTTAGACATTTGTACAGTCTTGGAATTGGTGCATGTGGCACCATGCTACCTAATCACCAGGGTTTCCCCCTATGGCTTGTAAATACTCATCTTAAAAAGGGGGAAAAAGCCTGCTTGAGAAATGAGGATGTCATTCAGCTGCAGCACTGACTTTTTTATTCTGACAGCAACAGGGTCTTGCTCTCCAAATATATATAAGTAGGTGTGTGCAGTGCTGTTGGATGAGATTTTTCATCCGTAGCTAAAAAAAAAGAGCATATATGCTGAAGCATGGGGGCCTGGGGTGGCCAGTGGATGGATGGCCCCTATGATTCGGCATATATATTTTATAATAATTTTTGGCACATTTCATGTGTGCCCACCATTAGAAGTGGGTGGATGCAGGGTGGTATATTATAATAGTTGGCATACCACACACTTTTTCTGGCAGAGATTTCTTCTCTTTTTTTCATTGAGCCCACAGGCTGCATAAAAAAAAGAACATAGCATATATTCCCAACAAGGACCAGCGACGTACTGGTACATCGCTGGACTTTGAGTGGTTACTTTGAGTGATTATACCAGGATGATGCCTGCAGCTGCAGACATCATCCTGGTATAATTTTTTTCAGCCAGCAATAAGCTTTCATGTAAAACCAATCCTAGTGGCTAATTAGCTGCAGGATTGCTTTTACAACCTGCGGGAGAAGATAACCCCCCTCCCCCACTGCCTACCACAGCCTTTTCGGGCAGTCCCGTGCCATTGGGGGAACCTGATAATGCAGCCGGTGTTTCTGCCAGCTGAACATAGAGCTGATTGGAGACCGGAATGGTGCCAATCATCTCTATAGTCTATATAGAAATCTGAAGCTACGAGCCTTTCATCACTTCAGTTTTGCAGGATATAAACAGCGCCATTTGTAAATTGGGAATGCATCTGATCACACCAATCTTGGTGAGATTAGATAATGTAAGGGCAGAGGAGATATCTAGATTCTGATAGACCCCCGATTTCACATAAAAGAATATATGACAATTCCCATTGAAGTTATAGGGGATATTTGCATTCCCTGTGATAGCATTAAAAGTTAAAAAAACAAAAATGAAAGGGACAATGTAAAAATAATTTTAAAAAGTCAAAATAACTTAAAAAGTAGCCTCACCTCCCCCCCCTCCTCCCGAAGCTTGCACACCTGCGTGGGTGAGCATTGACCCTGTGCCAGTATGGAAACAGCGGTTGCACCATGCATGTATCACAGTGAATGTCAGATCAAGGGCAGTAATTCTGGCACTAGACCTCCTCTGTAAATCTAAAATGGTAGCTTGTAAAGGGTTTTAAAGTGTTGCCTATGGATATTAAAAATGTATGCAGTTTGTCACCATTGCATGGGGCATGCGCAGTTTTAAAGCATGTCATATTTGGTATCTATTTACTCAGCTTACCATCATCTTTTATATTTAACCAAATAATTGGCCAATATATTGTGTTTTTGTGCATTAAAAGTAAAAAAAAGTGTATTTTTTAAAAAAACAAATTGCATTTGAAAACTCTGATGAGTACTATATGACTTAAAAAATTGCAGCACCCACCATTTTATTCACTAGTGTGTCTGCTTTAAGAAAATTTATAATGTTTGGGGGTTCAAAGCAATTTCCTAGCAAAAAATGCTGAATTATTTCATGTGAACAAAAAGTGTCAGAAAAGGCTTGGTCTTCAGGTGGTTAGAACCCATTAGACCCCAGATGTCTCCTCTGCCCTTAAAAGCATCTGATCACACCAAAATCAAAGTGATCAGATGCTTTCCCATTTTAAAAATGGTGCTGTTTACATCCAGCAAAACCTCATCGCTTCCAGTTTTCTATACCATAGAGGTGATCAGAGCCATTCTGGTCTCTGATTACCTCTATGGTCAGCGGGCGGAAGCATTGGCTGGTTGCTCAGGTCTCCTGGTGGGATGGGAGAGCCTGAGAGAGTCGCAGAATGTGGGGGGGGGGGACGCGGTCCTTCCCTCTGCTTGTAAAAGCAAATCAGCAGCTAATTACCTGCTAGGATTGCTCTTATAAGAAAGTCAACCATAGGCTCTAAAAAACATTACCGGAATGATGCCTGCAGCCGTGGGTATGTCGCTGGTCATCAAGTGGTTATATATTATATATAGGCATATACAGTACATAGTTAAGTTGCTTAGCCTGGTTTCCACATTCTATGCATGAAAACAAAGGGACTGGGGTGCAGAAAAATGGCAGCAGGTGCTCTGGACAGGTAAGGCAAAATTTTAAATATTTGGCTGTAGCAGGTAGCAGTTATTTTGCTGAAGGGCTGGAGAACAGTACAACACTGAATGTCTGCAGACAACAGTGAAGCATGGTGAAGGTTTCTTCCAGGTTTGAGGCTGCATTTCTACAAATGGAGTTATAGATTTGGTAATCAATAGAGTCCTCACTGCTGAGAAAAACAGGTAGATGTTTATCCATCATGCTGTTCCATCAGGGAGGTGTTTGATTGGCCCCAAATGTACTCTGCAGTAGGACAACAACCCCAAACATGCAGGGAATGTCATTAAGAACTATCTTCAGTGTAAGAGAAAATAACAGAAAGCTTTCTAGTGCCACATCCTAAAAAATGTAAGGAAGATATTGCCAGACAAAAATTGTACGGCCAAGCAACAGCAGGAAATAGTATCTTGCACGCAGATAGTTTCCATCCAAGGCCACTTAAACGCAGTATACCTTATAGTCAAAACCTGAGATGCTGACGTATCAGTTCAAATGATCAGGATTGAAAGGCAGAAGCACTACGAGACAGGCTGATACAACAGGGTTACTCACGCACTACACTTCGAAAGACATATAATAAGGTGTATCGATCTTCCAGGGAGGAAATTTTGTTTCATAAAAAGACAAATCCCAATTCGAGCACAGTCAGACTAATCACCCCATTCACTAGACAGCATGGGTTAATACAACAGATTCTCCAACAGCACTGGTACCTATTGACTAATGACACCATCCTAAGAAATATGTTAAGGATTATCCAGAAATTACCTACAAGAGAGCTCAGTCCATTAGGGATAGAATTACTAGGACCACAAAAGGATCATCAGGTATGTGGTATTTGCAATTTCTGTAATTGGATTTATGAAAATCAGTCATTGTACTTGCCTAATGGCCAACATCACTCTATTAGACATTATGTGGATTGTCAAATTATTGGTATTGTTTACATCATGTTCTGTCAATGAGGAGCATTCTATGTGGGCAAGACCAAACGCTAATTTTGGCAAAGAATCAAAAATCATATTTACTACATCAATAATAATTTATTATCTACCCCAATAAGGAGACATGTGGGACTATGCCATAAACATAATGCTGAGGTAGTGAAGTTTGCTGCACTGGAATGCATATAAGAAAACCCAAGAGGAGGTAACTTTAATTAATATATCTTGCAGCGAGACGCACGCTGCATATATCGTCTAAAGGTTACCACACTCCCTGGTTTAGATAAAACTTTGAGTTATAAACCCTTTTTATACTCTATTCAATATTGTGGGCTTGTTATAACATTCACTCTATTTTCATCCGCTCTTTGATATGCTATGAGATGTGTCCAATATCAATCTGTGTCTAATTGTATCTGTATTTTTGCTATGGATTTGGATTGTTTTGTGTGTTTTACGCATCTTGTTGTAATTATCAACCTGATATGTACTATGTATTATACAATTTTTTTTGTGTCGTCCTGGGCTTTCAGTCTTTTGTAGGTGGTGGTGGCCACGGGTGTTGGTCTTGGGAAAGGCATATATGTCCACCCACTGTCCTGGTTAGGGATTGTGACAATTGGGGAGCCTGCCGGTTCCTCTGGGGGCTGGCCACCATGTCCCCTGTCAGTGTGCCTGCGCCATTGGCTCTTCAGCGCATGCGCATTGCCATGTTGGCGTGATTTAGGGCACGCACATGCCACGCTGTCATGGCAGTGATGCACATGTGGCTGGCTACGACTAGCGCAGCAGGAGTACTACGCTTGCTTGGCTTGGAGACAGACTTATGTATGGGCTGCTATAATTCCCTTTGCCCCATTGTAGATTTATGTACATGGGTTTGGTGGTCTCACTGGTCTAATGCGCTATTCATGGTCTTGGCACCTTGTATAAGGATTTGGTGCAAGCATATCACATCGTTTCTTCATCTGGATCACTGCTCAAGGTATAGTACTATATACAGTAGCATATACAGTGGGTTATCTTCTTTATGGGTCATTTGTACATTTCCTGAGTGTTTTACTTTGTTTTATGGCAATATAGGTGATACCCTTTATATACACCACTATAGATGCTGGGCTCCTGTTTGATCATGACCTTGGCTCTGTGACCCGGAAGTCTATACACTGAAGCTTTTATCGCTCTTCCATTAGACTTATTTCCCATATTAGCCACACTAGTAAGTTTGAGGTCTTTTTTGATATAACAATATGTGACTTCTATTTGGTTACAGCCCATTTTACATATGGTCATTTCGTTAAGCTTGTCATCGCCTTTTGTGATCCTTATCCCACATTGCCTCCAGCCTTCACGCACTGAATCTTTTTTGTTTTTGCCATGTGTGGGCACAACTTGTGATTATTGTATGAGCCCAGATATTTGGTTTAAGCATCTGCCAGTCAGTATATTTTGGTTTATACAACTATATTATTTGCTGGTGGCATTATGTATCTCTTTTTAAAGGATCTGGTTTTGTACTGCTTTGTTTCCTGGTCTGTTACCTGTGTTCCACACTCGAGTCGTCTATGTCCGCCCCCTAAACTATATACCGTTGGCTGCCGTGCTCCTATGTAAGCCCAACGATTGTCTTCTGTTTAATATATGTCTTTTTATTTTATTGTACATAATTGATGGTGTATATTTACATTTTTTGTTGCCTTTATATTTTACAAGCAGCAGTACTGCTTTCCCTTATATAGAAGTTATGGTCCTGAAGAAGCCAGATGTATAGGAGAAACGCGTTGACCCGTTTTCTAATTTTCTACTTTGTTCTTGGAACCAACAATTATGCTATAGGTGATATGTGTCATATATCAAGGGATAGGCAATTTACTAATTGTCTATTCCCCCCTTTATGTGTCTGGGGGTTATGTATCTATTGTTTGTTTCAAACATATTTTCTGTGACTATTTTATGTGAATAAACTGTGATAATTTTACATGATAGTGTGGTCTTTTACTGTGCCTTAAAAATCCACTTAGCTTGGCCATACAATTATTGTCCGGCAATATTTTCCTATCTTTAGTGTAAAGAAGAACATGTAGCCCTGGAAATGATGGTTTGGCCCCCACAAAACCCTGATCTCAACATCATCAAGTCTGTCAGAAATTACATGAAGAGAAAGAAGGATTTGAGGCAGCCTCCATCCACAGAAGAACTGTGGTTAGTTCTCCAAGATGTTTGGAACAACCTACCTGCTAAGTTCCTTCAAAAACTGTGTGCATGTATACCAAGACGATTTGAAGCTGTTTTGAAAGCAAAGGGTGGTCACACAAATATTGATTTTATTTGGATTTCTACCCTATCCATTTACTTTGTTAATTGATAAAAATAAACTATTAACACTTCTGTTTCTGAAATAATTTTTAATTTACAGCATTTTCCACACCTGCCTGAAAACTTTTGCACAGTACTGTATTTATCATTTGATTTTCTGGTTTTTTTTAAATAATATGTTGAGAAAAGATAAAAGAAATAAAATAAATTGGGACCATGGACATCTCAGATAATACTGTTTCTTGTTCAGGTTTACTACATAAATCCCCTGCCATGCTGGTGAGAGAAAAAAAAATTCTCATTGTTATTTAAATAACACGGCCAATACATGTCCTTCATTTCCTGAACAAGGGCATTGTCTACAATGACAACTTTACTTTAATGTTTGACAGTTTGGAAGTAAGCAACATTATGAGCTTTTCAGATATGGTGTTACAGTCGCTTGATTTCTAGCCTCCATTTGACAAGAATTCCCATGGACCTTGTATAGCTTATAAAATAATGTGGGAATAAGTGATACATTTGCCCGTGCAAAAATAGTGTATTCACTCACTTAGATAATAGAAAGTAAATTTATGGCATGACCAGATGTAAAGAAATATAAAATTCAAGGACATGCAATGACATACCATGTGTAAAATGGTCCAGTAATCATCCCTTTATAATATACAATGTACAAACATGTGTAAGATAGATATTATGTATCAAACAAGAGGATTTATTTGCAACCATGATAAACAATATTTTAAAATTGCAAGAAAATACTGAATTTCATTTTCATTTATGTTTGAAAAAAAAAACTATGCTTACATAGGAAAGGCTGGGTCAGATTTTAGTTGCTGGATCCTGCAGGTGCTGAACATTTGGCACCTTATGTACACCACTATACTGGGAGCACTTCTTTGACATACACACACACAAAACTATTTCTTTGTTTTGCTGGTTTTGAGCTGGCTTGTGATACTGTTCAAATAACCTTATATGAGATGACTCTGTATCCTAATATATGAAAAACGTATAGGGAAACTGCCTCAGCCCACTCTGCTGTATGGCACTTTGTAAGCGTGGCGCTACTAAAAGGTAGACACATTGAATTACACTATTGGGTTGATTTACTAAAAATGATGAGTGCAAAATCTGGTGCAGCTGTGCATGGTAGCCAATCAGCTTCTAAGTTCAGCTTGTTCAATTAAGCTTTGACAAAAAAAAAACCTGGAAGTTGATTGGTTTCTATGAGTGCTGCACCAGATTTGCACTCACCAGTTTTAATAAATCAACCCCTATGTAACAATAATATATGATAATGAAAAAAAAAAAAACAGAATGAGGTTATGATGCAGCTAATTAACACATTGGATTTGTTGTTACACGAGTCACTTTTCACTACCGACTGTTTCTCTTCAACTTGCACAGCAAAGTCAATTAGGTCAAAGAAGGTATCTCTTGATGCAAAAGAATGAAAATTGTATGTAACAAATTTAATTAAATCATTCCCAGTCTGGTGAGGATCCTATCCAGTCATATTCAATATGGTGCAGGGTTTGGGATTAAAAATGCAAAGGGTCCACAGGAGTAAGGGAGTTACTAATAAACTGTAATATTAAAATCATATAATAACAAAACATCCAGGAAAAGAATTGTTGGAAGGACAAGAGAGTGACCTGGAGGCCATCAATGTCTCTGAATGTGGGCGTTTACTAAGACTATAGGTGTATACATTAGGATAACTGCTTGACTACCAAGCTTAATGAAAAGAGACAAAGCAGTTTACACTTAACTCAGTGACCATTCAATCTTCAAAGCGAAATCTTCAATGAATCAATTTTACAGCCTTTTCTGAATAATTGGATAAGATTCACAATGAAATCTGGTAGTTGGGTTTTAAGAGGTTTATTTTTAGACTGAATGTTGTCTACACTATATCGCCAAAAGTACTGGGAAACCTGCCTTTACACGCACATGAACTCTAATGGCATCCCAATCTTAGTGCATTGGGTTCAATATTGAGTTGACCCACCCTTTGCAGCTATAACAGCTTCAACTCTTCTTGGAAGTCTGTCCACAAGGTTTAGAAGTGTGTCTATGGGAATGTTTCACCATTCTTCCAGAAGTGCATTTTTGAGGTCAGGCACTTGCTTACAGTCTCCGCTCTAATTCATCCCAAAGGTGTTCTATTGCGTTTAGGTCAGGACTTTGTGCCGGCCAGTCAAGTTCCTCCACCCCAAACTCACTCATCCATGTCTTTATGGACTTTGCTTGTGCACTGCTGTGCAGTCATGTTGAGACAAGGTTGGGAGCATGAAATTGTCCAATATGTCTTGGTATACTGACGCCTTAAGAGTTCCCTTCCCTTCAAGCCCAACCCCTTAAAAACAACCCCACACCATAACCCCCCCTCCACCAAGCTTTACACTAGGCACAATGCAGTCAGGAAAGTAAAGTTCTCCTGGCAGCCACCAAACCTAGACACGTCCATTGGTTTGCCAGACAGAGAAGGGTGATTTGTCACTCTAGAGAACATGTCTCCACTGCTCTAGAGTGCAGTGGTGGCGTGCTTTACATCACTGCATCTGCCGCTTTGCATTGCACTTGGTGATGTAAGGCTTGGATGCAGCTGCTTGGCCATGGAAACTAATTCCATGAAGCTCTCTAAGCACTGTTGTTATGCCGAAGGCCACACGAAGTTTGGAGGTCTTTAGGTATTGACTCTGCAGACAGTTGGTGACTTCTGTGCACTGTGTGCTTCAGCATGCGCTGACCCCGCTCTGTCATTTTACGTGGCCTACCACTTCGTGCCTGAGTTGCTGTTGTTCCCAGTTGCTTCCACTTTGTTATAATATTTAGTAACAAGGAGTTTTCAAGGATGGACTTATTGCACAGATGGCAACCTATCAAGGTACCACGCTTGAATTCACTGAGCTCCTGAGAGCGACCCATTCTTTCACAAATGTTTGTAGAAGGAGTCTGCATGCCTAGGTGCTTGATTTTATACACCTGTGGAGGTGATTGGAACACCTGAATTCAATTATTTGGAGGGGTGTTCCAATACTTTTGGCAATATAGTGTATTTTGGACATTGATGTTTTATTTTAAAAAGTCAAAATTAAAGTGAGGCTGTAGGAACAGAAATATTATTGCCAACTTGTTTTAAAAGGTACCAAGACTATTGGTTTTATTACATAGAGTCACTGACCTGGAACAAGTTTGTAGTTGGTGAAGCGTACTTCTTACAGGTCAGTGTGTGAACCCCAGCAAAGAGTGACAGATGTGGAGACTGCATCTTTCTAAAAGGACAACAAAAGTGGCTTTCATAGTGCTACCTTCATGTTCTTTTTTTACATTAAAGTCTACATATTTCAATTGCTTCCTATTTCTAAATGGGCTAGCAGATTGTCAGTTAAAGCAGTGATGTATAGAAGGATGATTAGAAGAAAAAACAGCACAGTAATTAATTGGGTATAGTGTATGTTTAATGAGAGCTAAATAGTTCAGTTGAAATTTTAACTGATTACTTTACAATACTGTCTATAACACTAGATTTTACTCAAACAATCCACAGCAAATTCAAAAAAGGTTTCTCTAGATTGACTTTCCTCTTATTATTGTGATATTGTCCTTCTGAGTTCATATTCATGTTTTTTATATTCCTTTCTACTGCCATAATATGCTTTCCTATTGTTTTCTAGACTTGTTTACTTGCATCAACATTCTTAGAACAACATTCAAGGAACGTAAACAACTTAACATTAAAACAATTGTCAAGCTTCTCTAGATTCATTCAGGTAAGGCTCATGTTTTCTTTGACATGTAATTGAGTGAAATGCCCTGTGCAGCACATATCATACTATGTTCACAATTTCATGGCTATCCGTCTGTTTTGTTGAATTTTGTATATGTACAACTATGTGACATTATACCTTTTGCTGGTGTTAAGGTCAAGCATGAAAAACACGCAATTGCTGGTCTATAGGAAAATGGAAACACAAATTAGCAAAGCAGGCCACGTACAGATGCAAGATCTTTTCTCTGGTGACCCTTAGCCAAGGAAACTCATAAAATCATAAAGGAAAAGTAATATACATTGTGCAAGTTGTAACTACAGTGTATCAATGTGTTTTGTGTTACAAGAGTGAAAGTATAAAACCAGGGGCAGACTGACAACTCATGGGGCCCCCGGGCAATAGGGGAACGTGGGGCCCCTGTGTCCTTGCCCACACTCATAAAAAGCCTATAAAAAGGTACCAGGGGCATTTTATGGGGCCCCCTACTGACCCCGGGCCCTCGGGCAGTGCCGCCCCTGTATATAACTAACTATGGAAAAAAGCCACTTGCAAGAAACACATTTATGCTGAATAATTGTATCAAAAGCCAAATGATAATAATGCAATTTAGTAAGAGTTTGACTATTTGTGCAAAATGGGAGCCATGATCAGATAAGCATCCAGGACTGGGAATTCAGTAAGGCAGAATAGAAAATTGAGGGTGATCCCTGAGCAATGTGAGATACAGGGAAGTTGATAACCCAGTATTTGATCATTCCTATGCATTTAATGTATTTCTTTTGACAATGGAGCCTTCAATTGATGGTTGGAGTATTCATGTAGTTTTGGGTAGAGTGGACACAAAGAAAAAAGTGGAACCCTTAGGAAAATAAATGCGCTGGAAGAAGGGAGGATTTTCTATTTAAGAGACTTGCATTTAGAAAAGGACTTTTGGTGGGTTTTTTTTTCTTTAGGAAGAGCATGGAGTTGATATATACAGTATAACCCAGGCAGACATAATAATAAATACCTACTCTTTTTTCTCCTTTAGACTAAAGTCTACCTAAAATTATATTTAACTTTTGGACATATGCACTAGGTTTTTCCCAACTTCTTAAGTCTTTCCATGACACCAAAAACAATACTTCTGCTCCTGCCTTCCCAGATCTAATGTTCTGTTTTGCTCAGTAGGAGACAAAATCACTCTACCTGGTGGATTTTTAACGTATTATACATTACAGAAAAGCAACAGGAGGAATACAATTCCCCAATGTTGGAGGAGGCCAGCAGGACTAGGTAAGGAGATCTCATCACTGCACAAACAGATATAGTGTACAAATGTAGTGCGTGATCCAACCCACTAACATAACATATAAAAAAGTCAATATCAAAAACACTTGCTCTTTTCCTTTAAGTTCTTTTTTAGCATATAACCCATTTTATACACTCTAATCAATGTTTTATTTGTTTTCATGCAATTTACATGTA